>NC_143052.1:62841515-63144545 GCF_052426305.1 Pelodiscus sinensis | reverse complement strand
TTTCTCTTATCTTTGTATTTTTGGGGCACCTTACCTTTCTGGTTGGTTGGAGGGTACTCACACTGTCCACCTGGCCTCTTCAAAGTGTGTGCTTCTTCCAACTTGCTCCTTTCCCCAAACTCACAGAAGTGTGCTAGGAACACCACTAGAATGAACCTGATGAAAACCTCGCCAATTTCAACCTCAGGAGCTACAAAGGTCTCTGTAAATCCAATCTCAGATAAATCAGTTTCACTCTTCCTCTACACAGTTGCTTAAGGTTCTGTAAGTGAAACAGTTTAGACCAGTGGTCACCAACCAGTAGATCAGGATCTACTGGTAGATCTTGGAGCCTCTGACAGGGGATCCTATCAAGTGCAGGTTTCAACTGCCCCTCCCCATACTCTTCTGCTGCTCCTGCCCAGAGCCTCAGAGCCACCCGCTTGTTGTGCAAGGTAGAGGAAACAGAGGCAGGAGGGCGCTGACATCACTCTGTCCCCCTCCCCCCTCTCCTGTACCCCATCTTCACAGAGTGAGGGGGTGGGGCCTCAGAGAAGGGGCAGGGCAGGAGGGTATTTGGGTTTGAGGTAGATCCTGAACTGACTTAAATTCAAAAAGTGATCTTGTGCTTAAAAAGGTTGGAGACCACTGGTCTAGACTGCCTAAACTACCCTGGATTTTGCTCTGGCACAGCTGCAGCTGTATCCTGTACATTAGCATACCACATGGGGAATTACTGGTTAAATTGGAAAAGATAGGGATTAATATGAAAGTTGAGAGGTGGATAAGCAACAGGTTAAAGGGGAGACTACAGCAGGTCATATTGAAAGGTGAACTGTCAGGTTGGAGGAAGGTTACTAGCGGAGTTCCTCAGGGATCAGTTTTGGGGCCAATTTTATTTAATCTTTTTATTGCTGATCTTGGCACCAAAAGTGGAAGTGTCCTAATAAAATTTGCGGATGACACAAAGTTGGGAGCTATTGCCAATTCAGAAAAGGATCGGGATATCATACAGGAAGATCTGGATGATCTTGTAAATTGGAGTGATAGCAATAGGATGAAATTTAATAGTGAGAAGTGTAATGTTATGCATTTAGGAATTATTAACAAGAATTTTAGTTATAAGCTGGGAACACATCAGTTGGAAGTAATGGAGGAGGAGAAGGACCTCGGAGTCCTGGTTGATAATAGAATGACTATGAGCCGCCATTGTGACATGGCCATGAAAAAGGCTAATACGATCTTGGGATGTATTAGGCGAGGTATTTCCAGTAGGGATAAGGAGGTGTTAGTGCCATTATACAAGGCATTGGTGAGACCCCATTTGGAATACTGTGTGCAGTTCTGGTCTCCCATGTTTAAGAAGGATGAATTCAAACTGGAACAGGTACAAAGAAGGGCCACTAGGATGATCCGAGGAATGGAAAACCTGTCTTATGAAAGGAGACTCAAGGAGCTTGGCTTGTTTACCTTAACCAAAAGAAGGCTGAGGGGGGACATGATTGCACTTTTTAAATATATTAGAGGGATAAATACCAGGGAGGGAGAGGAATTATTTAAGTTTAATACCAATGTGGACACAAGAACAAATGGATATAAACTGGCTAGTAGGAAGTTTAGACTTGAGATTAGATGAAGGTTTCTAACCATTAGAGGAGTGAGGTTCTGGAATGGCCTTCCAAGGGAAGTCGTGGGGGCAAAAGATCTATCTGGTTTCAAGATTAAACTAGATGGGTTTATGAAGGGGATTGTTTGATGAGATAACATGATCTTGATAACTAATTGACCATTCATTATCAGTGGGAAATAGGTCAATGGAAGGATGATAGGAGTTACTATAGAGAACTTTCTGGGTGTCTGGCTGATGAGTCTTGCCCACATGCTCAGGGTTTAGCTGATCGCCATATTTGGGGTCGGGAAGGAATTTTCCTCCAGGGTAGATTGGCAGAGGCCCTGGAGGTTTTTCACCTTCCTCTGTAGCATGGGGTACAGATCACAGCTGGAGGATTCTCTGCATCTTGGGGTCTTCAAAGTATTTGAAGGCTTCAATATCTGAGATATAGGTGAGAGGATTATTCTAGGAGGGGTGGGTGAGATTCTGTGGCCTGCACTGTGCAGGGGGTCAGACTAGATGATCATAATGGTCCCTTCTGACCTTAAAGTCTATGAGTCTATAATATGGAATTTTCAAATACTTAGGGAAAGGTGCATAGAAAAGTCTCTCAGCAAAAACAAACATTTACCAGGATGTTCTCTTTTGGCTACAACTGGCACAGATCATTTTGTCATTAAGTTTTTAGATTTCTTGCTCGTGTATCTGTTACGAAGTGTCTGCCACCCCTTCCAAAAATGCAATTACATTATCACCATGTATATATTTTGCTAAACTGCTATCTAGGGTGTAAAGAGATCACTATCTACTATTTGTAATACAAAACAACTAATCTACATATTTGGATGTTTGTGATACTCTGCTGGGAAATTCCATAGTAAGCCTCTCTTAGGCCTGTGTTGCCCATACTAGTCACAAATTGAATCATGTTTAAACACAGAACTTACTGAGAAAGCCATTTCCCTTGTTCAGTCTGAGCAAGGTTATCTAAGGTGTTTGTACACCAATGTGAGAAGCCTGGAAAACAAACAGGAAGAATTAGAAGCCCTGGCCCAGTTAAAGCACTGTGATTTGATTGGAATAACGGAGACTTGGTGGGATGACTCGCATGACTGGAGAACTGTCATGGAAAGGTAGAAACTGTTCAGGAAGAACAGGCAGGGGAGAAAAGGAGGAGGAGTTGTATTGTATGTAAGAGAGCAGTTTGATTGCTCAGAGCTCCAGTACTTAGAGGGAGAAAAGACTGTTGAGAGTCTATAGGTTAAATTTAGAGGTGGAAGCAACAGGAGTGATGTGGTTGGTGTCTGCTATAAACCACCAGATCAGGTGGATGAGGTAGATGAAGCTTTCTTTGGACAACTAACAGAAGCTTCCAGATGTCAGACCCTGGTTCTCATGAGCGACTTTAATCACCCTGATATCTGTTGGGAGACCAATGCAGCAGTACACAGACAATCCAGGAAGTTTTTGGAGAATGCTGAGGATAACTTCTTGGTACAAGTGCTGAAGAAACGGACCAGGGGTCATGCGCAGCTTGACCTGCTGCTCACAAACAGGGAGGAACTAGTAGGGGAAGTAGACATGGGTGACAACCTGGGAAGCAGTGATCATGAGATGGTAGATTTCAGAATCCTGACCAAAGGAAGAAAGGAGAGTAGCAAAATACACACCCTGGACTTCAGAGAGCGGACTTTGACTCTCTCAGAGAACAGATGGGCAGGATTCCCTGGGATTCTTACATGAAGGAGAAAGGAGTCCAGGAGAGCTGGCAGTATTTTAAAGAAGCCTTATTAAAGGCACAGGAAGAAACCATCCCGATGTGCAGCAAGACAAGCAAATATGGTAGGCGACCAGATTGGCTTACCGGGGACATCCATGGTGGGCTTAAACACAAAAAGGAAGCTTACAAAAAGTGGAAACTTGGACTGATGACTAGGAAGGGGTATAAATATATTGCTCGAGAATGCAGGGGAGTTATCAGGAAGGCGAAAGCGCAATTGGAATTGCAGCTGGCAAGAGATGTGAAGGGCAACAAGAAAGGTTTCTATAGGCATGTTGACAATCAGAGGGTAATCAAAGAGGGTGTAGGGCCCTTACTGGATGAGGGAGGTAACTTAATGACAGATGATGTGGGAAAAGCTGAAGTACTCCATGCTTTCTTTGCCTCTGTCTTCAGGGACAAGATCAGCTCCCAGACAAATGCACTAGGCAACACAGTATGGGAAGGAGGTGGGCAGCCCTTGGTGGGGAAAGAACAAGTTAGGAACTATTTAGAAAAGCTAAACATACACAAATCCATGGTCCCGGATTTAATGCATCCGAGGGTACTGAGGGAGTTGGCAAATTCATTGTGAAGCCTTTAGCCATTATCTTTGAAAACTTATGGAGATCGGGAGAGATCCTGGATGATTGGAAAAAGGCAAATGTAGTACCCATCTTTAAAAAAGGGAAGGAGGAAAAGCCAGGGAACTACAGACCAGCCAGCCTTACCCTGGAAAAATCATGGAGGGGATCCTCAAAGAATCAATTTTGAAGCACTTGGAAGAGGGGAAAGTGATCAGGAATAGTCAACATGGATTCACGAAGGGCAAGTTTTGCCTGACTAATCTGATTAGCTTCTATGATGAGGTAACTGGCTCTGTGGATATGGGAAAGTCAGTGGATGTGATATACCTCGACTTTAGCAACACTTTTGATACGGTCTCCCACAATATTCTTGTCAGCAAGTTAAGGGAGTACGGATTGGATAAATGGACTGTAAGATTAATAGAAAGTTGGCTAGACTGTCAGGCCCAACGGGTAGTGATCAACGGCTTGATGTCAGGTTGGCGGTCAGTTCCTAGCGCAGTGCCCCAAGGATCAGTTCTTGGACCAATTTTGTTCAACATCTTTATTAATGACCAGGATGAGGGGATTGATTGCACCCTCAGCAACTTTGCGGATGACAGTAAGATAGAGGGAGGGGGAGATATGCTGGAGGGCAGGGATAGGGTCCAGAGTGACCTGGACAGATTAGAGGATAGGGCCAAAAGAAATCTCATGAGGTTCAACAAGGACAAATACAGAGTCCTGCACTTGGGACGGAAGAATCCCAAACATTGTTATAGGCTGGGGACTGAATGGCTAAGTAGCAGTTCAGCAGAAAAAGACCTGGAGATTACTGGATGAGTCAACAGTATACCCTTGTAGCCAAGAAGGCTAATGACATATTAGGGTGCAGTAGGAGGAGCATTGCCAGCAGATCCAGAGAAGTGCTTATTCCCCTTTATTCGGCTCTGGTAAGGCCACATCTGGAATACTGTGTCCAGTTCTGCCCCCCCCCCAATATAGAAAGGATGCGGACGCATTGGAGAGGGTCCAGTGGAGGGCGACCAAAATAATTAGGGGGCTGGAGCGCATGACCTATGAGGAGAGACTGAGGGATTTTGGTTTGTTTAGTCCACTGAAGAGAAGAGTGAGGGGGGATTTGATAGTAGCCTTCAACTTCCTGAAGGGAGGTTCCAAAGAGGATGGAGAAAAGCTGTTCACAGTAGTGACAGATCGCATAACAAGTAGCAGTGGTCTCAAGTTACAGTGGGGAAGGTCTAGGTTGGATATTAGGAAAAACTATTTCACTAGGAGGGTGGTGAAGCACTGGAATGGATTACCTAAGGAGTTTTTGAAGTCTCAGCTTGACAAAGCCCTGGCTGGGTTGATTTAGTTGGGATTGGTCCTGCCTTGGGCAGGGGGCTGGACTTGATGACCTGAGGTCTCTTCCAGCTCTATGAACTATTCTCCTAAATATATTACACAATTTTGCTATACAAGGACTTACATGGGAAAATTATCCACAACTTGCTCATAACAACTGTCTTTAAACATGTCTCTAGCTAATAAGGTTTCAATTTTTCAGGCCTTTAACTATACAAGTGAGACAAAGATGCTTTCCCCCCAATAACAATTTGCCTTCAGAGCAAAAAGATGTCCTTTTTTTGTTATATGATTGTATACCTCCTCTTAAAAAAAGGGGGAGGGGAGCCTAACAGGTTAGTATGGTTTTGCTTGCTTGCTTGGTTTTTAAACCTTAGAAATATCAAGAATTTCAAAACTCATCTTCACAGTTTTGGCTAGAACTCCTCAGATATAGATTGGCCGTCTTCTCAACCCCCAGTCACAGAGGGGATACTGAATCCTTAACAGAGAAATCTTTTCTTCCATGTCTTTTGTTTAAAAATTGTTTAGTTAAAGTCTGCATAAAAACCAGTTCCTTTCTCAATCCATGAAGCTTCACTTCCTTGGAGTTTGTGCTATATTACATATCTATTAACTTCCCAGTCACCCAGAGAGTCCTGTATAAAAGATAAAACCCCAAGAGGAAAAAAAATCCACTCAAGCCTCCAAATGAATCTATAATACATGAATTCCTGTGAGAGAACCATAACATCACTATTTGGATATAAGCAGGGTCAGTCAGTCTGTTATTTTTGCCTAGAATCAACTGATTTATTTGGCTTTGTAGCCAAATCCAAAACCTGGGCCAATATGGTTAGCAAAAGGTGACATGTTTAGTACTGATAACTTGTACTTTTGAGAGAGAAAATGTGACTACAGAATATTACATGGGACTCTCTCTCTCTTAACTGGATACTTTTTTTTTCCTATAAATCTGAAGTGTGTGGATCACAGTGAATAAGGGCACCACCTACAATAAAGATTTTTTTCCAATGTCAGAGATTCTCCATTAGATTTATCTAATATTTCTTTTTCTGTAACTCAGATTTTTGCTAGGACAGACACTTATCTTCTTGGGTTATTTAATAATGTGATTAATATTCCCATATTTAATTCCCTACACAGATTAAATATCTTTTTGTAGTCTGTTACATACTGTTTTTTAGAGTGAGAAATGTCTAGAATAGTGTGGGCCATTATCTTCAACAGGAGGAACAAATGACTAATTATGGTTAAAAGCCATGTGAAATGTATGTCCTGAAAAAGCAATGCAATTAACAAGATGTGCCAGACAAGCAGCCCATGCACCATGACAAAACTGCAAAGGCATGCAGCAGGAAAATCAAAGGAAGAAATCATCAAAAAAATGAGACTGTAAGCACTGGTAACAAGTCAGCAAGGACAAAAAATATAAACAAGAAAGATTCTTAGCATTAAACACTGGATTCAAAGTAACTGGCATTAGGCCAAGGTGTGGGTGGATTCAGAGCTGCCATTTATGGACTGCAAGCCATCCACTGGTCTCCATATCACTACGGCAAACAACCATCTGCATACTGTAGATAGTTTGCTTGAGTATCTTTCAAAACAGTGTACTTTTAGAACACAGTCTTGATTAGAAAATAGGGGACATTTAAAGGAACTGACAAACCACGACATATGCCATGTAAGGCTCAAGCTGTTCCTAAAGTAAGAGCACAGGCAGCTTAGCAGCCTTTAAAAATGTTGTATGACCATCTAAAGTCTAACATTTATTTTGCAGAGGCACTAATTCTAAAATGCACTATTATTTTATCATTATTGTGCCTTTGCTTCCCTATACAATTATTAGCAGAAAATATGGAAAACGCTGACGAGCGCATCCCACTATTATAAAGTTTTCTAGGATGCCAATCTCATGCTAGGCTCTCAGCTCCAAAGGCTCTGCAGTCAGCAGGAGCCCAGCCTTACCTACCAAAGGGTCACTGAGTGGATCCACGATCAGTTTCTCTTATTTTGTGTGTTTACGTTTGGAAAGCTTCGCTTGCGGTGCTACAAAGCGAGGGGGCCTGGAGCAAACACTGCAGAGAACTGCATCCCGCAGGGAGCTCAGGCTGGGCCCAGTCTCAGCTTCCAAAGGGTCCCAAATTCCTGCTACTCCTGGCCTGGTCCTCCCCCCCTCACCTCCTGCTGAATATGAACAGCCTGTCTACGCCGCTTAGGGCTACTTGAACCCGCCCCCACCACATACACGCGGCAGGTGTCGCTTTTGCATCACCTCCTGCCGCCCCCCTCCACGCCAAGCCCCCGGCCCGCTCTCGGGCTCGCCCCCGCGCGGGCGCAGAAGCAGCATCAACTGCGCAGCACGCTGGGCAGCAGGGGCCCGAGCGCCGCGAGGCCGGGCCGGCGGCAGGAGACACCGCGCAGGGGGGACTCGGGCAGGGCCCCGGGCCTCTTACCTGCTGCCACCACAGCGGCCGCCAGGCAGAGCGAGAGGAGCGGCGGCGGCGGCGGCAGAGCGCGCGTGGGGAGGCCCCGCCAGCCCCGAACGGCTTCCCCCTTTCCCACCCCCGGGCGGGAGCAGCGTGACGGGCCCGGCCGCCCCGGGAGGCATGACGGGAAATTCCTGGGCACCGGCCGCTAATGCCAAATATGAGCATGGAGCAGAGGAGACAGCGCAGGGCCCGCCCCGCCGGGGCACCCCGAGGGCTCTGCTGGGACCCCACCTGAAACGGTGCCAGCTGGCGTCAGGCGCAGCGTCTGTGTCCCTCGGCTGGGACACGAATTACTTACCACAGGGGCTTCCGCACGGAACGCGGTGTTGCAGCCCACCCGTCATTTCATCCTGGAGAGGCCGGCTGCAGCCCCTCTCCCTGGGGAAAGATGGGCCAGGGAGAATGAAGCTGGCCACCTGTAATACAGGCTTCGCCTCCGACTCCCCCTTGCTGGGTGCAGGGAGACTGCAAAGGGCCGGTTTCAGTGGATTTTGTAACGTGAACCGCCTATTGCCAACGGAAAAAAACATCCTCCTAGGTCTAACTCCTAGATCAAGGTACACACCGCTAGTCGAGGAGAGTGACTGACACGCCCAATGGTGGGTTTAAATCACTAGTCGAGAGCAAGGACTATTGCTAGCTCCTGTCAACCTATTAATTTCCCCTCTTAGCATTTAAGCAACTCCCCAATTATATATTGGAAAGAATTAGATATTTATAGGAGAGGATGTGGTAGTGACCACCTTCACTAAAGTATATTCTTTAAAAACAAAAAGCAGTGAGGTGATAGGAGAGCTCAATGGCAAAATCCCCAATACCTCTAGTTATTTTCTCTCTTAATGGCATTGACTTCCTCTTCCATGCTGGCTCAGGGCACTTCGACACTGCAGGGCAAAAGTCAAATTAAGATACACAACTTCAGCTATGACAGTTGTGTAGCTGAAGTCAAATTAGCTTAATTCAGCTTTTGGCACTGTCTGCACAGGGAAGTCAAAAAAAGTGTTCTTTTGACTTCTGGCTTATCCCTCTGAAATGAGGGTTACAGGAGTCAAGAGTAACAAGTCCTCCATCTCAAAATTATTTTGAGATAAAGTGTGCATCTACACAGCAAACCATTATTTCGAAATATCAGTTGTTCCAAAATAATGCTGCTGTGTACAAGTACCCAAAGAGACCATCACTCAGCTACAGATTTTTGGTCAAGAGAATGAGCAAGGTTACCATGGTCTTTATTCCTCTTTTGCTGTATCAAGATTAAACCTACAGTTAATGGAGCAACTGGTCTCCGGGTGCATCTACACGGCCCCCACAAGTCCAAATTAGATACATAATTTGAGCTATATCTAATTTGGAAATAAATTGCACTATTCCACAACATTCCTTAACCCTTGTGGAGCAAGGGTTACAGGGAAGCCAGAATAGCATGCCCGTTATTTCACAATCTATTTCAAAATAGCTATTCTGTGTCTTTAAACGCATCTGTTATTTCAGGATTTTTCTGGTATCCCAAAACAGCGCCACTGTCTAGATGTAGCCTCAGAGAACATAGATCTCAGACAGCAGAGCAAAAGGAAGGTGGGTATTATTCAATTAGTTGTGTAGTTCACTAGTTGAATCACTGTAGTGCCAAGTAAGCCCTGAATACAGCTTTATAAGCTTCTGAAGCTTAGTAGCTCATGTGGAGTGCTAGGTTTAACAGCTATCCCCTCACAATAAGAGGAAAAAATAGCAGATATTTTAAGAATTTTATCAGACGGTGCTATTATCCAGCATAGCAATGAGAGAAGGGTTCATTGTCGTTTTTTTATATCAAGTACTGCATACCTTACCCCTGCACTTAAATATTGTATGAGATATATTGTCAGTTTAATAAACTGTTACTGTTCTCCATAAAGACCAAAGAGCATTTCAAAAGAAGCTTCAAATACAACTGACTAAATTTAGAAGCCAGAATTGCAACAGCTAAAGAAACAGTTCTGCCCATATTTCAAATAGAAAAATCCTTAATAGAAATATAAAAAATATTTCCAACTTTGAACTGTTTTTGAAAAGTTTTCTGACTGGGTTGCTTGACACCTTCCCCCTGCTCAGTTTCTTTTGTTGTATTTCAATCCCCAATCTACAAGGAATATCTTCATTGTACTAGTGCACTTACGTGTTAATATTTCAAAAATATGCAGGTTACCTATGCAATATTACAGTCTCCAGGAATAGGCATCTACTGTAGTCTAAACTTTCTGTAATCAAAGAAATGATTAAGAGGTGACTTGGTCACTGGCATGAGGAAAAGGCATAAACGAGAGCCAGTGATTGAAAGCTGAAACTACTCAAATTCACACTAGAACTAAGATACAGTTTAAGAGTTAAGGTAGTCAAGAATGGAAACAATCTACCTAGAAATATAGTGGAGACTAAAAATATGCTATAGATCAAATAGAAGCTTGAGACTGCTGACATTTTTTTAGTCAGGTTCTCAGACCTGCATTATGCCAGTTAGATTAGGTAATCATAATGGTTCCTTCTGGCCTTAGAACAGGTTACAAAAATAAGATTAATTGTAACATACCATTGTGTGCTCAATGTCAGTAACTTCTCAGCTCAGAATTGGTTTTTAGTGGAATTAAGGCCTGTATTAAACTTGTGCCTTGAGAACATGAGTATGTTAAAATTTTGAATGGGTGTTGTAGAAAAGGTCTTCCTTCTCTCTAGCCCCCACCCCTCCAAATGCAGACAAATATGCAAAGCAGAGACACTTTTGAAGATCGAAAAGTTGAGACACATGTAAAAACCCCTAATAAACCTTTAATTAGAGTTTTGTTTTTTACAGGACAGGTGACAAATTACATCAAATCTGATTTTTCTCAAATATCCAGATATTATACACATTCCCCTCTGTCTTGCAGGGAGGGATATTGGTCAACTTAACAGTTTTAGGTAAAATAAGCTGCATAATTGTACATATTACAATAATAAAATGTACAGTGTTTACAAGAAATATATTTTAGAAGCAAGAAAATGATGCATCTGCATCAAAAGGTGACCTTTTAAAATGCCACACTTTTTACATTCACTCTTGCAACAGGTCACAAGATGGGGTCACTAAAATCAGGTCAACAAATCACTATGATGCACATCAAATACAGCAAGATCAGTTTATATACATATATAATACATATACATGTATATTATACATATATGTATATATAGTAAAACTCATGAAAATCTACCAGACCTGACAAAATCTACTCTCAAAAATATGTACTTGTCCCTCATGAGTAGAAATTTCCATGGCAGATTATATATATTATATATACTCATTCATTAGCATCTGAGACATAAAACTGAGAATTAAAAAAATTTCAGATAACAAACCCTCCAATAATAAACATGGTGCCCACAAAAGCACAAGGTAAGGCACAATAGGATTTTCTGTTGCAGAATAGTGTGCATCATGTTTAATGAACCATAAGAAAAACATGCATTATTTGTGCAAGTTCATGCTGCAAATCCATCATATCTACAAAAGAATTTAAGTGAGTTTTACTAACTTATTTTAACTGGTACGCTTCCAGTCTCACCATCTATGCAATACTGTACTCAGCTGGATAATTATAGAAAAATTATGTTGTATAAACACGGGATCAGTGCACCAATAGTCTTAGATTTGCAACTAAACTTCTCAGCAACAATTCTGTAGTCACTAAGAGTGAACAAATTGAAATTAAATAACTCACTTGTACACTTACATTTCCAGCTCTCGTGAACCTCAATTTGTTGCAAAAAATATGCACCCTTGTTAATTTTATACATAACTGGTTAATTAAAATGCATTTAAAGTTATAAATATATTAGGAGAGCTACTTAATCCCAATAGTACTTTGTCACAGTCCTGGTATTTATAATAAATACAACTTTTCACAAAATATTTTTTCAGTTATCTGCCAATTGCTTCTTTATTGCTCACATAAATTTGAATCCACTACAATTGGTATCAGACCTTTCACACAAAATCATATTCAGATATTTCAATATAAAAACTATAAAAGATATTTAACTTGTATCTAATACTTTAAGGTGTACAGCTGTTTGACATTTGTGTGATGGTACAGCCAACACTATAAAAACAGTAGGTTATTAATAAAATATGAAGCTTATTCACTGCTTTAATGCAGACATCCTCACAGAACAAGACAATTTTTGCCACCACCAGCATTTACACATATGTACAAAGTCCAGTATGTCTGCATTCAATTTCTCTTTCCCTCACACTTATATGCAACCACTTAAGTCCAATTAATTTTCCCATACCACAGCTGCAGTAAATAAATCCTTTACAGCAACAGAAACCTAAGATTAGACTGAAAAAAATTATTATTTTTTTAAACTTATTCGCCATCAGGAACTATAGGTGATTTACAAAATACCCACAAAATTATTTCATGGGAAACTATGGAAATACAGGAAGTCTTCTTTTCTCCGTGCTTCTGGATTGTTATCAAAACACTTCTTGGTGCAAAAAAAATACAGCCACCACATCTGAAAATGTTTAATAAATTCAGTGTTCTTCATGCAAAAACTAAATGCATTGGTTTACTGAAGCTCCAAAAAACTTCCTGAAGCAACTGTTTTTGTCCACTCAGTATTACTACCTCATTGCTAAGTCCATTTGGAAACAAGATTTGTGGAACATTCAGACTTTTATTTAATCAGTGAAAATATTACATATAAAAAGCACTAAAAAAGGAAGACGGCAGCCAAACAGGAATTTTCCTGCTGCAAGTAACAGTCCTAACAGTTTAGAAAGTCTTCTCAGGAGCTTCCCTGAGAGTTAGTTGTGCCTGTCCTTAGACGAAGATGTGACATTGAGTTCATGCGTTTGTTTGATGGCTTCAAAGGTGTGTTGCAAGTAAGAGCCTGGGGAAAGCGATGATGATACCGATCTAGCCGTAGGTATTTTACTGTTACCAGCTTTCCTGTAGTAAAAAAAGAGCCAATTATTAGTTTAGACCATTACATACAGTTTAACATTTTGAGTTATATAAATACTTCAAAACCAAATTGTCAGATAATTCATACCTATGAAAAAAGTCAAAATTCTTATTACTTAATATTTTAGTTAGAAGATATCTTACAGTTAAAAATGGCAATAGCTGCATTTTCCCCAAATGTATAACCCCCATACTGCTTACCATCAAACCAAGAGCCATGTAATGCTTTAAAAGCCTTTCCAGCATATTCCGGAGACAGACACTTGACATATACACAACCCTGTGGTGAGAAAAAAAAATTAAATTGACGACCAACAAGCCAAAACATATAAAAGGAATACTGGAAATATATTTACCTCACGTGAATTTTTGTCCACAGCAATATGAACAATTCCATCATTATCGCTGCATTTTTCTAAGATTGCTTCTTGAATTGCCAAATGCCAGTGATCACCAATTTCCCTAAGTAATACAAGTAAGAGACGATACAGTAAAAGACTGCCCAAATACTATTTAACAACATTTCTATGAAGTTGGAGCCTGATAATTTAAAAAAAAAAAAAACATTTAAGGAACATGCAAAGTATATTACATATTAATAGCAATATTATTCCTTTGGCTGTGTAGCTGAAATTATTTAATGCTATTTTAGAAATATACAAAATTACCTCATTAGGGAAGACATACAACAGGAAATTCTGCTAAAAAATAACTTTACAAGTTTCATAGATAATTAGTTTCAAAATGCTATTTTTGATACTGTAAAGAATATTTAACTAAAAGAATTATATTAATAAGCAAAAGTCAAATTTACGTAGTCTACTTCAACCTACTATTCCTCAAAGCCATAGATCAAGAATTTGAAAAGGAGACAAGTGCAAATGTATTTGTATTTTATAGCAGAATCTAAAGTCTATGCCAACATGTTAGTTATAAAAGATACAACTTTCAAGGAAAAGCTTCTTAAAAGATGTATTTTATCCATGTAAAACTAAAATTTGTTCTACCGAAAGGCAACACCTAAAAATCTAATCTATTAGAAAGGCAGCACCATTCAATATCACCTTCCATTAGTTCCTTCACACCAGAAACATAGTAAAACAGGACTCTGGTGCAAAGGGAAGAGAGGGTGGGGGTCTGCAATAGATGTGCAATGACATCTCAAAGAAGGAGATTCAATAATGGTAACCATTTCTGCTTGTTGGAATGGTTGCACATATATATTCCAACCACATGATTTTAAAGCAGCTCTATTAAGTGAGGTTTGGAGTCAATTTAAATAGCCACTACAACAGCCTTCCATCAACTCCACGTTGATCCCCACACAAGATAGCTGGTGTGTGACTATCAAGTGACTTGAGTCACCCAGGAGTCTGGTGTCTTTCAAAAACCAGTCCTGCACAGTTGAACAGGAGGCCCTGAATCATGGTCTGGACTTCTGAGGGATGCCTAGACACCTGAAGTCAAGCACTGAGGTGCATAGTGATGGCTGTGACTATGGTTCTTGTTGCTCAATCAGCTGAGTTCAGAGCCACCTAGAGTGAGGTACGAGCTACCATCTTGCTCTCTTCCAGGACTGCGGCAAATTCTTGGTGAGTATCAACTGAGAGGAATTCCAGTTGGTGAGTATCAACTGAGGGGGGGGGGGGGGAGGGGAGAGGGAGGTTAAATAAATATTTGCACTTCTCCTGCAGAACAAAGTAGCCTTTTCTCAACCCCCTTAGCTGTTCATGTATTGAGGCTGGGGTCTGCCAAAGCACTTCTGTGATGGACTGAATCACCTTAAGTGGCAGAGCCACTCTAGATGGTCCCTCAGGGCCACAATTCCACCATGAGAAGTGATTCCTCCACCATCTCTTCTGTGGGCATATTGAGACTGTGGGCTACCTGTCTCAGAAGGTCCAGATGTGCCTTAGAACCCAGGCACGATGTAGTGCATGCTACTGCTTTGTCTGGCAAGGAGGAAGATGATTTGCAAATCAGGTCTTCCTGGCCCTCTAGTTCCCTGGTTTCCCCAGAGATGCTGGGAAGGAGATTTGCCGGGGCAGCACATGCACCTACTTGACTGAGGGATTTCTGTTTGATCAATTGTCTTTCTGTAACCAACTCAATGGTAGAACACGTAGGCAAAGCTTGGCATATTGGTTCAAAGCATGTGGCAGAGTAATCTTCGACAGTCTCATTCTGTGGTGGTGGGGTATGATATGAAAGACTTGCATAGCTAGACAGAGATCTGAAATTTCTGCTGAGGGAAAAAAGCAGTCAACTTTGTAGACTCAAGAGGGGTCCCAATGAACTTCAATTTCTATGTTGGAGCTAACAGATATCCCCTTATTCAATCCAATTCTCAGACTGTCAAAGAAACGAAGGATGAAATGGATGCCATAGAGAACATGATGTTCACATCTGCTCTGAAGTTATCAAAAGTATAGATAAGGGGAAAAAAAGGAGTTCTTTTCCTTTTTATGTAGGCCACCTCCCCACACTTGCTGAATATTCGTGGTATCAATGACACACCAAAGGGAAATACCATATTCCAATAATATTGTTGTGCTACCACCAGACTTAGAACCTTCCCATGACTCAGCAAGAGTGCCCCATGGAAGTAAGCTTGCTTGTGATCAAGAGCAACAAACCAGCACTGCAATATAGGGAAAGAATAATTGTTGCTAGAGAAACCCTTGGAACTCTTATGGATTTGACAGACTTGTTTAGATTTCAAAGATCTAGAATAGAGCTCAAACAATCCCAATATTTGGGAATTAAAGTATTATAAATAATACCTCTTCCTCCAGTGTAGTTTTCCTATGGCTCCTGATGAGTATCTGAACTTTTTGAAGGAGCCCTGACTTGTGAGATGTATCCCTCACAAAGGATGGCATAGTGTGGTGGGGAAGGATTATAGACAGAAACTTAACCTCAGTCTGTCAGTGATTAGGATCCATTTGTTCATTTTTCAAGATTCTCCAAGTGTTGAGGAAACATCATCATCATGTTTTCCAAAATGGGGTTGGAGTGGGAGATGGAGGACTAACTGCTGCTGGAAACTGTATAGCTTTCCTCAAAGGACAAGTCAAATGGCATGCCTCTCCACAAATAACTGAGGACAAGATGTTTGTGTTGTGTTACAGGTAGGAGTGTGTACAGGCATCTCTGGCTAGAGTACTGAAGACCAATAAGCAAAGTGTTGCTTTAGAGTCTTTAAAAGAATGGAAGATCTCAGTTTTATCTGAAAACAAAGACAAAACTGCCTTAATGTCTTCAATCGTTGACAGCCCATAGCTATTCCAGAGTTCTTTAACTAGGAGCTCTTCTCACAGTTGCTTTAAGTGTCTCTGCAATATAAACTACATGAAGTGCAGACTGCAATGATATCTTAATCACCATACAATTATCTGCAAACAAACCCTTAAATTCTTCCTTGGCATCCTCTAGTAGTTTCTCAGAAAATATGGATCTTGCACCTCAGTTTACTCATGTTTTGCTAACAATGCCTGCTAATTTTACTATACACATCTTAAGAGAGAAGGTGAAATACATTTTTCTCCCATTGAAGTCTCTCAGGCTTTTTTTCTTTAGGAGTTGATTTAAGTCTCCCCTGACATTATCTCTCGTGATAGTTGTCACTACTAAAGTTCAGGGTGACATGGGAATAAAGATTCTTGCACATTTGCCTGTGTGCTTTGCCTGTAGGGGCTAAGGAGGTTAGCCTAAGCCATATGGTCTTTACTGGTTCTAGAAGGCCCCTATTTAATAGAGAGACTACTAGTCTCTCAAGCGCAAAAGAGATTTTTCCAAAAGCTTGTGATGTTTTCCTGTATCAGCTCAGTTTCTATGCTCAAAGTTGCAGCCATTCTTTTCAGAAGTTGTTCATTAAATAAGCATCTGCAACTGGAAGGGATCTGCCCAGGAAGGATCATGACAACATTAAGCGATGAGGAACAGAGGTTAAAAAAAGCAGATGGATCATTCTGTGGTAAAAACTGGTTTCCCAGGCAAGGCTCCTTCTGAAGCACTAAGGGGATCTGTCGGAATAGCATTCTGTACTTCCAACTGAGGTGGCTTTGTCATCCTATGTTCTGGGGAGCCTTCCTCCCACCCCGACCAGACTAGTGAAGCAGACCTCAGGGGAAAGGCAAACACTCCAATATTTAACAATTTAAATCCAATTTTAAGACTGCATTCTTAATTATATAGCCAATGCAGTCTGTTATGTGTAAGCAAGTGCGAGACTGTCTTTTTTTGGTGTTTCAAAAAATCAAACATCTTTACACGGTCTTCCTGGCCCTCCCCTGTTCATATTTGGAAACCAGATGACTGACTACTCACTATTGTTGAGGAAGAAGTTTGAGGACTGAACAGTGAAAAGCTAGAGGAAAGGGAGGATGAGGTAAAAGGAGTAAAAGTTTCTAGTCACTTTGTCTAGTAATGCACACATCCTGAGTGCTAATTTTTTTTACTTATATATGATACTGTTTCTCTGACCAGCGTATTGGGTTTGAAATCTTTGAGATGTGGTGCATTTTCAGGAGGGATCAGAAGAAAGTTTTTCACCCTGTCCTAAGGCACACTGAAAATAGCATAAGGAATAAAACCGTATTTACTTACATGACTGGATCAAACATATTGCGAATTTTTAGACATGGTGTCAAACTGTTTGGTGGTGAATTTCTTCTATCTAGATGAAAAGCTATAAAGAAAAATAGATTTAATAATTTAACAATCGTATTCTCTAGTATACAAGCATCTCATCTCTCAATCCTTTTGATGCTCTGAACTTAGAGCAAGAATATCTTCCTTCCACAATATAAAAAAAAATGTCAACAAATTACAATGTTCTCATAAAGACTAATAGTATTGAGAAAAATAACACTTTTCAGACGCGTAACTGCCACGCTTAAAAATATTAGTTTTGATATTCAGGCCACTACTCTGAATGAACAAATTCCAGATAGTTACAGCATACAACATTACATGCACTATCTGTAAGTGAAAATAGAAAAGAGTTAATGTGAAAAAATTAAACCATCTTTGAAAGAAAGCCTGGAGGAGGCTAGAATTGCAACTCTTCTTTATAAAAGACCATATACGGAGGCTCCCATGTCACTGCTTTACATTTCCAAAAGGTGCCTGACCAACGTGAGCCACCACCAAGGAGGCCATCTTCCACAACACATGGGACTTAGAGTAAGAGCCCAGAGACTCAAACAGTGGACACATGAGCCTAGATAAGGCCAAAATAAAGGACCCAACATCTCATGTGAAAGCACTGAGGATCTTTGGCTCAGGGGATAAAAAGCCAGGATGACAGTTAAATACACCCTCAAGGAAGAGAGAACTAAGCATCTTCAGTAAGAGAATGTAACCAGGATATCCTGTACAAAGCTGCCAGGGATATGTTGGGCTAAGGGAACCATTTTGCCAGGAAAGCCAATCTAGTGGGAGGTTTCCTGCTCTCAAAAAGAGCCTGTTACACTTTTCTGGAGAAGGCCAGCTCTTTGGGAGTTAACTATACAACATCCTTGCCTGAGGTGGAGGGAGGTAACATTGGGGTGCGGGAAATAACCGTGGCTCTGGGATAAGAGATCTTTGTGGTTGGGCAGCCGCCATGGGAGGAAGGGGCTACCACAAGGCCAAGCTGGAGAAATCAATTACTTGAGCCTTGTCTCTTGATCTTTGACAGGGATCAGCGATAACGCATACAGCAGCTCCTCAGACTACGACAAGTGGAGCATGCCAGAGATCATGCCCCTGCCCAGGCCCATCAGAAAGCAAAACCAAGGACAATTCCTGTTCAACCTGGTGGCAAAAAGGTCCACTTGGGGAGCTCCCCACCATCATTTTTGGGTGAAGTGACCACTCGTGGGAAAGAGTGGAAGAATCTGCTCAATCTGCCAATGCATTTCAGATGCCTGGAAGACGGCATGCCTCCACTCAGATGGCATGATGAATGCAGAGTTCCCAAAGGTCGAGTGGTTCTTGACCAGGACAGCGACTGTACTCCCCCTTGTCCATTAATATAAAACAGAAGCCATGTTGTTTGTCAATACCCAGACCATCCAACCAACTAGATGTGGCGGGAACACCTAGTATGCTAGGCAGAATACTCTGAGCTCCTTGATATAGGCACAATTGTGACTCCTGCGCTAACCACATAGCCTGAGCCCACAAGTCACCCAGGTGCTCACCCAAGCTGAGGACCAAAGCATCCCTCAACAACAAGACTGAAAGTTTCAAGCTATTCACAAGGACTGTTGGGAATGGTCCACCATTGTTGTGCAGTCAGAATTGCAGGGGAAATGGTAACAACTTTGTCCAGCTGAACCCTCATGGGGGCTTACATCATACCTAGTCTGTTGCAGAGACCACATATAGAATCTTATAAGGCCTGTGGCTTATATACATGCTCCCATGTGACTTAGCAGATGCAGGCACACACATACCATCACAAGGGAAAACTTGATGAGGTCTGTAATAAGGTCTCATTGTCTGGAACCTTTCATAAGGGAGGAATGCCTCCAATGAACTCTATTAATTGTACGAGCACTAAAATTTATTTCTGTTTATCATCAGATCAAGATGCCCATGTGTCCAACTGTATCACAGCGGCCTTCTGGACTGGAGACCTGGAATGACCCCGATCAGCCAGTCATCAAAGTACAGGTACATCAGGATACCTTGATATGAGGTAGGCTACCATGACTTTTGACATGCACTTTGTAAACATCCTTGGTGCTGATGCCAGGGCTAAGGGGGAGCACTGCAAACTAGTAGAGATGGAGCCCCACCATCAAGCAGAGGAAGTGCCAATGGCTTTCAAAGTATGCATCCTTCAAGTCGAGGGAGGCATACTAATCTAGATCTGGAGAGGGAATGGTGGAGGCCAGAGACACCATGCACAACTTCACCCTTGCTAGATGCGTGTTGAGGTCTTGCAGACCTAGGATGGGGTGCAAGTCTCCCTTGGCCTTTGGAATCAGAAAGTACCTGGAGTAAAAGCCCTTGCCTCTGAGGTCTGGGGGCTTCTTGTACTGCCCCCAGCTGCAGTAGAGTTTGTACCTTCTGCTGCAGTAGACTTTTGTGAGAGGGGTCCCCGAAGAGGAATGGGGGCAGGTTGGATGGCAGGATAGAAATAAATTGTAGGGCATAGCCATGTGCCCCGGTGTTGAGGACCCAGTGGTCCAATGTTATGGATGCCCAGGACTGCCAGAAAAAAGAAAGGAGGTTGGAGAAACAGATGACAATAGGATCTGGTATTGACTGGAATGTAATCCATGGATGCACCCTCAAAATGGCCACTTCTGCAGAGCCAGGTACAGCCAGCCTGAAGTTATTATAGTCAAAGAATTTTACACAAATCTGAAAGAGTTAGTAGCCTCACATTAATTCAAGGAGGACATTCCATTTAGGTTTACCAGGTATCCATTTTTTGGCAAGAAAATCCAGTTGAAAAGTGAACCTGGAAGTGTCCAATAACTGGTCTTTGTCACCAGGGGATTGGAAGAGCAGCAGCTGCTAGAGCCTTGTGGAACATTCAGGAAAGGGTCCAGCAGAGAATGGTACCAGTGGTTCCCCTGCTCTGCCCCAAGCACATCTCCCCCTCACCCAACCACTAGAGTATAGATTCTCCCTCCCTTACCCCACTCATCCTCCCCCACAGCTTGCCCTTCCTGCCCCAGTTACCTTCCACCTCTGCAGGGGGCAGGCCCTTTATAGAAAGAGGGAGAGCAGGGGGTGGGAGATTCAAATCTGGGGGAGGGTTGTTTTGTAGTTTAATTTTTGGCTTCTCTTTGGGAGGGGGGCATGTGTTCTTTTACTTTGAAGAGCTGAGGCAATCAGATAAAATCTCTCTTATAGAAAGTTAAAATTAGTAAAACAAAAATAAAGCTAAGATATTTAGAATTCAAGCCAATCCTGACCCCCTGGAAAATCCTTTCCTTAATTAAGTTCCAAAATGATACAGTCTTAAAACTAGTAGCCTGGGATTTTTGGACTAGTGGCTCCACCCGTGAACCTATGAACTTTGCCAGAGAGTAAGACTCTTTTCACTTTATGGAAGTGAGGATATTTATGAACTGAGTTTAAAAAACCCACCCTCCATCTGGGACAAGACAAGTTACCCTTATTGTTTTTAATGGAGGTTATGCTTTTTTGTTTCCCCTTAACTCACCCTTGACTGTCTGATTTGCTTTGCCTTTTGTTGTAAACCTGCACATGCCTTAACTTTATTTGAAACATTCGTGTCAATACAATTTTTTATACTGGTGTCGATACACCAACCTTTGAGCTTGGCTAGATAGTAAAGGCAAGTTCCTTTTCAATAGCACATGGTTCTGTAAAAAGTGTTCTGCCTTAATATAAAGATTATAAATATTACTTCTGCACTGCTGCTGGCCTCATGCCCTCCTAGAAGACATTCCGCCCCCTCCACCCCACCTCCCCATAGGGCAATATGCCTTCTAGTTTGAGAACTTCTATGCCAACACTCCAGTCATTAAATTCCACCCCTCCCCCAGTGATGCCAAGTAAATCATTATTTAGCTTATATATGATAACTTCCAACTCTCTGTTTATTCCTCATAGTCCTATGTATATAGATAACTGCCTTGAGTGGGTATCAGACACTTGATGAATACCCTGGCAAGTGAGGGAATGGGACTATACCATCCGCCTAGAAGCTCTGAAAGACAAGATGTATCTGAAGTGACATTCCTATCAGATTTGGAGAAGGGGTCTCAGCACAATTCATGTTGAGCTGGTAGGTGTACCTCCCCAAGGGAAATTAAACTTCTGACTTGGAGCTCAGATTAAGCCATGGGAGGTAGTGTACAAAGAACATTTCTTTAAGCCCTTCTTGAAGTCACGGTGGGGTATATTTCCCCATAAATCTAAAAGGGAAACAGGGTAATTTTAAGGTAGCCTTGTACCTAAAAATTATCCAAAAGTACACTACTGGAGAGAAGTATAATTTTCTTGCATCATAACAGAACTCAGTTTCAGACCGTGGAAAATTTAAATGGCACACAATGAAAAACCCAAAAAACCTTAACAAGAGAAACAGAAAAATTGATTTACACACAAAAGATAGGGGCTACAAGAAGGAAAACTGTAATGATTATTGTATTTCTGTCCTATTGCAGGTTTACTGCAGAGTTGTTTTGTCAGCAGCATTGCAGAATCATGGAAAGTGTAATTTCTGACTTTCCCTTGTACATTAAACAATTGATTGTTCCAGACGGAGTTAGGAGATGTGGTGGCAAAACACCCAATATATTTTCTAGGAAGAGTGGGTCCACTCTGAAATGCTAAAATCAGCTTATTATGGACACACATTTTTGCATGAATCACTTCCTTGCTACAGAGTTTACAAATAAGAGGATTTCTTTATTTGAATGTCACTTTCGAGCACTACCTGAAACACAAGTCATTGGGTTTTATTTCCCCTGACCTGTGCAAAATGACAGCAGTATTATGGAGGCCCAACCTTGCCCTCACACCTGTACAACTACATTGTTTCCCATGAGTTAGCACAAGGGTTATAAAAGTCAGAACTGGATCCTGTAAATGAAGCACAGTTATTTTTGTTGGTAATACAGGACCCAGAAAATAGCTCACTTTCTCTGTCTACTGTGTTGGCTCTGCTGCATGGCCATTGCAGCACTAACTGAAAAGTTTATTTCTGGCACTAAAGTAAACAGATGAGATGCTAAGTATAGAGGAGATAGTCTGTTGAACAGGAAAGAGTTATTTTTGTATTGTCACTTTCAGACAATAACTACAATTTACATTTAACTAGATTAGAAAAAGCAAATACTTCCTTTTCAAATGACAGGTGAGCCTTATTCGGAGATGCAAGAATTAATGTTAAGTGTAGCATGCAAGGTACAAGTTACATTTAATACTATAACTATACCTTGGCCTTGCCATACTTTAGATGGTATAACTAAAATTTTGTCGCACGCTGCAGATGGCTGTATCCATCTCCAAACCAACAAGTCAGCACCACCAATTCGTCGTGTCTCTGTGCAAACTCTAGATTCATTTGCAGCAAGGAATTCAACTGCTCTATTCCAGACCTTCTTCATTTTTTTCCTTCAATTTAAAGAAAGAACAGGAATTATAATTTTAATATTAACAAAAAATACACTGTGCAGCCAAATACTAGTAATTTTTAATTAAAAGAAATATGGAACTGACTTATCTGTAACTGGAGGTTCTTCAAGTTGTGTGGTCCCTATCTGTTTTCCCACATGCACCTTGCACCTGTGATAAAAGATTTCTAGCAAGTAGTATCCATTGGCCCACACATGCACAGTTGTTCTTGTGCTTTGAACAGCCAATATGAGGGCTGTGTGGACCGATGCCTCTCCAGCTCCTTCTTACTTGAGAACCCAGTCATGATCTGCAGCAAGGGGGCCAAGGAAAGCAGGTCGTAGAACACAGATAGGGACACAACTCTTAAAGAACCTCCAGTAACGTGCAAGTAATCTTCATTTTTTCCTTTTGAGCTCTGGTCCTTATGTATATTCTACATATAGGATTTGTAAGCAATTCTACAGTGGAGGGAGTGCAAAGATGCAATTAAAGATGTCTAATATTGTCCTCACAGCTGCATCTGCAAGATATTTATGAAACAGGTAGTGGTCCAGACAAAGTATGGAGAGAGCTCTTGCCCTATATATGTCCAGTATAAAGAGCTCTTGAAGAGATGCTACAAAAGTCCCTTGTGGGCTAGTGGAGCGGGCACAGCTGATAGAGCTAGAGATCTACTCAGAGTCTGAGCAAATAATGGTTGTCCTTTTAAATCACTGCTACAGGAACAATCGATACATTTTTTCTAATTGATTTTGTTCTCCACTGGCAGAATGCTGAAGCCCATCATACATCAAGAGTGAAATCTCTCCTCACTGGAAACATGAGGTTTTGGAAAAAAATATACAAGTGAGAAGGCTGATTCATGTGAAGTTCAAATTGCCTTAGGGCTAAATTTTGGTTGTGGGCAAAGGGAAGCCTCCTTATGAAAGTCATATAATGCCAAAAGTACTCCCAGTTCACACTTGCCTTTCTGGCTCACCTGATAGTGCCCAGGAAGGCAACCTTCACAGAGAGGCAGGGTGTGCAGCAGTGAGAAAAATGATTGAGAGGGGTTTGGAAAGTACTGAAACAACTAGATTAAGATCCTATTGTACGGTTGGTTTTACCACCAGTGGGAAAGTCCTCATGAAGCCTTTCAGGAATACGATTGCAAACAGATGAGTGAAAAACAGGATAGCTATCAACTGGAGGATGGAAAATGACTGCTGCAAGGTAGACCCACAGCAAACTAAAGGAAAGTCCCAAGGTCTATGAGTAGGTCGTCCAGAGTAATAGCAATTCCCATGACATCTGTGGATAACCGGCTGTCATGTCCAGCTGGAGAAACATCTCCATGAGTGAGAAGGCATTTTCTGGTGCAATTCTTTCTGCTTTGATTGAGAACAGATTGACCTGTCTCCAAAGATGAATGTTCTATGTCTGACACCATCCAAATACCAGGCTGTGAAATGAGCAAGGTCTGGACTGGGGTATCTGGCGTCACTGTTCTGGATGCAGTAGATCTGAAAAGTGATGTTGATGGGAGGTCAGGTTGACATTTTCAGAAGCTGAGCTAACTGGACACAATGAGAATACCTTGAGCTGTGTCATGGTGAATCTTATGTAGAAGCTTGTCATACCACTGGAATAGGAGAAAAGGCATATTTGAGGTACTCCAGCGAAGGTAGAATAAAGACATTGCCCTGCAGCACCAACCCAGAGTTGCTGCCTCTATCACCTACAAGGGATGTGTCCATGATAATGGTTGCACTGGGCAAGTGGGTAGGGAAACTACTCTCACATACTTCTGGGTTCGTCCAACTAAAGAAGTTGTGATCTTTGCAGGAATTGTATTCTAATATTCATGTTGTGTTTGTCTGGTGACTAAACACACCACAGTTCTTTTCTATATTGACAGATTCCCATGGAAGATAGACACTGTAGGAACAGGGTGAAAGAAAGTGCAGTGGAGAAAGTCACAAACTTGAGTTTTTGTACTGTTTGGCACTTCTTGGAGTTCATAAGAGCTTTGACTATGAAAGGACTGAAGAGATGGTGCAGGCTTATAAAACCTACGTAAGGTGCTTGCTCTTTGGGGCTAGGATGTAAATGCTCAGGGAGCACAAGGCTGTCCTAGAGTCAAGTGAGTGAAGTAACATCTCACCAATGAAGAGACTAGACTCAAAGCAGAGATTCTTGGGGTAATCTGGACCTGCCTGGGGAGCCCTGAAGCATGAAGCAAGGACTCTTGCCACATGATTATAGTGGCAACACCCAGAGCTCTTCGAGCATACAAAATTTATATCCTTATCCAATCCATGAGAGTGGATATCCACAAATTTGCGGGGCTCTAGCAGCAGCTGTGGACAGTGTCAGCTGCATCCATTGCTGTTTGGGGCAAAGTCTTAGCCACCAGTTTGCTTCACTAATGAAGGCTTAGAACTGAGCCCTGTCCTCCTGCGAAAGTTTGTCCAGAAGGAATTTGTGAAATTATGTTTTGCTAACAGAGCCTGGTAAGTCAGCAGTTCTGAGCTGAAGTCTGGGCCAATGAAAATACCTTCCTCTCCAAAAGGTGAAGGCTGTTGGTGCCCTTGCATCAAGCTGCCCAGCAGTGATTCAGTCTGGATCTTTCTGTGGCTCCCTGCACCACAAAGCAACTGGGCACTGGGTGGGTAAAACAGAACACTGCTCCTTCAGCTGTTACATGATTTTTAGCCTCCCTGCTCCCCCGTGTAGGAGCACAAAGTTGGGATGGGTTGTACTGCCCAGGCAGGTACCATGATGGACTTATTTACTGAGGGGCTTAGTAGCGCCAGGGAGTTGTAGAATGTCTAGGAGTCTACACTGCGGGTCACTGACCACCCAAGAGTGATCTTGAACTCAGTTGCCACTCTCCAAAAGTTCCTGGTATTGCCTGTGGTCATCAGGCAGAGATGGGAATGTAGAAATTAGGGAATGCCTTATCTAGTCAGGAGGGTGACATGCCCATTGGAACTTTCAGCATCAGAGAATCCAGTTCCATTTCCTGCTCTGTGTACTCTGATGGGGCCAAGTGGTACTGGTCGGGGTGGGGGGGAGAAGGGATCCACAGAGCTGGCGCACACAGAGAGCGAAAAGCCGGATCCCTGTGCACATTGGATCCAGTTTGTCCCCCTCACCCTCTCTATCAGAGGCAGCAGCATAGGGATGGAGGAATTAGGTGGATCCGGTGCTCATGGGGAGCCTGCTTAAAGCCAGATCCTCATGGGCACCAGCTCCTGATCTCATCTGCCCCCTCCCCCCTGCTTGCTGCCTATGAAGGTTTTGGTTGGGGAGCTTTCTAAGGCAGTTGTTACCAACAGACCTCTAGGTAGTCAGTCATATCTGGTCAGACTGGTCTCCCTCTGGGGGGGGGGGGGGGGGGCAACATTTAGTCCAGAACATCAGACTCATCTGATGAAAATTCCACCTGTGTTTCCATGGGTACCAGTAGAAGCATGTTCCAGCTTGTGGGCAGAGTACAAGAGAGATCCACCATGCTTGTTTTTGGTGTTTGAATATCCTTTGGATGACCAGGCAAGAGAAAAGATTGTGGGTAGAGTAAGTCAAAGGTATCCTCTGGTGATGTAAAGGTTTCAGTCCATCCTGAAGTTCAGAGTCCTGGATGCCAGACTGACAGAACTAGAGCATCTAAGGAGAATGGCTTGGCAGAGTCTTCCTGGAGTATATTAAATGAGAATTTCCAGTTGAAGCTTTTGACTTTGGAGCTGAAGCAATGGATCCTTCCTCCATCGCACCTTCTGTTCTTGGTCAAAAGATTCAAGCAAGCTTACTTCTTTAAGACTTACTCAAAGTGCTCAAACTTGTACAGGGACAGAGATGCATCTTTATACTTATGTTTCTGTCCCATAATCCTATGAGAGGCTTAACAGCTTTGGCCTCTGACCCAAAGCTAATGCTCAGACACACCATTTGAGACCACCGCACTGGGGGGAAAGGGGTGGCCTCCCAAGTATGGGTCAGGCTGAGGTCCCGTGTCTTTCTCCATGAGATTTTTCCACAAACACGTCTTGTCCCTCGCAAGTCCAGGGATGGAAAAAAGTAACAAATGTGCACTTTGATGGTGATGGGTGATGGGAACCTCCTCAAAGCAGTAAAGGCAGTTTTCAGTGGTGAACACCAGAACAAGTATAGGGGCAGGAAATACACCTCTTTAGCCCTAGGATGCTGGACACAGAAAAGTGCTATGGGAAGGAACCCAAAAATACTAAATACAATATATACATATTTACAAATTAGAAAGCCAAGATAGTTTTGAACGCAGAAGATTCTGATTGTGACAATGCAGTGGCAAGAAGGAAAGAGAAGAGGCATTCAGCTGCACCATTCCTTATGCCCTTTCTTCAGAGCACAAGGAAAACAACTGAGATATGCAGACTAACAGATGCTACTTGCTTGAAATCCCCAGTCTCAGGTGCATGATACCTGTGTGTGAAATACAAAGACATCTGCACTTGAACTAGTATTATATAATGCAATGACCTTGCAATGTAATAATTTAGATGGATTCATTTACTCATTTGAAATATTTATTAACTTAGTTCATTGACTAACGCATTTATATATGTGTAAACTCAATACATTGCCTTTTAAATCAATAATCTGAACATACCTGTCCTGGGGTGATATTAAGGACTCACACACATGGGGAATAGGCATATATGGCTGCAAGTCTTGGTTGTCCTGACATGCCTCACTGTGACTTCTTAGAACATCTGAAGACCACAACCAACAAACAATTAGCTACGCTGTTACAAGTCAACTTCAAATTCAGTCACCTTTAAAAAAAAAAAAAAGAAGCAACTCTGGATACAAACAGCTGCTTCAAGTCCCCTGCCAATATCAGGAATTTTACAATAATTTTTGCCTTCTTGATTTTTAAAAAGCTCTGTGGAAGACAGTTCAGGGAAAGAACCAGCAAAACGGACTATATACAAAATGCTGTCAAATGTAATAAATAAGCTTGGGAAAAAAGGGGGGGAGGGAGGGAAATCTCAGTTTTAATAATCTTGGATGATATTTTAATTATGTTTTACAAGCCTTGTAAGACAGAAATGCACTTAAAAAAAGAATAGAATGTCACTATTCCCTCCAAAACAAAATTATTTTTAACAAATGTTTGTGATACAGGTTGACCCTCTCAACCAGGATTCTCCAGTTTGGCAACATCCCTGGTCCAAGACCAGAGATATTCCAGGACCATAGAGTCCCAGTGGAGGGCTGGTGGCTGGAAGCTTTGCAGCAAGGCTGGAGCCTAGTGGGGCTGCTACCTAATGGCATCATTGCAGGAGGATGGGGGGGAAGGAGAGGCAGTGGGGCTGCCCTGTGGTGGGGCCAGGAGCCCAGCAGCACAGCCAGGAGGTGGACAACCCCACTACCGCCCAGCAACACAGCTGCCTGGCAGGACTAGGAGGGCATTAGGGCTGCCCCATGGGGCCAAGAGCCCACCTGCGGGGCTGCCTGGAACCTAGGAGTAGGGCTGCCCGGCAGCACAGCAAAGAG
Source organism: Pelodiscus sinensis (assembly GCF_052426305.1). Lineage (NCBI taxonomy): Eukaryota > Metazoa > Chordata > Testudines > Trionychidae > Pelodiscus > Pelodiscus sinensis. Next base: position 63,116,166 of record NC_143052.1, on the reverse strand, counting down.
CTGGGCAGCCCTGCTACCGCTCAGAGGAACTGCCCAGCAAGGCTGAATCCCAAGCAGAGCTTCCGCCTGGCAGCACAGCTGGACCCCCAATGGGGGGGGGGGCTGCCTTGCAGAACTGGGAGCCCAGCAGCAGGACTGTGCATGCTGCAGCATGGCTGCCCCACAGATCTAGGAGCCCTGTACGAGGAGGGACTGGCAGCAGAGGGAAGCTAGTTGGGAGGCTGGAAGCAAGGTCATAGCTAGGAGGGGCTGATGGTAGGGATAGTGTGGGCAGAAGTTCCCTAGTCCGGCAAAATCCCTCATTTGGAACTGCTCAGGTCTCAAAGGTGCCAGACCAAAGAGGTCAAACTTGTATTGTATCTCTCACATGATTAAAATATCTGCCCTTCCATCCTTGTTCTGGAGTTGGGTCAGCTACTGGTAACAGCAAGTCCTAAATTAAGACAATTTTAAAGTGCAGCTACTGTCCTAAGCAAGCAACAACTCTGCATGTATATACGGTCACTCAAAAGTAGTAAATTAATATTTAGGGGTTAATTCTGTATATTCATATTCAGTAAAATAAAATTTAGTCCAGTTTTGGAATATCTTAAAAGGCTTCTTCTACTGGTATACAGCCACTGGAGATTACTTTAGCACTCAATTTATCAGTTTTAGAAGGAAAGTTGGCCAGATTTTGTTGTTAAAAACAAACTGGAGAGTCTTGTGTCACCACTGTAAAACCCATCCACTTTGCTTCCCCATTTCCATTTTTAAGAAAAAGTTATACGGTTAGCATAACTTTGACTATGTGTCTAAAGCACAGTGTAAAGTTTTTGAACACTAAACTACTGAGCTAATAATTGAAGTGTGGGCGGGAAATGCACTCACAACAGAACACTAATTACATAGCCACAAAAGAGGTGGGAGGAAGTAAAAAAAAGATATATATATCAGAAGATGAGCATTTGACTTACCACCTGATACAGAAAGGATTTGTGTTTTGAAAATGTATCTGTTTTAAAAACCAGTTTGTTGTATATTTTAAAAATTCATACCTATAATCTTCACAACCATATCGTACATCTGCCTGGTCTCCTCTTCCTCTTTTGTCCAACGATATTTCATGTAGTGCAAGACTCCCCATACCACCCCTACGCCTGCATTAAAATTTATAATATTCTTTTAGATATACTTAAAACTTTGGCTATTCCTAAATTTGCACTACATAGTTCTATAAATTGGTTTAACTACCTAGTGTGTTACATTCAGCAAAATCTTAGCATATCAGAAACACATACTATATTACAGGCAGTCCCCGGGTTACGTACAAGATAGGGACTGTAGGTTTGTTCTTAAGTTGAATTTGTACGTAAGTCGGAACTGGCGTCCAGATTCAGCCGCTGCTGAAACTGACCAGCAGCTGACTACAGGAAGCCTGAGGCAGAGTTTCTCTGCCCCGGGCTTCCTGGAATCAGCCGCTGATCAGTTTCAACAGCGGCTGAATCTGGATGCCTGGAACAGAGCAGCCGGGGCACTGCCGAGTAGGTCCCCGCAGCACCCCAGCTGCTCTACCCCAAGTGTCCCCAAGTCAGCTGCTGCTGAAACTGATCAGTGGCTGATTCCAGGAAGCCCGGGGCAGAGAAACTCTGCCTCAGGCTTCCTGCAGTCAGCCGCTGGTCAGTTTCAGCAGCGGCTGACTTGGGGACGCCTGGGGCAGAGCAGCTGGGGTGCTGCTGGGTTGGTCGAGTAGCGCCGCTCCTCGGCACTACTGGACCAACCTAGCAGCACCCCAGCTGCTCTGCCCCAGGCATCCTGATTCAGCCGCTGCTGAAACTGACCCAGCAGCGCCCCAGCTGCTCTACCACAGGCGTCCGTGAGAAAAGCCTGGTCTGCTGGGGGGGGAGGGGGACTAGCTGCGCGTCCCCCCCCCCCCCAGCAGACCAGGGAGACGCGGGCGGCGGGACCGCCCAGACGTGCCGTGGTCCTGCCGCCCGCGTCCTCCGGGGTGAGAAAAGCCCCGTTCGTAAGTACGGATCCGACATAAGTCGGATCCACGTAACTCGGGGACTGCTTGTATTATCAATGTTTTGCCTATTTGCAACAAAGCAGCATAGAAGCTAGTTTTGAGGCTGAAGAGGAAATGAGTTAGATTTTTTTTTTTTTAAATAAATGCACCACCGATATCACTAAAATGATAGTTGCCATCTGCCGAGCAATACATTTTGCTATTTGTAAACTAAGGATCATTAATTTTTCCCCAAGATAATACAAATTGTATTGTACTTTAACAGCGAAACAAGATTTCATGTAAACTGAAGGTTTAGAAAGATACTGACATGTGAAGTTTTAAAAAGGCACATGCTTTGCAAGTTTTGGACTCCACCTATTGGCAACAGGCAAGTGTTTGGGAGTGGAGGCAGGATGTTTGTAAACGAGTAAGTTTAATTTCTCAGACAAACTGCATCAACTCAGTAATGTTTCTTATTTCACAGCAAGAAATTGATGTAAACATTCTGATTCTAACTAAACTGTCTATCTCCATAGAAGTGACAAATCTTTAGGCATGACAGGAGCATAGCCTCCTCAGCCTACGTCTATATGGATCAGGTGTCACTGGTAGTGCAGCAGAGCAGCCCCACTGCCACAAATCCTTTCCCTCTCTCCCCCAACAATGGAGCTACAGTGGGCTGGTAAGAGCTTATCCCTGCAGGCAGAAGTGTGAAATGGCTATGGTCCATTTGGAGCAGGGCAGAGACCCCTGAACAGGATGACAAGTATCAAGCAGCAGGGGAGGCCCTCCCACAACAGAACGACTCCATCCTCAGGTACAAGCCATTCAATAGTGGGGTTGCTCCTCCTCCTCCTCACAGTCCTGGCCAGTGGTCTTTGTTCTGTCATGCCAGGACCACAGCTTTGCCCATACCTTACACTTGCAGATCCAGTGATACCTGTTGCCTAAAGCTCTGCTGTCATAGCCAGGCTCACTAGCACACCAGGACAGCAGTTGGGTACCATCCCAAAGCAGGAACTTTTCAGCAGCACCTGGCAATCAAGATATCCTCCTCCTGGCATCGCTGGCCCATGGTTTCTACTCCACCAGGCCAGGACTGGCTGAGACAGTGTATGTGTACAGCAGATTAAATTATTTTTGCATTAATCATTGTATCACACCTTGAGTCAGTGACTGGTGTTCCATACAGTGAAATAAAATTTTTTAAAAAAGTGACAGACCTAGTTATCTGCCCTTAAGTCAAACTTGGTTGAGAGTGGGGTTTGGGTTAAAAAGTATCTGAACTACAGCTTCAAGGTGCTACAGAGCAGGATAGGTTTATTTCCACTGCTGTCTACAGAAATAATATGCAGGTTCTGTGAAATTCCTACACTTTCCTTTCCATGTAGAAGGTCTCATCTCCCCCTCCTCCATCAGCCCCTACATAGATTATTTTTGTTCATTTTCATTACTATTGTCCATAAAGGTTTAAACAAATCAGTATCCCAATGACAACAAAAATTTCCCTTTCCTATAAATGTTTGTAAAATTAATTGTATTTACCCAAAACCTCAGGTAGTACATTTGAGTCATATCAATTTATCATTTCAATTAAACCATGAGGCAATTCACTCTACACAATGAAACATAACATTTGACAGAATTATAAGGCAAACATTCCTAGACCCTGCCCTACCCACACACTTAAATGCAATTTATAAATATTAAAAGGCTGAACTGAAATTCCTTACCCAAAAGCAATATTGATAATCTGTGAATTACAGTAATAAATGCACGTCGAAAACGACATCTGAAAGACATCTGTGGTCTAGTAGATTCCAGGTATTTCACATCAGTTACATTAATTAATTTCTCAGTGGGGTCATTACCGATACACCTATTCAAAAATATTTAACAGTGTTAGGGCCAAAAATCACTTATTTTAAAAATAAAGGCCTATAAAATAAAATCACTTACCTTATGCCAACATCTTCCCCACTATTCATAATCCATTGTAGCGCTGTGTCAAGTACTTCTTCATAGTCTGGACCTAAACTCTGTGAAAAACAAGTAATATCAGTGTAAAGTTCCTTTACTATACCAGAATAAATCATATAACACTAATCAGTAAGAACCATATAAAAAGGATTACTAGCCAATGCTAATTGTTTCATATAAAGTTTCAATCACACACACACACACACACACACACACGGATACCAAATGTGTGCAGATTATATGTAACTTTGGAACTACAAATGAATAACATCCCTTAAACAGAGATATTAAAGAGGTAAAGCCATTCTCAATTTTAAGGAGGCATGAATCACAACTTTCAGCAATAAATAGCCCATCATTTAGCCAGTAGGGGGAGCTCAGCATTCCGTACAATTAAAACCAAAACTATAGATGAACCTATAGGATTTACCATAGAAAGGAAATTAACAAAAAGACTGATTTTAAATGCATAATATACTGTCAATTTAAATTAATCCCTCGTTTCCTAACTTAATATTCCTGCTGTAAATTATTTCACATCATCAGTTGTAGGAGCAAGCATTCATTAATTTATGGCAGGTAAACTCCACAATTCACCTTTAAGTATCCTTTCATAATCAGACTAAAGATGAAATTAAATACAGCTTAAGTACTACTTCCCAGGAAAATGGTCTAAATTGTAAAAAAAATTTACAGTAAGTCTTTTTCTATCACCTAAGGATCAGACTAACAAACTATCCTAAAATTAGAAGATAAGATAGTGTGAACCAATTTATTTTTATACAAAGAACGAAAGATTTAGAAGATCCTAGCCATATGTGCTGAATGTATTATATTGCTTTAAAATGCTGTCACTGAACACAATTACTGAAGTGCTGCACATTAGATTAAAGTGATATTTATTTATATTCCAGTTACAGGATAGGAAAGTTTCAAGATTAAATTAAATGTATTTAAGTGACAAATCTGTATACCAATGTATAGCCTCTCACATTTACAGATTTGAAATCTCATCACCATAACAAATGCCTTTACTTCCTCTCTGCTAAAATCCTCCAGGATGCATTTCATCTCTCCTTTACTTTTAACACCTTTTTCTACAGCCCTCTCAAAAGGCTAAGACCAGGTCTGCATACCAATACTACAGAATGTTGCTGTCCCTCTTCACCCATCATTCAGAAGTGCAACTAGCACCACCTTTCCCCCCTTCCTATTAATTTTTGGGATCCAATTATTCAAAGTATACCTTTTTTTGCAGTGCAAGTAATTTTTGCCAAGTAGTTAACATTTAGTTTAGCTGTTAAAATGAGAACACACACAAAAATTTCAGATACCATATTCTTTTGCGTAAAAAAAAGATTGAAGTGAGTAGATACTGAATATTCAGAGTGGTAGCTGAGTTAGTCTGTAACTGGAAAAACTTAAACAAGAAATAGTCTTGTAGTACTATGGCATGTAAATGGCATCATGAGCTTTCGTGGGTACAACCCATTTCTAAATAGTATGTGTGTCCCAACTAAGACCAAACAGAAAAGACAAAACTTTCAGAAAGTTGGAAATGCATCATTTTGATATGATCTCTCTCATGGAGGTGGTTGAAAAATACAGGACTTGACACTTCAAAAAGAAACAAGGTTGGATTTTCTGCAAAAACATTTACAAAAAAAAATCCATTCTTCTATGAGCTCTACTCTTATATTCTTCCCCTTATCTATTAGGAAATGCATATATGGACGGGGTTTCCAAGATCCTGTTGAAAGGCCTCATTCTGTTACTATTGTTAGCGAATACATATCTGGCAAACTTCAAGACTGAAAGGAGTATTACTTTTGCTTTTTCTTTATCTCCATCCAACTGAAAACCAAAGTCACAAAACAAGAAGATTCTACTGACTACTAAATTCTGGAAGACCTGTCCTTTTATACTTCTATAATTCACAAGTTCGCAGCAAAATGTGTGCTTTTCAAGCAACATCTCCACTCCATTTTAGAAACCTTATGTTCTCTTAAGATTTTATATACAATATCTAAGGTGTTCTGGATCATTTCATGAAACAGGAAAAAGGTTAAACATGCAAAAATACTTTTATTTCCTACACTTACACTCACATTCACAGAAGAAATTTTTACATTAGTTTTTAATTAAACTTGTCTTCTCCTTTCCCCCAAAAAATAAAAGTCATAAGGGTGTAGAATGGTACATGAATTCATTTAAAGTGAAATACAAAAGTATTTAGCTGATACATAATATTGGTACACTGCATGCAAAACCAGCTTTTTAAATAAAATTTGTAATGCTAGTTTATGCAAAGCTTAAAAGATAAAAACTAATGAAAAATACCTTTTCTGATTGCTTACTTACTTTTAAATATGCAGCTGTCTCCTGGATGGAAAGATTTCTCTGAGTAGAGCTGCCACAGTCATGATCTCCTGGTAAAATTAAACTTTTGTTTATTTTGATCTATTCATGACTGTTATACAAACTAAAAAGTCCTCAAGGGCAAACTTAGAGTTAATGCAATCTACACAATCAAAGCATACTTGGAGGCACTACGTATTTAAAATAAGAATGTTGAGGAGACACACTTCTGGATGCTTTTGCTCCCAAACAAAAGCGTTTGCTCTGACTGCAACAACTATCAATTGTGATGCCACAAATAGGATTAGGATCTCATGTATTAAACAAAAAGCAAGAGCAGCAGCACATTTTTTTTAAAAAACATTCAAATACTGGAAGTGAAATTACTACAAGTTTTCTAAATTGTCTTAAGTAGAGATATAAAATCCCAGTTAAAAAGTTTAACTGGTTAAACAGAATATTAAATATTACATTTAACTGGTTAACCAGGATCCCATAAAGCAGGAGGTGGCTACATGAGGTGTTGCAACATGAAGAGGCAGCAAGATGAAGCACTGAGTTCAGGAAATACATTTAAGCCTGTGCCTGGATGTATGCATTATGATAGAGTACTATATAATGAAACTTGCTTCATTATGCTGATCAAAGAAAGATACAAACTGATTAGTGAATTGTTTTAGTATCCTGTCACTGGCAAAAATGTATGTCTACCGTAAGCAAGACAGGACCTGCTGCAAGAGGAAGAATGCTCTTGTGAGGAAGTTACTGGAGCGGAACCCATGAGACGTTGGTTCTTTTGATGCCTTTTTCATAGCATTTCCACATGATCCTATGCTCTGGCTTTCAGCCTCATCTATATGGTTGTCTACAAAAATTGGTTTTTAATGTTTGACACACACTTATGCTATGCGGGTGCCACAGACATGTAAACAACAACAAAAAACCTCCATATTCATTGTAGAGTTTGAATGGTTGTAGTAAATAAGGCTTGGTATCACAAAATGAACAAATGTTACATACTGATTAAGCAGGATCCCATGTGTGAAAGCAGCTCCAGCCCTGCCAGTTAACCAGTAAGCATGACCTGGTTGACCAGTTACCCATTCATATCCCTATAAAAATATCTTCTACGGATGTTAAATGCATATAAGTAACCAACCATGTAACCACTGAAAATTTAAATGGTTACACTCAGGGTGACAGTCCGCACCCCAGGAGCCAGTGCGCATTGGGAAACTGCTTTTAAGCCGACTACTCTCACACACCAGGAACCTGCATGTTACCATGAACATTAACTGATGAACCCAAGTTCATCAGGTAACCAATTACACGGTTACACTTTCACATCCCTACATATATTTAAGTTTGAAATAGAATTTGATTGCTTTATTTAAGGAAGGGCCAGTACATGAAACAGTTCCACAGCTATTAACCAATACAAAAAAATTCAAACACGTCATGCAAGAAGACTGTTGGATGATTTATTACCATCTATATTTAATAATGGGCTCTTCAAACTAGTAAAAAAAAAAGTATAACAATCTAATGGCTAGAAGTTGAAGCTAAACAAATTCCAACTAGAAATAAGGTTTAAGTTCCTAAAAAATATCTACCAAGGATTCTCCATCATTGACAAAGTTTAAATCAAGATTGGGTGTTTTTTTCACTGAAAGATATAGTCTGAATTATTTTAGGGAAAGTTGTACAGCCTATGCTATCTATGCCAAAAGATTAGATGATTACAATGGTCTCTTCTGGCCTTAGAATCTTTTAATCCTGCTGAATGAAGCCTTAGGGTACGCCTAGACTACATGCCTCTGTCGCCAGAGGCATGTAGATTAGGCTACCAGACATAGGAAAATGAAGCGGCAATTTAAATAATCGCCGCTTCATTTAAATTTACATGGCTGCCGCGCTGAGCCGATAAACAGCTGATCAGCTGTTTGTCGGCACAGCGCGATAGTCTGGACGCGCGGGTGGCAACATCAAAGGTATTTGTCGACCACCCAGGTATACCTCATCCCAGGAGGCATACAGGGGTGGTCGACAAATACCTTTGATGTCGACACCCGCGCGTCCAGACTATCACGCTGAGCCGACAAACAGCTGATCAGCTGTTTATCGGCTCAGCGCGGCAGCCATGTAAATTTAAATGAAGCGGCGATTATTTAAATTGCCGCTTCATTTTCCTATGTCTGGTAGCGACAGAGGCATGTAGTCTAGACGTACCCTTAGAGCGTCACGCACTGTTCCCACCCCTCGCAAAGTCTTCCAGCTTATTGGCCAGTTTCCCGACAATAGGAGTTGAGAAATTTTGCTGAAAGTAGCAAATGAAGCCTCCTCAACCCCCACACCCGAGTTCCCTGTGCTAGAGCAAACACAGGCAAGGAGTCTGCAGAGCTGCTGACTGGGGGCTGCCTAGGTAAGTGCATCCCAGCCACAGCCTGCCTCTGGCACCCCAGCCCCTATCCATCCTCCCACATACTACCTGCCCCAGGCCACCACCCAAAACACCTCTATATCCCTTTCCCTACCTACCCCACATCACAACTCCCTTACAGACCCTGCACTCCCTCCTATATCGCTTCCTGCACCCATAATCCTTCCTGGACCCTTCACTCCAAGTCCTTTCCCCAGATCATAACCCCCTCCTTCACCTAAACTCCCTCTCACACCCCCATACGCCCTTATGCACTCCAGTCCTCTATCCCAAGCGCCATCCTGCATCTCACCTGCTGTCCCCCCTCCACAGAAGTGCCCTTGACCACTTACCAAAATCTTGGGAGGGCCCCTCGCATTAAAATTATTACCCACTCCTGCCTTAGAGTATTGACATTTAAAAAAAAAAAAAAAGGGTTAAATGCTTCAAAAGACAGCTTATGCAATCTTGTACTTCTAATTTCCCTATTTCACAGTATATGAATAGCTCCCAGTGATTTCAGAGGTAAGTAATTTGCAACTTGCAGCTAAGAACCAGGGCTCTGATTTTATCTATTACTACAACATTGACTCTGTGTACGTGTGTGCGCGCGCGCGTGCATGCATTATTCATATACTGTCAATATTCTTTTTTTTTTCCAAAAAACCTTACCTGCTACTTGTGCCAATCTATCATGAAGTTTATATAAGCCATTCATCGTGAGATTTGTTTTATTTACCTGAAATTTAAAAAGCTGGTTAACATTAAGATAATTAACAACTTCACAAGAGAAATTAATTTTTCATCTATTCAGAACTTCAAGCTGTTTACAACAAAACAATATTTTATCTACACAATTAGGTAAGATTGCCAAAATAGCGCAGGTAACCAATTCTGCATTTATCTGTATCCATTCGAGGTGTAGTCTCTCATTAAGCTAGGTCAGACAGTTCTAGAAGTTAAAGAGGGAAATTATAGGAAACAGATTTATAATTTAGCTGGTTTAACTGTTCTCTCCAGTACCACACAGAGGGGAGAAAAGAGGGCTGCTTCAGTCAGGACACCAGAGCAACCTCTCTCTGCGGCAGTCTCAAGCGGGAACAACCCCCACCCCCTACTCATGCCCCTTTAATCAGTTAAACAGTTAAGCAGTATGGTTAACCAGTTAGCCAACTAAATGGGATTGTACTTCCCTATTCTCTCTCAAATAGTACTAAAGCAATGTTTCAGATTGGTCTTAATGGGTATTATAAACTTGGAGGTTCTAACTTAAAAAAAAAGAACGGTTACTTACCTGTAACTGTTGTTCTTCGAGATGTGTTGCTCATGTCCATTCGAAGTAGGTGTGCGCACCGCGTCTTCCAGAGCGTTTTCCCTAGCGGTACCCGTAGCGCCAGCAGGGCGCCCTCTGGAGTGGCGCCACCATGGCGGGGCATAAGTACCCCTGCAGGCGCTGCCCCACCTCAGTTCCTTCTTGCCGGACACTCCGACGAAGGGGAGGTAGGGTGGGAGTCGAATGGACATGAGCAACACATCTCGAAGAACAACAGTTACAGATAAGTAACCGTTCTTTTCTTCTTCGAGTGGTTGCTCATGTCCATTCGAAGTAGGTGACTACCAAGCTAACCCCATGGAGGAGGGGTCGGAGCAGTGATACCACCAGAGTCATGAAGTGAGGTGAACAATAAAATGATTTAGGCACCACTGATAAGGCACCACTTAAGAACAAAAGACAACCAGAAACATATTTACATCACAGATTCGAGGACTGCAGAGCCCACCCTTGCATCCTCCCTGGCCTGCTGAGGTAGCGCATAGTGTGTTGCAAACGTGAGAAGGGAAGACCAGGTGGCTGCCCTACAAATTTCTGTGATCGGTACCTGGGCACCAAAGGCCACCGAGGACACCTGCGCCCTGGTGGAGTGTGCCTTCACCCTGGGTGGGGTTTTACCAGCCAGGTGATAGCATTCTGTGATGCACTGCACCATCCATCTTGATAGCCTTTGCGTGGAAATAGGCGACCCTTTCACCCTGTCCCCAAATGCAATAAACAACTGTTGTGATTTACGGAATGGCTTGGTCCTATCAATGTACAACACCAGCGCCCGCTTGGCATCCAAGGAGTGCAGAACCCGCTCCTTAGGAGGCGTGAGGTTTTGGGGGAAAAAAAATGGGAGATAAATCTCCTGGGACAGGTGGAATGGTGATACCACCTTCGGGAGGAAGGCTGGATGAGGCCGTAGCCTTACATTGTTATGGGAAAAAACAAGGTAGGGCGGGTCTACAGTTAGCGCCCTTAGTTCCGACAGCCTTCAAGCCGATGTAATGGCCACTATGAAAGCAACCTTCAATGAAAGGTGCAGCAGGGAACACGTGGCCAGCGGTTCAAAGGGAGGTAGCATAAGCCTGTGGAGGACCACGTTAAGGTCCCAGGCGGGAAGCGGGGCCCTCACCGAGGGGTACAGCTTTTCCAGGCCAGTAAGAAACCGTTTAACCACCGGGTTAGAAAAAAGGGAGACTCCTGCCATACCAACATGGTAGGCGGAAAGAGATGCCACATGGACTTTGATAGAAGAGAAAGATAGGCCACTAGACCGAAGCTGGAAAAGGTAGTCAAGAATAGTTGGAATAGGAGCCAAGGACGGGTGTACTCCTCTCCGGGACACCCAAGACGAGAAGCGCCGCCACTTGGCAGTGTACAACCGTCTAGTAAAGGGTTTCTTGCTACTGAGGAGAACCATCTGAACCTCTTGGGAACATTCCCTTTCAGGTTGGTTCAACCACGGATAAACCATGCCATTAGGTGGAAAGACTGGAGATCCGGGTGAACCATGATCCCCTCGCCCCAGGGTTGAGTTAGCAGATCCCGTACTAGAGGGAGTGCTATTGGGTCCTGGACAAGCATGTCCTCCAGGATGGGGAACCAGAACTGTCTGGGCCACCTGGGGGCTATGAGAATGATCGAGGACCAGAATGTCCTTGCCCTGGTCAATACCCTGGAAATTAGGGGAAACGGGGGAAAGGCATAGAGAATGTCCTCTGGCCACACGGTCGTCAGGGCATCCCCCAGGGAATATTTCCCCAGCCCCAGCAGGGAGCAGTAGGTTCTGCATTTGGCATTGCTTGCCGAGGCGAACAGGTCTAGGTGGGGATAACCCCACCTGCGGAAAACCTGGCGGAGAGCAGAGTTCTTGAGGGTCCACTCATAGGCTCCAAAGGATCTGCTCAGCGTGTCCACTAGCAGGTTTTTGTACCCCGGGAGGTATTCCGCTTGAGGTGTGATACCGTGCGCGACACACAAATGCCAAAGTTGCAGGGCCTCTTTGCAGAGGGGAGGTGATCGCGCCCCACCCTGCTTGTTGAGGTAAAAAAACCGCCGCTGTGTTGTCCATACGAACCAGGATTGAGCGGTGGGCGAGCCTTGGCAGGAAGGCTTCGCAGGCTTGCCTCACCGCCCACAATTCCCGGACGTTTATGTGTAGGGCTCGCTCGGTGGGGGACCAAAGGCCTTGAGTTCTGTGTCGCCCCAGGTGCGCTCCCCAGCCCAGGTCGGATGCATCGGTGACCAGTGTCAGGGAGGGGTATTGAAAGGGACCCCACTGCGTACCACAGATTCCTGGGTCCACCATAGGAGGGAGTCCAGAATTTCTTTGGGCATCATAATTATCGAGTCCCAAAGACCCCTGGACTGGCTGAAGGCCCTCGCCAACCATGCCTATATGGGTCTCATCCGCAATCTGGCATGGCGGACCGTGTAGGTACACGCCGCCATATGCCCTAGGAGCCTGGAGCAGACCCGAGGGGTCGTTATAGGGGACCGGGTTAGCCCCGAGATCAGCTCCACTATGGAGAGGAACCTGCTCTTGGGCAGGAACGCCCTTGCCACCCTGGAATCGAGGAAGACTCCCACAAATTTGATCTGTTGCGAGGAAGTCAGGGATGACTTCGACATTTATCAGGAGTCCTAGCATTAGGAAAAGAGCTCGTGAGTGCCACGTGAGCTTCTACCTGCCCGTACGAGCGACCTCAGATCAACCAGTCGTCGAGGTACGGAAACACGTGCACTCCTTGTTTGCGGAGATATGCAGCAACCACTGCCATACATTTCGTGAATACCCTCGGTGCCGTACATAAACCAAAAGGGAGCACCGTAAACTGAAAATGGTACTGACCCACCATAAACCTGAGGAACCTCCTGTGGCTGGGTCTGATGGCCCCATGGAAGTACGCGTCCTTGAGGTCGAGAGTCGCGTACCCGTCTCCTAACTGTAGCACTGGGATGACCGATGCCAAGGTCACCATTCTGAACTTGTGTTTTACAACTGCCTTGTTTAGATCTCGGAGGTCCAAGATGGGGCGGACCCCTCCCTTTGGTTTGGGAACAACAAAATAACGGGAGTAAAAACCCCTTCCTCGCAGCTGCGGAGGAACCTCCTCTATCGCTCCTTTTTCAAGGAGCGCAGACACCTCCTGACAGAGGATGTGTACGTGAGGAGTGTCCCTTACTAGAGACGGCGAAGGGGGATTTGAGGGCGGCTGGCCTAGGAATGGGATAGAATAGCCTCCACTTACAATGTTCGGAACCCAGGCATCTGAAGTTATTATGGCCCAAGCATGGGCAAAAAGGGAAAGCCTGGCCCCAAACAGGGGGCCAGGGCAGGAGATTGGTACGTGACTCTCGAACGAGGCGTCAAAACTGAGGCTTGCCCTGATGGGAAGGACCGTGAGGACCTCCACACTGGGTATCGGTCCTGGGGCGATGACGTCGACCCCATGCCCCCTGAGGGTGCGCAGCCGCCCCGGAACCTCCACTGGAGGCCCGGAGACGGCGCCTCCAGTAATCCCCACGGGGAACCTGGGGCTGCGCCCTTCCCTGCTGCCTATAGGGCAGCTGTCGCCGCTGTGGGGCCAGCATGTGGATGCGCAAGGACTTTAGGGTGGACCTTGTGTCCTTCAGGGTATGGAGCCTAGAGTCAGTGTGCTCCGAGAACAGATCTTTGCACTCAAAGGGCAAGTCCTGAATTGTGTGCTGCACATCCGGGGGAATTCCTGAGACGTGGAGCCATGCCCCCCGACGCATAACGACACCAGTTGCCATCGTGCAGGCCGCTGAATCCACGGTGTCAAGAGCCGCTTGGAGAGGAGTTCGCGAGCTGACTTTACCCTCTGAGGCAACAGCCGCGAACTCCTGGTGGTCCTCCACAGGGAGTCTGTCTCGGAACTTTGACAGCCTGCCAGGTGTTAAAGGCATACCTACTCAGCATCGCCTGCTGGTTTGCGATGCGGAGTTGTAACGCCCCCCCCCCCCCCCGTGGCGTAAACCTTACGGCCCAACAGGTCCAGCCGCTTAGGCTCCCTAGCCTTTGGAGAAGGACCCGGCTGAGGGAGTCTTTCCTTTTGGGGCCTGGCCTGCATGACCAAGGACCCAGGGGTGGGTTGTGAGTACAGGTAATCATGCCCCGAGTTTGGGACGTAATAACGCCTCTTGACCCCTTTTAAGGTAGGGGTCAAGGTTGCCGGCGTTTGCCACAGGGCGTTAGTAATCTTTGATACCGTTTTGTTAAGCGGTAAGGCCAATCGCGCAGGCACATCTTCCGTGAGGATATCCACCATTGGATCCGTGTCCTCGATGAGAGGCTCCACCGGAACGGCCAAGTTGGCAGCCATGCAGCGGAGGAAGTCCTGGTGCGTGCAGGCATCCATTGACGGCAGACTCGGTGCAGGGTCTGCTAATGCTTTGTCTGGGGATGACGATGACGACGACTCCTGAAGTGTCACAGGAACAGTTGTCGCCAACTGCGGAGCCGACTGGGTAGCTCGCGCTCCCAATAGGTCCACCTCCGGTGCCAGTAGTTGCGGTGCCGCTGGATCGGATTGAGGTGCCCGGAGAGGGGAGGGAGGGGCTCGGGATAGGCACGCAGACGATTGGGAACGGTGCCCTGAAGTCCCCGACCGCAGAGAAGGAGGCATCTGACCCTGACGGTAGGCCCATGGGGTCCAGAAAGGCCACTGTGGGTGCGGAGGCCACGTTTGTTGAGTGTGGTCCCTCCTATGTCTGGACCTGGACCTATGGGTCGAGGATGCCTGAGCAGCATCCGAGTCCGAGGAATAATCGGACTCGGGCCAGGGTGGAGCCAATGAAGAAAACGGGGCAAACCTTGCCATTGACTCGGGCTTACCTGCATGAGTACGTCATGGCCGCACTAACTGTGGGGCCGGGGAGCCCATGCCCTGTGTCAGAAGGTTCACTGACAGTTGCGGCACCGGGGGACCCAGACCCGGTACCGAGGGTTCTACGGCACCTAGTTGCAACCCGGTGCCGGTTGAGTTGCGGCCGGCGGTTGCGGCACCGGGATACCCAGGCCCGGTGCCTGACAAGACCACTGCGTCGATGCCGGTGCAGATGAAGGCACGGAGACGGACGCCGGTTCCTGGGTGACCTCCATGGAGAAGAGAGATGTCTGAGTGGACTCCACATGGCTACTCAGATACAGCACCGGCACCGCCAGGCGGGGAGCTGGGAAGGAGCTCAACTGCAGCGAAGTTCGCACACGATTGGAAGCTCCCTGAGAGTGACGGTTTGGTGTCGAGACGGGTGGGTGCCGAAGTAGCGATCAGTACGGACCCCACATAGGGTGGTCCCAACGCACAAGTAACTTTAGCATGCCGACCTGGGCCATGCTGGGGCGAAGCCGTAGCCAGCCGAGCCTCCGATGATGGTGACCTCGACCCTTCCGAGTCCACCGAGGATGGAGGGGAGGTCGTGAGGCTAATAAGGTCCTGCGCAGCCTCGAACATATCCGGCGTGGACAGGTGATGTGGAGGCAGGCGACCAGGACTACCTAAGCCTCCCCGGCGCCGATGGTGCGGAGGGGACGATACGCGCACCAGAGAGCCCACAGTGCGGTGCCCAACCGATGTTGTCTTCTTCGAAGGGGACCTTCCCCGGGATTTCTTCACTCTCTTAGTCGGAGGAGAGTGTGACCGGTGCCGAGAACTCGCCGCCGACTCGCGGTGCCGGTGAGGGGCCTCCCGCGTGGAAGCCGGTGCGCTGCGCACCACAGGCTGTTCCGGCGGCACCAGTTGAAGCGCTGTCTCCATGAGGCAAAGTTTCAGGAGGGAAACCCTTTCTTTTCTGGTACGGGGCTTAAAGGACTTGCTATTGCCTGTAAGATCTGCCAGATGATTCTCACCCAAACACTTAAGACAGCTGTCGTGTGGGTCGCCCCTGGGCATAAACTTCCCGCAGTCAGCGCACGTTCTGAAGCCTTGCGGCCCTGGCATTCCTTACCCCCAAGGGGGAAGGAACAAAGCAAAGAACCTAACTATCTAACTGTGAGAACTATTTACAAACGAATGTGAGAACTGGAACCATTAACTAATTAAGTAGACTGGAGATATGGAGACGCTCCAACGACCGTTGCTGCGGTAAGAAGGAACTGAGGTGGGGGCAGTGCTGGCAGGGGTACTTATGCCCCGCCATGGCGGCGCCACTCCAGAGGGCGCCCTGCCGGCGCTACGGGTACCGCTAGGGAAAACGCTCCGGAAGACGCGGTGCACACGGTGTGCACACCTACTTCGAATGGACATGAGCAACCACTCGAAGAAGAAAAATATTAAACAAAGCTCCTGGAAACTGGTACTCATTAAAGGTACTATGACACTTTAAGCAAAACTAGATATGTTACACCATCCTAGCTGAACTTCTTTTCAATTATGTTCTATCCGTATGAAATTCAGGCTAAAGTTAGACTTTTGGAAAGGCCAAAACAAAAACTCATTATATTATCTACCCTCATTCTTGACTAGCTCACTTTCCATGAAAGAAAGCTGTAGAATCCAAAGGGTAAAGGTAAAAAGACAATTTGAACAATGCACTAGACTAGGAGTCAGGAACAGAGAATAATGCAAACTAAGTAGTGAATTATTCTAGTACCTCCTGTGACTGTAGGTATGTCCCATTTTTTTGTGACTTTACACAAACACTTTATATCAGACATTTCTTTTATCTGCACAATGGTGTTAATAGCTCCTTTACAGGACTACTATGAGGTTTAATTATTGGTGCTTTTACAGTCCTTTGCAGTTCTCAGATAGAAGGCACACTTTAGAAGGCTAAATATTTAAGTGGTCACTAAACACTTTCAATAACATTCTTCTCTAGCATAAGACTTTTATTAGCTACTTAAACTGAAAATATTATGGTGTTGAACAGATAAGCAGCAATTAGCTCAGGTTTAGGAGGTTCAGAGAAGGATTTCATATTTTTGTACATTGCTTGCAACAGAACACTAGTTTTTCTATCCTTCAGTCTCAGTTTTTCAAATCTGAATTAGTTTAATGAAGGAGAAATACATTCAGATACTTAGATTCTCTCTCTCCTACGTCAGACAAATCTCAGCATCTAGGTGACCAGTTAGTGACTTCCACCAATTCAAAGAGATTTAAATACTTAAGTTCCTGCAGTTTACAGTAAAATCATCATTCACATCCAAAATAAAAAAAGTATTGGACTGCAGAATTCAGCCACAGTAGTGGCTGCATTTCAAAGGTCTGTGTGGTGTAGTATCTCATCACAGAAATAGATCAAAAGGCTATGCAGTCAAAACTGTTCAGATTCATTCCTCTGGATAAAATGTTCTACTAGAAGGAGTTACTTGTCAGTAGTTGCATATATTATATCTGTGCATCTCCACTTGCAGGATGGAAGCTGTGTAATAGCTCCGAACTATTTAGAGGAAAAAAAAGCATCTATTAGGGTCAACCAAGCTCTCCTGTGTAGTCTGAACACTGAGAACCAACTCTGTGCTATGATAAAATGAAAGAAACAGGAGACTCTAAAGACACCAAGAGTAAGTAGCATATTGGTAGCTTATTGGTTTTGTGTAAGCCATATAAGTAACTTTTCTTGTTTCTGCTATGATTACCTCAGAGGAAATCACCTCTCTTCCCAGGACATACAACTGCAGATGTAGTCCATGGAGGCCCCTGAGCTGAATGAAGCCCCTTTGGCATTGAGGGAGGAAGTAACAGTTGGCAGTGCTGTTATGGCCCTAGACATGTAACAGTCCAGCTTTAAGACTGAAGAGTGTCAAACCTTCCAGAGAATATTTTCTGGAAAACCAAGTTTGTCAGTCTTCAGGGCATGCCTCAATGCACACCTTTCTTCATCGATCATACAGAGATTGACACCATTAGGCAGGGATGGGTGTAGGACTCTGGTAATTAATTTCAGTTAGAGTCTTCTTGTTGCTGTAGGTGAACGTAATAAATTAAAATCTATTTGATAAAAATATTGTTAAGTGTACCCAAAACAATAGCTTTGGAGTTCTTTTATTACACTTTGTATACATATAAATCATATTTCATGAATATTTTATTAGTAGGTCCCTAGATGAACACTTGAAGAGATTAAACAAGACTGAAAACATTTTTCTAAATACTCATGACAGTGGGAAGCCAAATAAACTATGGAAGGCCTACCATTGTCAGTTGTAGTGGAGATTTGTTCAGTACCTTGTTAAAGTACTCTAGTTTCACTGAAGCATGCATTAAGAAGCGCTCTATGCCAAAGAAAGGCAATTCTTGAAGCAATGAAGGTATGGAACACAAAAGTTAAGACTATCATCATTGCTAGAACTCTTAAATGCAGTCACAGTGCAAGATTCATATAGACAGCAGCAGCCGCAGCCTGAATTGAAATCACATTTAATTCACAAAAGACTAATTTAGATGTATTGTGTCCAGTTTTTGGGCACCACATTTCAAGAAAGATGTGGAGAAACTGGAGAGGGTCCAGAGAAGAGCAACAAGAATGATTAAAGGTCTAGAGAACATGACCTATGAAGGAAGGCTGAAAAAATTGGGTTTGTTTAGTTTAGAAAAGAAAAGGTTGAGGGGGGGACATGATAGCAGTTCTCAGGTATCTAAAAAGCGTCATGAGGAGGAGGGAGAAAACATGTTCATCTTGGCCTCTGAGGATAGATCAAGAAGCAATGGTCTTAAACTGCAGCAAGGGAGGCTTAGGTTGGACATTAGGAAAAAGTTTCTAACTGTCAGGGTAGTCAAACACTGGAATAAATTGCCCAGGGAGGTTGTGGAAACTCCAGCTCTGGAGATATTTAAGAGTAGGTTAGATAAATGTCTATCAGAGATGGTCTAGACAGTATTTGGTCCTGCCATGAGGGCAGTGGACTGGACTCGATGACCTATTAAGGTCCCTTCCAGTCCTAGTATTCTATGATTTGCATAATGTGCAATGATTGAGTGTCTTGTTGGCTTTATTCAACAACCACAAACTAAAACTTCGAGGATCAAAGAATAATAGTAACCACAATATTTGATAAAGGTTATGAAGAGAAAGTGTAATTTATTCAAGAACACTGGCACTGGAAAGTTAAAATACTTCTCTTCATTGACTAAACATCTGAAAAATTCAGCATTTCTGGGGCCATGTAATGCACTAGCCATTTAGATGTAATCAGGAATCTTACCAGGCATTTAGAATCTTCTAGCTAGAAAACATGTAACTATCCAAGAGTCACACAGGATCAAAATACATTCAAATACCAGATTTTAAAAAGTTTTACCTCAACAACCTGGAGATGGAGATAGTCAACTTCCTAGAGAACATTTTATTTAAAACCAAATTTGTTTCCATCATTTCAAATAAGGAAAATAGCAAACAAAAAAGAAAAAAAACTTACTAACAAAGTTTTGAAAGCTTAGAACATACTGTTCAAATCTTTTGTTTCTATGGGGAAAAGAAGCCACTCATAACTTTGTAGTGTAGATGTAGCCCTGCAATAGAATAATGTAGCTGGAGTCGACATACCTTAAATCACATTGCTGTGGGCTCTACACTGCAGAGGACTCAACAGGAGAAATTTTCCTGTTGACTTACTCTACCCAGGACAAGAAGAGTAAAGGAACTGGATCAGAGAGCACTCTGAAGTCAACTTGGTAGGTCTTACATAAACCCACTAAATTTATCACTAGTGAATCACAGAGCTCAATCCGTCCTCTAGTGTAGATGTACGCTGAATGACCATTTGCTCAAGGTACTTGTGAGAACTGTTTTCATGAATCAACTTAATGTCTGACAATATCAGCTAACAAATTATGTGGATTAGAAGGGAGTATGGAAGGGAACTGGATAGCATAATCCATAATGACAGCCATAGTAATTCTACTCCACGCTAGAAGGAAAATGACAAGATTCCCAGAAGGAAAGGGAAAAGTATAAGGAACAGGATAAACTAAAAATTGGTTCTTAAGTTGTCTGTCAAATCTGATGCCCAGGAGACTATAATGTCAAAAGAATCACCTCTTCCTGCAGCACTTATGAGACTTTCTAACCTTGTGGGGAAAACTTGACATTGTGGGATATTGTCTTTCAACTCAATCTTCTTGGAAGAAGGCATTCTATCAGAGACCTGGTTGCCAACTTCATGTTACAAAGACCTCAGAATGGGTCCACTCAGAAACTGATAACCCAATTCTCTAGATGAAGTCAATAACATGATGTAAGAAAAACAATGTGGAATAGCGGGACAAATTCTCTTTAGTGAAAACCAATTTCTGAAGCCCTTCCTTAAGAACAAAGACCAAAGAGTTAGTAGAAGAATTGAATCTCCTGATATTTCATATAGGGTTTCCCCCTCCCCCTAACTTTAGAACACTATCCAATAAGATTGGGTTTTGTGGAACTTAAAAACCTGAAAACTAGTACAGTTATTTACAGGATTTTACAACATGGCAGAATTGTTTTATATTAAAAGCAATCTAAGATAATCTGGAAATAAACTTTACTGTTCAAGATTTTTAAAATACAAAAATTAAGACAGCATAGAGAAGACCACATTAATTTTGTACATTCTTTCAATCACATTTGCTTTAGTTATAATTCAAGTAGCATTTTTAAACTAAGAATAGTTTTAGGTCCTAGGTCTTGCAGTAGTCCATTTATGTAAACATTAGAGATGCTTACAGAACAGTGAAAAAATTAAATAAGACATAATGACCTCTGCTAGAAGTATACAATACATTACAAAATTTCACATACTTTAGCAGCTATTGGTATTTGCATCAATGTCATACAAACATCTAACAAAACATAAATCCATGATTTTACTTACTTGTATTTTAAGCTGCTCAATCAAGGGATTTTCAACTATTAAGGGTAAAAAAAACACGTTTCATTAGTTTACTCACTGGCTTGTAAATGATAAGAAAATATATTCATATTAGTTAATTATAATATTAATATTATAGTCCATTAATATTATAGTGTTAGCACAACATTTCATAGTGTATAAAGTTAACTATATAAATATTTTTAGGAAAAAGTACACCTCTTTAAATGTATGCTAAATGAAGATCAGAGAGCTACAACAGCAGCTTACTGCACTAAGATTCAAATTCTGTGTAATTAAATCCCAGCAGTTAGGACCTATAATTAGCAACATAACTATTTAAATTGTTTTTAACAACCACTTCAATATGAATATAAAAATACAGAGTTATTTAGCAAACCCAAAACCAACTTCAAAAGTCATTCAAATATTACACTAACTGAATTTTGAG
Source organism: Pelodiscus sinensis (assembly GCF_052426305.1). Lineage (NCBI taxonomy): Eukaryota > Metazoa > Chordata > Testudines > Trionychidae > Pelodiscus > Pelodiscus sinensis. Next base: position 63,094,834 of record NC_143052.1, on the reverse strand, counting down.
GAGCTAGGTATTTTCCACAGTATATAGTGTAATCGATGCAGGTGTATTTCAACATACATTCTTATTCAATGAAAATCCCTGCATAACATGATCTTTAAGAGAGACTACTTAAGAGTCTCAAATGAATAGGAAGTATAAGTCTGTTTACAACAGCAAGTAACACTTTTGACAGAATAATTTCCATGGTTCATTTAAGCTGCAGCTAAATCTGTTTATAACTTTAGAACCAGAAGAAGCTAATGCTAGACAAATTAGAAACGGAAACAAAGGGCAAATGTTTAGCATACAACAGGCAAGGGATATGGTGGATTTCCCATCACTTGAGATCTTTAAAGAGTTCAAAGTATAAAACAGGATTACTCAAGTGTGTAAACTGCAATGTTTCTGCTTTTTAAAAATATGACATCACTTGGTTTCAAAATCTAAATTTTTATTTAAAAGTGAAGTCAAGACTCTGGACCTGTTTGCAGACTTTAAAGATATTAGCAAAAATCAAATTGATGCAACCCTTTCTGCCTATGTCTGTCAACATCTGTCTTCTGGAATTTGTTAACAGCCCCCATTCATACCTGAAGTTCAATGGTAATTACAAGTGTGAAAATTAGCTATTTTACTACTAATGATTTTAGGAAAAACAGTGTTAATGTTCGGTCATTGTTCGATTTTGTGGCAAAATAGAGTATAGTAGGGCAACTAGTTCAAGTCAAGCATTTCTGAATCAAGAAACAAGAAATTCAAATCCCTATGACTGAAAAAGTGACTGCTGCTCCTGCCCAAGAGAGGAAGGATGGGTGAATGAAAAAAACAAAGCAAAACTAAAACAAAACCCAGAGATAGAGAATACATCACATGTTCAACTGCAAAAGCCTCAACTGCCTTGTAAATACTAGAAAATAAGGCCTGGTCTACACTACGAGTTTAGGCTGAACTTATCCACAGTAAGTCGATTTTCTAAACAATGTGTCCACACCACTAATCCGGTTATGCTAAGAGCCATTAAAGTCAATTTCAGTACTCCTGCTTTTCACCAGTAGCAACAATAAACTTGAACTTGCATGCTCAACTCTATGGCAGTGCAGACGTAGTGCTGTGAAAGTTGACATTCCTGGCCATCACGAGGTGTCCCACAGTGCCCCTGCTATGACCGCTCTGGCCAGGACTTTCAAATCTGCTGCTCTTCAAGTACAAAAGGAAAGCCCCAGGAAAATCTGAATTTTGTATCCTTAGTGGTCAGCTGACCTCAGAGCAGGCAGCACACTTGATCATGAATGCCAGGGCTGCAAACAAGCACCAGAATGGAGTGTGCAGGAGATCCAGGATCTCATTGCTGAGTGGGGGTGAAGAATCAGTTCAGGCAGATCTGCAAACCAGCAAAAGAAACACTGATATCTTCGCCAAGATCACAAACAGGATGGTGGAAAAAAGAATACACCAGGGATACTCAGTGTGAAATGTCACATGAAAATAAAGGAACGTACTAGAAGACACTCCTATGAGAATCTGTGGTATTTGGGGAGGAGGGGGGGCAGGACCAGTTACCCAAGCCAGTCATTGGATTCCTCCAAAGACACTTCTCTGGCAGCCTCAGGCAGCACGATGGAAGACAGTGTAGATGAGGAAGGAGGAGGAGAATGATTAAGAGGAGAATGGGGCAACCAATCTCACTGACAGCCAGGACCTTTTTAATAACTTTGGAAACAATCTCACTGCCTGGTCCTGATGGCAGAGAGGGCACGTCTAGTGAGTTCACATTTTTAATCATGCTACAAGTGAGAGAAGGGATTTGGGTGTGATCTGAGACAGACACCGTGCCTACACATACAGGGGACACTGAAACAGTTCGTTAACTTGTCTGGAAATGGAGCGGGAATCCTCCCTGCACATCTCCATAAAGCTCTTATTGAAATACTCTGATCTTTCACAAGTTTCTGGGGAAGTCTGCCTTATTCCATCCTCTACAGTAGGACACCTTTCCACACCAAGCCAGCAGTAAGTAGTCTGGCATCATTGCAGCACAAGCTATTGCAGCATAAGGTCCAGGTTTCTGGCCACATTCTATCGCTGTTCCTTATCATTCTGTGCAATTCAGAGAAAACTGATACTGTACATGGCAGCCTGGATGAAGCACTGGAAGCTATGTACCTAATACCACCGCAGATTAGGTCTGTTTGCTCATCCCCAATAAAGCCTGGCTTGAGCTCCTGCCATGCCTGGACCTGCTCCCCACCCCACTACAGGCTCCTCAGTGTCCATGTGAGACACTGACATGTCATGCCCTGACTCCCTCCCCAGGCTCCTACAGGAAGGGAAAGTTGCACTCTTCTGGCAAACGGGGTGCCGGACACGAGCCCCTGCTCTGCCGCCACAACACCATGGCTTCCCTTTGCAAATGCAGATGCTTGCATAGCTGCAGGAGCTGCTATCTGCAAGCACTGTGTCACAGATGCTTTCAAAGCAGAAGCAAAAGACCGAGCACCAACCTATCCCTTACTATGCCTGCCACCAAACTGAGTCCAGCTGCTCCACAGAGATCTGTGGAGTACATGCTGCATAGCGGGCACTTAAAAGTATAATTTTGGCATTGTACACAATATATGCCTATTGTCTTGGACAGGTGTATGCTAAAGAGATTAGGTTCTGTGCTCCAAAACATATCTCCTATAAATTCTGCCCTTCACTTTTTGTTACAGGAGGTGCAACAGTGAGCCTGCTGCATGCTCCCCTGGGTCCTGCTCCTCCAACTGTTCTTCTAAGCACAGATCCGAAGGGGAAAAAAAAAGTAGGGATAACATGTTCAATAAGCAAATGTAAACTGCCCACGTGGGCAGAGAGTGATGAAGCGAGTGGAGGAAAACACTGCTGTAGGAGATGCAAGCAGTGTGAGGACACAAAAGTGAGCAAGGAACTCGAAGACAGAGGAGAAAATCTTGACGACCATGGTGGACTCACATGACAGCCGGATGCATGGGTACCTGCTCCAGGTCACATTGACCCACATTCACTCCTCACCACGTTCCATAGCCTTTTCTCCCAGGGCCTTAGAACGCAGGAGGGATGAGGTAGGGAGAGTCAAGGGCAGCCTCACACAACTGCCAGGGATGTGTCCCAGAACAAGAAGAAAGTTCTAGTTTCCAGCTTTCTGAAGAGACTGCAGCTCCTAAAGAGGTGTATGTCGTGCAACTTTCCCAACCACCCCATGTGGAGGTCAGTGAAATGGCCCTTGTGACCCACTAACATCTACAGCACCATCACGTAGTACCCCTTGTTATTTATGTACTCTTGTCCAGGTGTTCGGGTGCCAACATAGGGATGCGTGTACCATCTGTTGCCTCACCACAGTTAGGGAACCTCATCATGGCAAAGCCATCCACTATATCCTGCACATTTCCCAGAGTCGTTACCCTTCCTAGCAGAAGAGTATTGATTGCCTTGACTACTTGGATCACAGCAACCCCACTGTAGATTTACCCATTCCAAACTGATTCCCAAATGACCGGTAGCTGTCTGGCAAGCTTCCACAACTATCAGAGCAGATAGTCTGATATTGCTACATTTCAAGGCAGAGGGAAAGCAATTTGCAAACTTCCATGAAAGTGGCCTTACGCATGCTGATAGACCACATTGTAATACAATTATGGGGCTGTGTGCTTGTCTCACCGCAACAGAACCTGCTTTCCACTGAGTCAACAGGATCAAATGACATCGTCATCTGCCAATCGCTTATCTCAAGGGCTTCACAGAAAAGTCTGTTCATGGCATCAAGATTCTTCCTCATTCCAACATATCCGGAATAGGCTCTGGACATACTGTAGCATAAGACGCAAGATGTTTGTTATGACTGCCACAGAACTTTGATGCTGAACAAGTTCCATGCTGAGTAGTGACATAAAAAAATCGTTTAAAAATTTAACTATGTAACCACTAAAAACCCTACTGGTTATGTGAGCTGCCTCCCCAGGAGTGGGACCGATAAGGGCTACCAGTTTTGCTGCTACAGCGAAGCTGCCTCCCTAGGGGCATGGCCACCATCAAATTCTTGTGTACAGTAGGAACATACACCTTAGACTTTACAAAAATTGAGTGTTCAAAAAAAAACTGACCGTAACAAATTCAACCTTATTTCATAGTGTAGACTGAGCTTTCAAAGACCTGATTGTCAGAAGTGCTGAGCCCAAATAACTTGAACGGAAGTGAACAGTTGCTCAAATACCTCTGAAAGGCAGGTTCTACATATGGTTCCCAAGCTCCCTTTATAGATGCAAACACTTTCAGACATTCCCTACTCAAGCATCAAAGACATCAGCTTGCCACAGCTTTCTAGATTGCATTTATTTACTCAATGAAACATATGGTGTACACTCAACATTTTAAATCTAAAGACCCTATGAAACTGAAATTAATATTAAACAAAACCAAAGAATATTTTAGTGATTGAACTAGTGTTTGGGTCAATGAGGAAGGAAAAGACAAATGCTGTGTGTTTCTATGCACTTTCCATGATTTAGGCTCAATTTGCTAGAGGGGACATGATGTCTTGACTAGGTATTTCCCTGTAAAAGCCCAGTACATTTTACCATTTCAGCCCTTGTAGGAGCCTGTAAAAAAATATGCAAGATTCTCCATGCTATAGTTTGCAATATTTTCATGCTTTCTAAGCCCTTCTTGCACAAAACCTGTTAATTGTTCCAATGCATGCAACGATCCAAATGGAGGAATTTAAGTTAATGTAATTTCATAATCCTCTCTAAATCTCTACATCACTGCATTCAGGTGAGTCCCACCATGTTTACAACTGCTCTAACATGTCCTCTGCAAGTTTACCAACACTTTACTCCAGTAGTTTTGAGTAGGGATGTTAAATTTCGATTAATTAGCTAATAAAGTAGTCGATGGAATTTCCATCGACTACTCAACTAGTCAATAAGGGGGATGCTCACTATCCCATGGCGCCCCTCCCTTTTGAAATATACAGGAGCTGCCCGCAGTTCTTGTACCTTTCAAAGGGAGAGACCCAGAGCAGCTCTTGCACATTTCAAAGAGAGAGGCAGCAGGTTCCCACACCAGCATTTGCTTATCCAGTAGTTGACTCTTGCTTACATCCCTAGTTTGGAGGACAAAGTTATAAACTGTCTGGCATGCTGACTACTTCTGTTCCGTTCAACCATAATACCAAAATGGCCAGGAACTATGTGGGGACTTTAGACCAGATTACCTGGGAAAGATAGCCAGTGCTACCCTCTTAGTTTCTTTTATTTTCTCATTTTTCAACTAAAACACAGGCACAAAACACAGGGAGTTGATTCCAATATGCTAAAATTAAATAAAAAACAGGGATCATGAGGCATGCTTCTTGCCCACCTTTTTCCCTGCTTCAAGTATGCACATGCATTGTTTGACCTGTGCGGGAGAGGGGGGGAATTGTCCTTTCATTGCTCTAAGTGCAGCACCTTCATGCTTAGGACCAGAAAAAAGTTAGAATTGCTTCTAACTGTGCTTTTACAGGAAGAACTGACAGCAAACTTTCCAATGTTGAAGCAGAGTTCCATATGCACTGGGAGGGAACAGGGAGCACAAGAGCACTCCAACTATTAGAGCATGTACCACTATTAAAAAGGTTCCAGGGGATATGCAGATGTTACCGTACACAACTATTTCCAGGTGAACAACCCTGATTTACTGACAAGTACCTTTTTCCCTATGGTCCTGTGCCTTGAGAACCTCTTGACCAAAGGCCTTAAATCTGTACTACTATTCCTGTCCCAAACCATGGCACAACCAATTTTCCAGACAATGTGAAATATGTGTATGGACTTTAGAGTACCAAGGAAAAAAAAGTTATCTTTTCAACAGAAGCTTCTCTCAACTGTAACTATGGTGAATCTAGACCTCCCATACCCAACAGGATGAATAAAAGAGCTGCTGATCTGTAACACACTGAAACACGTTAGCCAAAAAAAATTCTTACCTAGTTTCACAATCTTTAGATTTTTGAAGTAATTTTTAAATCCCAGATTCAGAAAGTGAAGTAACGTTTTCATTTCAATCAGCAATTTCTATTTTAAAAGTTGTCCAATCTTCTAGGCAAAAGATCCCATAGATTGCTAAAGCCAAATCAGTAATTATTCCAGCAAAAGGCAGCTCCAACTTGCAGCCATCTCCTATGATTTAAGCTTCAAAGTGAGATACTGAAGAAAGAGCAGTTTGCTCTAAGAGCCACAACAGTAATGCATCTGAAGAGAAGTGAGAATTGACACCATAAATTCCCCCTACCAAAATGAGAGAAAAATATCCCCTACTAATAAACTCCCCATCTGGCAGAGATGGGGTTAAAAAAAAAAAAGTGAGGAAAATCCCATTGTTTTTAGAGATGGTTTTTCTGCTAACTATTACCAATAAAAAGATACCCAAAACAAGCAGATGGCAACCTTTATACTAAAATTAATCTCTTCCCCTCCCCCCACGATCTCTTGAGTCTGTGGATCTTTTGCCCCTCTTGTCCTTTTTTCTGGTATGTTAATATTTTCCATCATTCCTTCACTTCTCCCATCCCAAAATAAGTGATCCCACCTGACAAAGACCCTAACTCTGAAGAAATCTTGACATCTCCTTTGAAAGTCTGTCAATACTTCTGCTTTGCTCAGCAGCTCACAACATGGAATTATTTCCCTCAAGAAACAAGTATCACTGTTACTAGCACTTGACAGAGGGAAGAAGGAACTGAATTTGATTCCAAACTTCTGAGTTGTGCCTAGACACACAGTGCCATTTTCTCATTTCCCTTCTTCCATTGTCTTCTCATCTCTGGAAATTCTACACATCTCTTCACAGAAATACCAGTATGATACAACCCTCCATATTGCACGTGTACGTACACACACACACACAAATATGTTGATTTTACACACAAACCAGAACAGCAATAAGACTACTACTAAAGTCTGTCTCGTATATATATATATATATATTTATTTATTTATTTATTTATTTATTTTTTCATTCACTACTCTTTCACACTCCTATATCTTTTCTATAATGCTTTGCATGCTCCCTTGAAAAGATTTGCTTTCAACTACAGTAACATCCTTACTTCCACCTTTCAGGCCAGGAATCCGAATCTCAGCTCATTATGCTGAGAACAGACTGTACTCTGAACACAATTGAGCACACAATACAGAAGTGAAAGTGGATTACAAGACCATGGAAGCATGGAAGACTAGGACAAAGGAGTCTGACATAACAGAATGGAAGCCCCTTTCCCCAGCCCCCAATTAGGAGTGGCCCTTCCAAGCCACCGAATTTGTTGCAAATTCTGCCTGTAATATTCTATATGTTCCATTTGTTTGTTGTGTGTTTACCATAGGATTCTAAAGGCATCATTCAAGCAGGCATTACTTGCATGTATGCAGGAAAAGGGCAATAGCTTCAGATAATCCTACCTATTTACCAGTACTTAAAGAACAATGCAGGTGTCAAGAACTTTGGAGTGGATAAAAAGACAGTCTTTGAAGGGCAGAAGACAATGAGACAGAAGCTTCTGGGGAGCAAACTAAATCCAGTCCCCAGATGTTTGGGTGTCTGGGAAAAGTAGGCGTACCTACACTCACAGGTAAACACAGATGTGTAGATCTTTCACAGTGTTAAAAACCTCCCTCTTGAGATACTCATTCCCCCTATTGAGATTAAATGCTGTATGCTGACAAGGCTCTTTTGGGTCACTGTATTCACCACTGATCACAGCTCCCTTAAGGAAGAACTGCAGGTTTGAACCTAGTCAGATCTACTGAGCAATCAAGTCTCAGAGGGGTAGCTGTATATGCAAAAACAATGAGGAGTTTCTCATCCCTGAAACAAAAAGTCCCTGAAACAAAAAGTTTCTCATCCCTGAAATAAAGACAATGATGAAACCTTTTGCATTGTACATAATATTTTACTTTATTTAAAAAAGAAGCCTGGCCAACAAGTCACCAATTAGGGCCCAGTCCCTATCTGGCCACCGCATCATAACACTCCTGCACCCCACCTCACTCCAACCCTGAGCCCATCATACACCTGAATACGCTGCCCTGAGCCCCTCATACCCCACATCCCCTACCCCCTACCATAAGACTGACGGAAGACAGCCTGAATGCATGCATGATACTGGATTTGACCAGTTATGAGTAAATATCAAAGAAATGTGCGAAAAGATGCAGCAGCAGAAGCCCCATTAAATAAAAGTCTGTGACTAAGTTTCATTTATGATATTATTAATCATTATGTCAATCATCAATAATATTATGTTGTATATAGTCAGTCATGCAAACGGGCATTCTTATACAGCTCTTTGTTGATCACTTGTTCTGAACAATGAAGCCCTAAAACCTACTTACTGCACACCACAATACAAACAACAATTGTGGCAATACCTTCTAATTTTTTTCTTTTCAAAGGAAGCATTTCAACGTGTTGTTGGGATGGACTTGTTAAATTAGGGAAAAAGACATCTCAGCATTTGTGATTACGCTTACAGCGAGTCAGAATGCTTATAACTGAAGAAAAAATGGTAAATGACTAAGATTGGTACTTGACATTATTTGGCCTGTCAAAAGAGTGAGCATATCTTTAAAAGCATTAATTTATGAGCTAACAAAAGTAACAAAAAAGACTATCATCTTTAGCAGGCATAGCCTTGGAGACACAATCCCAATTTTAAAACATTTTTTAACTCAGAACATAGAATGTAAATGAAATTCTAAAATATGAATGATTACCTTGAACAGTGTTAGGTTAGAATTTAAATGTGATTTTTCAAGACTGAACAGTTACAAAAGAGAAATGAAATTAAACAGGAAACACTTAGCAACTATAAAAATAATTTTTAAACAAAAATATGCAGGCCAATTCCTTAGCTGAAACAAAATACAAGACTATGTAGCACTTTAAAGACTAACAAGATGGTTTATTAGATGATGAGCTTTCGTGGGCCAGACCCACTTCCTCAGATCAAAATTCCTTAGCTGGATTGTGTGAATCTCTTCTCTGTGTTAGGGCAAGTTTAATGACAATCTTCCTCTCCCCCCCCCCCCAAACTCCTTCTGAGTTCATTATGTATGCTTGTGTGGTCAGGTTAGACTGCAGGCTCTGCAGGGCAGGGAGCAGGTCTTTGCACTTCATTCAAGTGCTTTGTCAACTGTGCCCAGGAAAGCTCATGATACTATTTACATGTTTTGTTAGTCTTTAAGGTGCTACTAGACTATTTGTTGTTTAAGTTTTTCCTGTCTTGTCTATTGATGGCCTGACATACAAATAAATATAATTGTACATTTGTTCTAGAAGAGTCCAGCCAATCAAGATGCTCAATGCTCAAGCAGTTCACATTGTTCCCTGGTATTAGCATCAAGAAAGTGAGTAATCAAGACATTTAGGCAGGCTTGATAACACATGGTATCATGATGCAATCAAAAAAACTTGCAGATTACAGAGTCATTTTCACTGGAATATCTGACAATATTTTACCATGGACAAATAGGCAGTCAATTGAACAGCTTACCAACTTAGTTTCAATTTTCTAAGGAGTTTTAGGAGAACTACTCATTTGTACGTTATGAATAATAGGACATAATCCTTTCAGTTCCTCTTAATTTCCATCTGCCCACCAAGTTTTTGGTTAAAAGAAAACTTGTAACAAGTGTAAAGACAAACACACTAGGATCAGTATTGGGCAACCTACACTAGTGAGTGGGCCACATGAATGGTCATTCTTCAACTCAGTGAACCACAAGATTGTTGTAACCAAGAAAAGTTACAAGTTACTCCTGAGATGAGAAGTTTTGTTAACTGCGCTTGCGTACCTAGAATTTGTGGAGTATGCCAATGTGCCAACTATAACAGCCCTTTGATTGGCTAGGGAGGGAGCATATGGCTCTCAGTCAATGCTGTGTGCAATTAGCATACACTTCACTTTATATGCTTTTGCTTTACATGTGTCACTTTAGTACTGGTAGGAAAAAGCCTATGTGGATGGAAAACAGTGGAATCTGGCAACCTTGCGTGTGCCACACACAGAATCCCATTGGGCTGCGAGTTACCTACCACAGCCCTAGTTCTTGCTGAACAAACCAAGTAATCAGTGTAAAAGCATTCAGTAAGTAAAGCAATACACTTTTCTTGAAGTGTGCTGCAGGGATGTGAAAAGATTAACTGGTTAAGCAGTAAACATCACCCTTACCAGGTGATACTAACCAGTTCTGGTTTACCAGTGGAGGCTAGACAGCTCTCACCCCACTATGGATAGGGGGCTGCTCCAGCACCGTGGGGCTTACCACTGACAGGGGTTGCTCCGGGCATTTGAAGCAGCACCTGTCAGCAGTAGCTTGGGTGTGTTGCTGACATAGGCTGCTTCAGGCGTTCACGTTTATAACTTGGGTGCCACAGTGGCACACATCCAAACAAGCACACACGACCAACAGTGGTACACAAAACAAAACTCACTCCACTCATGGATGGAAACTCAACTACAGGTTGGACCTCCCTGGTCCAGACCCTCAGGACTGGAGCGGTCCCAAATGAGGGAATTTGCCAGGCCAGAGAAGGTACCCTGCCACCCCTCCCCACCTCCAGCTCCTTTGGCCCCGCTGCTGGCCAGGTGACACAGCTGCCCCGGCCCCACTGTCATAGGTGTTGCTCCAGCCAGCAAGGCAGCCAGCACTGCAGCATGCAACCCCAGCCCCACTGCCAGCTGGTATGAAACCCTGTCAGGCTGTCGATCGGCTGTGGCCCAGCTGGGTTGCCACGGCACCAATTCCACTGCCACAGCCCCACTCGGGCTGCCCCGGCCACAGCTGGGTTACTGGGCTGCCCCTGCCCTGCTACCATGGCCACACTACCACCACCGGGTTGCTGATGCCTGTCCCTGCTACCACCAGTCTTGCTCTGCGTGGGGCTTTCAGCTGCTGGCCCTCCTGTACCAGGGCGCTCTCATTCAGCAACATCTGTGGTCCAGTCAGAAGAGAATCCTGGTTTAGGAAGGTGCCAACTGCAGTCGCTTACATCCCTACAACAGATCCCACACACCAGTGGCGAATATAGAGATCAATAACCTCTCTACTAAAAATTGCCCTGTTTATGCATCCCAAGATTGCATTGATATTTTGACCAAAGTCATACCATGTCTAGGGATGTATCAGTATATACATTTAAACTTCATGGTTACATGCAAGGCCCTCCTCTACAATCCCTCTGCTGCCTCTCTATCAGAGGCAGCAGTGCGGGGCAGCAGGGAAGCAGGCAAGAGCTGGTGCTCATAAGGAGCTGGCTTTTAAGCAGATCACTGGGCCTCCAACATTCCTAATGAGTTTACCAACATCACATATCCACCCTGCCATTTGTTTCACATAGCTTATGAAACAAGCTACACACAATGACTCCACAGATAACATTCAGTGATGAAGCTGTGTTAGTTTGAAGATTCTAGAGAGACAAGATGGGTGTAGTAGTATATTTTATTGGACCAACTTTTTTGATGAGAAACTTTTAAACTTACACAGAGCTCTTCTCATCTTCCACCAACAGTATATTTTATTGGACCATTTTCTAACTTATTCACCTTGTCTCTTATTTACGATATAAAGTCTCCTACTATACACTATTTTTCTTATAAGAGCTCCTTCTCTCTACTTTAGAGTTATGTTACAGAGAGATTATTTCCTAGCATGTATTAAACCGGTTTAACAATTTCACTTTGCACAAGAGCCTCCTTTTTCTTACTTTGCCAACAGAAACTTTACTAGGTACTCAAGATTTATTTGCTCAAGAAGGTTACATTTCTAGAATTCTTATCTGAATTTCCCATTCTTTTACTGTGAAAACACACAAGAAGTTAACAAGAGAAGCAATCACTTAAAGTGCTTGGCAGTCCATGCATAGACATTTAACAGCTATATATATTTATAGTATCACAGCTGGATCACTAAAATTCCACTGCCTCCAAAGAGTAAACTATCATGGGCTAAAAGTTTTATACAGTTCAGCAAAAAATGGATTTCACCTTTACTGACTTACACATTGTTTAGAAAGTTAGGTTTTACTGAGGCCACGAAACAAACTACTTATATGAAAGTAAAAGATGTGTTCGTGTTGTAAAAAGTGATTATGTTTTTAGGTATAAATCAAACTGCTTTACTCATTCCTTGAAGATTTTCAGTTGTGGGAAACTGGATACAAGCAAAACAAAAATTATGTCGAAATTCCTCCAGCTGAAATTAAAGCTTCTTACTGCCACTCTTCTCAACAGGATTGTTTCTTGACATAATGATGCTGAACTATAAGATGATGCAGGGCCAGTTTTGAGGAAAAAATATCAAAAATAGTATTTAAAATAACTTTGTTTCTTTAAGCTGCAATTCTGGTGCAAAGTGACAAACTGAAATGTAATTTACAAGTTTATGGAATATTCCATAAACTTTGAATTTTTAATAGTTTGGTGTAGGAAGAGAAAGATAAGACTGAGAAAATGAGAGCTGAAAGATGACAGGGTCAGTTTTTGAACTTCAACCACTTAGTGCCAAGGTCATATATAAGAGACTAATTTAATTTGTAGAATAGTGACAGAGATGCAGCCGTGTTAGTCTGGTCTAGCTGAAACAAAAGACAGAACTATGTAGCACTTTAAAGACTAACAAGATGGTTTATTAGGTGATGAGCTTTCGTGGGCCAGACCCACTTCCACATATTAATCTGAGGAAGTGGGTCTGGCCCACGAAAGCTCATCACCTAATAAACCATCTTGTTAGTCTTTAATGTGCTACATAATTCTGTCTAATTTAATTTGCACACTGTTTACACAGGAAATGAAAACTTACCTACCCACTAATGTTTACAAGTCTCTTAAAGAGTTAGTGCTTGCTGCTTTTCTCATCAATGTTGATTAGGATTTTAAAAAAGAGAGACTAGACTAACCACCTTCTACCCTGTCTTACACTCAGAGGAAAGTACTCTTTTACTACATGGATTGTTAGTTCGCTGGGTATAATTTTCTTCATCAGGTTTCCTAAAACTTAGGGGCTTTTTAGTAAAATGGAACAATCTGAATTAGTTTGAGACAGCATAAGCACCAACTAGAGATGTGAACAGGTAACCAGTGTCCAAAAGGAACCCTCCTCCCCCTCCCATGATCGTGAAGGACTACTCCAGCTTCAAAGGGCCCCAGAGCACTTTAACCTAATGTTTAACTGTTTAATCAATCAGGATTTTACATCCCCAATTCCAACTCCAAGATATTTCTAGCTCTACAGGAAAAAATATCTTTTATAATAGAATACAGGACTAGTTATTCTGAAATAGTGATGTCCAACTTGTCACCAATAAAGGATACAAGAAAATATTTGATTATGAACTAGGGATATAAAGTCCCATTTAATTGGCTAACCAGTTAAACATGTTGTTTAACCATTTAACTGATTAAAGGGGTATGGGCAGGCAGTGACTATACAACTATAGGAGTCACAAGGCTCCTACAGGAAACAGCTAGACCAGCTCCATCTGAGCCTAAAGACTTATCTATACTTACTTGGAGATCCACACTCTGGAGATCAATCTTCTGGGGTTCGACTTAGTGGGTCTAGTAAGGACTGGCTAAATCGACTGCTCATGCCACTCCCTTCAATTCAAATTCTCCATGAGGTTGCAAAGAGTAAGGGAAGTTGTTGGGAGACTGTCTCCAATCAACCTCCCACAATGGAGACACCGCGGAAAAATCACTTAAAGTTGAATGCCTTAAGTCGACTTTCCCCCCCAGTATAGACCTAGGGAGCTCCTTGTAACCTACTTCTTAACAGACACCCAGGACTGTACGAGAGAAAGAGAAACCACAAACAAATAATCCACTACCAGTTCACCAATTCTCTGCACTAGTCAAGACTGGAGTAGCCTGGAGGCTGTTGGTGCTAGTTGGCAATAGTTCCCCAGTGACCATACACATTTGCTATAGTCTCATATACTCATCTCCCTACATGTCCATTGTATTTGTATCTTGAATTAGTTTATCTATTCAGTCTGCAAAAGCAGTTTATGAACAGGACTGCGCCTCCATCTGTGTGTTTTGCATGTTACACATGTACTGCCACTAAGGATATATGCAGCCTCTCATCTCAGTCACTGTTCCAAGAGCAGCATAAATCACTTATAAATACATGTTACCATGAACTGGTGCTCACTATCCGTAACGCAAAACTTTGTAATCCAATTTCTAATGAAAGGCAGTCTAGATAAAGAAAAACACTACTACCTTGACCAGTCAGTTCTGATTCCCATTTCAGGTAGGCCAAGAGTTGAATTAACATATGATTCACCATCCTGAAATGATGCACTCTCAATTTTTGTACCTGTTTGGTGGTTACAGAATGGTAACTTCTACATTCATTTTAAGTCATTTTAAAAGTTACTTCCACATAATCAAGAAGTCCAAATAGGTATTATGTGATGATTTAAAAGACAGATATGAGGCCCAAACGTAAGGTCTCAACCTTTGTTTTATACAGGTTGGTCAATCTTAGCTAAATTTACAACAAGATTTCTGACAAAAAGCACAGTGTCACATCTATCTAGAAAAGCAGTTCTCAAACATATCCGATCAGGACCACTCTGTAGTAGTTTGTGCTCCACACACACTCCACCACCCAGCTCTGTAGACAAAGCAAAAAGCAGCAGCTACTGACAGGGCATCCAGCTCTGAAAACAGCACCATGCCAGCAGTAGCACAGAAAGATGGCAGTGTGAAAATGAAAACAGCACCATGCCAGCAGCAGCACAGAAGATGGCAGTGTGAAAAAAGTGATATCAATCAATATCACTTTTCACAGAAGATTTGGCACCCATTTCTGCTACTGCCACCCCAGGGGTAATAGCTGGAGCCCACCATCTCCAGGTGAGGGATTAGGAAGAAGAGGGAGGGAGCTAAAGGAGGAAGAGTCCAAGCCTGGGTGACAGGGCTGCAAGTGTGCTGTCAGCCCTAGGGCAGTGGGGGGCTCTGGCTGTCCCTTTTGTCCCCACTTTCCAAGTGTGTACAGCCCTTCTGTTCAAGCCCCAGGGCTGACAGCCAGAGCTCTTCCAAAAAAAGCATATAGCTTACACTTCACTTGTCCTGTTCCTGTAACCTCCCTAGGCAGGCCTGCCCATAATCCGAGAACTATTGACCTAGAGCAGGGCTACTCAACTTTGGAAGCTGATATTAATAAAATGCAGTATTTACCCAATTTCCACCCATATGATAGCACTTTTAATGAACAATGACAGTCCAGGAATTTAATTACTAAAACACATATCAACGAAAGAGCATTATATTGACTACTATTTTGTTTTGGCTCCCATCTGCGGGCCATGTGTTGAGCCCCATATCAACCCAAACCGCACCACAGGCCGCAAACAGACTGGGCCGAGTAGCCATGACCTAGAGCAAAAAAAACTTTTTGCAGTATAACCTCACTTGTGAAAATATCATCCAAACTTGGGTTATGCTTTATTGATTACACAGCTTCAATTATGTATTAAAACGTCATCTGTTTTTCTGTCTGGCAGCTACAGTTGAACTAACAGCCGTGTTAGGATCACAGTCATCCAAATGCAGATTAATCCGAGAAAATCATATCAATATAAGGTTTTACCACCTAATTCATAAGATGAGTGGTCATAAAACATATGAAAGCGCTTAATGAAACAGAAAAACCATGATAAAGACAGGTGTCAACAGGTTAGCACAGGAGATCAAGTTTAGTTCTACACAAAGTTGTCAAATAGACTCATGAGTCACCCTGAGCAAGTCATAATCCTTCTGTGCCTCAATTTATACATCAGTAAGTGTGAACAATACTTACCTATAATATGGATGCATTGGAAAAATTATGCTGTCAAGACACTTAAGTGAAAAATGTTAAGAGCACAAAATATCATTGTGGAAGTGCAGGGCCCATTGTAATAAGAGACATCTTACCGCTGATTTAATTAATACTTACTGTTGACTTCCCCATCCTCTGCTGCTCCTGAACCTCTCATTCTCACATACATGAGTCCAAGGATCAGAAAAAACAAGCATGCAGCAGTTAAGAGAAACATGGACAGGTAATGTGCACTGAAGCCTCCGGTGGTGGATACCTCCTCTCTCTTAAACTGTTGGAGAAGCTCTTCCTCAGGCTCAGAAAGCTTTTGCTTATAGGTGTTTTTCAGGTATGTGTGATTAGAGCCTGTGTGGTTGGAGTGATTGATTCTAAGGGAAGAGGAGGTGGCAGCAACCAGGGGGACACTGTTGGTAGATGAATAAATCCTGGGTTCAATAGTAAAGCTCCCAGCAGCACCACTGAGAATATGATTATTGGCTGCTTTCCTAACAGTGCCCAGAGAATCACTGATTTTGCTGCTGTCCATGTCTGTGGGCTGCGACAGTTCCAACAGTGGAGAGGAATTCTTTGAGAAGGTGCTGCGGTATCTGGGGATGGAAGGGCTGGTGTCCAGGTTTTCCGAGTCTCCCACCCTCCTCACCGCTGCCTCCTCCTCCTGATTTCTGCCCCTGTCTAGACTTCCAGCAGCAGCCGCCTCCGCCCTGTCATTCATTGCGATTACACCAGCACTGCCGCCTCCTCCACCCCTTTGCTGGCCCGTCTCCATCATGCCAGCGCCGGCTGCAGCACGTTTGCCGACCATGAACGGGGCAGCAGATTTGCTCAAGCTCCGTCTGGCCCGGTGCTGGCGGGTTGCAGGCTCCTCTTTCAATACCTGCTGCTTGGCTCTCTCCCCCTTCTCCTCCTCCTCCGAGTCGGAATACTCGGCCCTGCCGTCCAGGGAGGGAGACCTGTTACCATTCACAGTCCGGTTCCTCCACTCCTGCTCCTCTTCCTCGTCCTCTTCCTCCCCGTCCCCAGGCTCCCGCAGGCCCTGAGTCTGAGCCCCGGCAGCGACGGCCGGTTTGCTGGCCACCGCCCCCCACCAGGCACTGGGCTTCTTCCTAGCCGCCTCCGCGGGGGAGCTGTTCCTCTGGCTGCAGGCGCCACGGAGGGCTGCGGGCCTCGGGCCGCGGACTGGGGGTGACGCCCGCTCCCTCCGGCTGCCGCCGCCGGCCTGGCTCCTGGGACCGGCCTCCACATCCGACTCGTCCGAGCTGAAGCCCAGCAGCACTTTGCCGCCCCCGGCAGGAGGTGCTGCGCGGCTCCGGCTGCCCCCGCCCGGCAAGTAGGGCTGGTCGGGGCTGCCCAGCCGGGCCCCCACGCCCCCGCCCGGCGCTGCCCCGGCCGCCGTATTATTGTTGTTGCTGTTCCGAGCCTTGTTGGCGCCGCCGCGGGCCCCGGCCCGCTCGTCCTCCCGCAGCTTCTTCAGCTTCTTCAAGTAGACGGGCCGGGTGCTCTCGGTGACCGCCCCCGGGGAGAAGCCGAAGCGCCTGAGCTCCGAGAACAGCTCCTCATCCGTGAGCTGCGCGGCCGCCGCCATGTTCCGCCGCCCCGCCGCCGCGGCGTTTCCTACCCACGCGCCGCGCCGCTCTCCCGTCCCCGCCGGAACTGACGCCTGCGCACTGCGCACTAGACTGTGGCCTAGACCCGTCTGTCACCCTGGAAGCGCCGCCCCCCGCCGGAGACGCCAGACAGACGGGAGCGGGGGGGGGGGGGGGAGAGACGTTCCCCGCCCGGGAGGCAGGAGACCGCCCGGCGGGAGCGCGTTGTAATGCGCCAAGCGGAGCGACTCCGGGGCGCGGGAGAGCCGCTCCGCCGTGCTGATGCCGCCCCTCGCTGACGGCCCAGGAAGGCGGCTTTGGGCCTGAGGAGGGAATGGTGCAGGCGGCCGGGCTGCACCCAGCAAAGCTGTGTCCCCATCCTGTGGCTTAATGGCGCACAAATAAAGTCATCGCCCCTGCCACCGGCCTGGAAATAGAGCCGCGCGGATTTGAGAACGAGGCGAGTTTAGATTTGATACCAGTTGCTCCATTAAAGCTGCAGCTGAAGAGGTCTGAAATAATCCTGGCAAGGACAGCCTATCACGATGGGGGAGGGCGGTGTCAGTCAGTGTAGGTAATCCACACGCCTTTTGTTCACTCCTCTCCCCGGTTTAATTTATCCCCCAAATTGCCGAGGATGAGTAAATCTGCTGTGAAAAGGGATATTAACAAATATCCCTTTTCACAGTAGCAGACTTACTAGATAGGATAGCAAGTTTTAAAAAAAATCAACCAAAACCCACAAAATACGCAAAGCATTTTATTGGTGTTCATACTCTATTTAGGTCCAGTAAAAAAATAGAGGCAACAACAGTACATTGTTTTTATTTGAGTCTGAAAAAAAAAACCTACATGCATCTGACAAAGCTTATGCGCCAATAAATCTGTTAGTCTATAAGGTGCCACAGGACTTCTCGTTGTTCTAACCAACATAAGTTAATTATTTGGATATCTATGAGCATATTTTTCCTAAATTTAATTATTTTAAGAAAAATTGTCAGAGCAGCCATCAGCAACAGTTGGTGGCCACACTCAAGCCCTCAAAAAAATGTGAGACTAGGGATATGAACCTGATAAGCATCACCCTTACCAAGTGATGCTTACCAGGTAACAGGTAGGTTAAAATGCAGGTAATTGGTTAACCATGTAACAGCTTTTCAGCAGTTACATGCCCTCATAGTGTGGGGCGGCAGCCAGCTCCCCAGAAGCCAGCTTTTAAGCAGATGCCTGACACGCATCATCTGCCGCCCCTGTATCAGAGGCAGCAGTGTGGAGTAACAGCCGGCTCCCTGGGAACTGGTGCCTGCTGGGAGCCAGCTTTTAAGCCAGATCCCTGCACCTACCGATTCCTCCCTGCTGCCCCGCGCTGCTGCCTCTGATACAACAGCCTGCTCCCTAGCTTATCGGTTACCCATGAGCTTATCAGTTACCCATTTAAATAGGTACACTCTTACATCCCTAATAACAGTTAAACGGTTCCCTGGGAGCAACCCCCAACCTGTGCCTGCCGCAGCTGGAGGACTGCTCCTACCCCACTGGGCCCCCACACAACGATGCCAACCAGCAGCCCACTCCATGCAGCTGGAGCTGGAAGGCAACCTATCCCTCCCCCTCCAATGGCTGGGTCTGGAAGCTGGCAATCAGCTCCTGGCCACTGGGGCTGGGCATTGCTGGAGCTCCCCAAACTGGGCTGGAGCAGTTCCCTGCCAGGATTCCGCTTAGTCAGTTAACTGGTTCAACATTAGGTTAATCTATGTTTAAATCAGTTAACTGATTGTTTGGGATTTTACATCCCTAATGAAAACCCCATTCAAGTCCCATGGAGGGTATGTTTTGGTACAGGCAGTCCCCGAACGGGTTACATTCCAAACACCTAGTCATAACTCGATTTGGTCGTAAGTCAGAAATACCCTTAAACGCGCTGCCTGCGCTGTTTGAAAAACTTGACGTACATGGTTCTCAACTCGAAAATATTGTAATGGGTTAATGGGAGGTAGGTCGTAAGTATGGATGGTCGTACATTGGTGTGTTCGTAAGTTGGGGAGTGGCTGTAGTTCAAAAGCTTCCAGGTAAGAAATTCCTTCCTGCCTATTTTGCTTTTGCTGCCAGCAGCTTAGCTGTCTTTACTGCTGACTTTGTCTTTATTGCTTTGTGGCTACCCAAGATAAACTGCCTTGTGCTTTAATTCCCATTTGGCACCGACTCATTTGCATTCTGTTGCATTGTCTGAGCATAGCATGTCAGATATACTATAACTATACCTTGCAGTTTGTCCCTTCACTTTTCTGATCATGGTTCTTTCCCAAATGTCCTTCAGGTAGTCTAGTTCCCAGAAATGTAGTAATGGATTTTGTAAATGATAGTTCCATGCACCCCCCCTCACCTCCCAGGGTGACAGCCCAAGCTGTGAGTCTGGCTCAGGCTTGATTTCACAGCAGGGAGCTTATGAGCAGTAAAATGACATTCTTGTCAGTTTCTCAGCTCCAGCTGTGAGCCCTGCCCCTCCCATTCTGAGCCCAGACAGCCAGGAAACTGATATGCAATGTAAATAGCCCAGCGTGTAACCCTGTCACTCCAACTGTACCACCTTAAGTACACCAACATAAGTCCTACAGCTCTCATAGAGGTGGAATTATTATGTCAGTGTAGAAGGCCACTTACTTTGGTGGAAGTAGCATTCTAGTGTAGACATTGACATAATTAGTCCATCATTACTGCCTTAGATTGACCTAACTATGTAGTGTAGACAAAGCTTTAAAGTCTCTTAAAACACTCTCCTTTTGAAAGCAAAATATTAGTGTTTCTTATTTTTAGAACAACTTTGACCTGATGAAAAGGAAAGGATTAATTTTACTTTCAGTCTTGATGTATAAAGGATATTTACTTCTCCTGTTTCTAAAAAACATACGAGTTAAGGAGAGATACAGCTTTCTTTTCTATTTTTAGAAAACTTGATGGCTACTCAGTCAGGGCACGTCTACACTAGGAAATGTCAATGATAACTATCTTTGAGTAATTTTGTAAGTCCAAAGCAGATTGTAAAGAGTTACACAGGAGTCTCACAAAACTGAATGCCACAGCAAAGTGGCAGATGAAATTTAATGTTGATAAATGCAAAGTAATGGACATGGCAAAGTATAATCCCAACTATATGTACAAAATGGAGTCTAAATTAACTGTTACCATCAAGAAAGAGATCCTAAAGTCATTGTGGATAGTTCTCTGAAAACAGCTACTCAATATGAAGTAGCTATCAAAAGAGCTAGCATAATATTGGGAGATATTAAGAAAGGGATAGATAATAAGACAGAAAACATCATATTTCCTCTATATAAATCCATGGTAAGCCCACATATTGAATACTGTATGCTTCGTTAAATATATATATATATTGTATCTGAAAAAGGTATAGAATCATGCAACAGAAATTATTAAGGATATGGAAAAGCTTCCCTATGAGGCGAGATTAAAAAATACTGGGATTTTTCAGTTTGGAGAAAAGTTGTCTAACATGGGATATAATAGAGTTCTATAAAGTGACTGGTGTAGAGAAAGTAAATAAGGAAATATTATTTACATTTCACATATCACAAGAACTAAGGGTCACCCAATGAAACTAATAGGCAGCAGATATAAAAACAGCCAAAATAAAGTATTTTGGATATACGTAAAGGAAATATACAGAAGCCTTTTGGTGAGCATTTCAACTTGCCTAATCACAGTCTGACAGACCTGAAGGTGGCTGTCTTGTCACAAACCAGCTCTACAAGCCAAATACACAGAGAAGCCCTGGAATCCCAGTTCATCCACAAATTCAATTCACATGCTAATGGACTCAATCCTGATATGGACTGGTGGGGACTCTACCTATTTAATAATCACTGCAGGTGCTAACAGCTCCCAGAGTGGTATCCTTCCTGTTTTAGGTATCTATCTATTGACTTGGATTTTTATCTGCTTAGGTTTAAGTACCCATTCTCCAGGTACTTAGTGATAATCTGTCTCCCATCCTCCTCCCTTTTTCTTTCTCTCCCCTCTCCTATTTATTTCGAGTTTTCATATCCCCAACTCATAACTCCGGTCATCTGAAGAAGTGGGCTGTGCCCACAAAAGCTCATTATCCTTTGTAGACAAGCGATGAGTTAAGTTTGTGGTCTCAATCCTTATCTTCAGGGTGATCAATGGTCTGAGTCTGTCTAAGAGATTAACTAAAGCTCTCTGATAAAGGCCACAGATAACTCTACTACTCAGGCTCCATGGAACTCTCTGTTGTAAAGGTAGACAGACCCTTCACTTGCCAACCAGTCAAACTATGGAACAAAGTACCACAGAAACTTATCACCATGACAGACTTCACCATCTTCCACTCCAGATGCAAAGTGCACTTCTTCAACTTTGCATTCCCTAATGTAAAACTATGGGCACACATATATTATAAAATAAACAAATAAACCAAGATAAACTCCAAAATTAAATCCTACTAAGACAAAACACATGAGAGATGTAATGATTTTTAGGGCCATCCTTATGGGGCATGACCCAGGACATATCAGTCTCCTTATCTGCCTCCCTGCCACTCCCTTCCTGCTAATCTGTTTGCCATCCATCTAGTGCTCTCCTTCCCACCCCCCTGCCACTCTCCTCCTCACCATCCACCTGTCTGCTTATCCTCCCGCCTGCCTGCTGCTCATTTCCATGTTTTTCTTCCTATACCACTCACCTGCCTGCTTGCTGCTCACCTTCCTGCTAGTCTCTTTCCTGTCTGTCCAGTGATGCCCCACTCCTGTCCAACTCCCACTCTCCTCCTCACTGTCCATCTATCTCCTCATTCTCCCACCTGCCTGCCTGATTTTATTGAAGCACAGAGCCCTTCAAAGTGCAGGGCCCAGGATGGTCGCCCTAATTTACCATGCCTAAGGAACGGCTGTGATGATTACATAATTTATTTCTGAACTACCTTCAAGCCACTGCAATGGCACTGAAAATATTGAGCAACAGCAACAATCCCAAGGGACCATACAGTAAAAATCACCAACACTAAACTTGACCAAAACATCATGACTATGTCTACACTGCAGGCTTTTTGCACAAGAACGGCTGTTCTTGTGCAAAAACTTGTGGAGTGTTTACACTGCATGTGTGTTCTTGTGCAAGTAAATTTATAGTAAAGCATCAGAAGAGAGGGCTTCTTGCACAAGAGTTATTCCTCTCCCCACAAGGAATAAGCCCTCTTGCGAAGGAAGGCTGTGTGGACGGGCAACAGAGGTTTCTTGTGCAGGAAACCCCTATGGTTAAAATGGCCATCAGAGGATTCTTGCATAAGAGAGCGTCCAGAGTGCCATGGACATTCTTGCGCAAAAGGACATTGCAGTCACAAGATCTTTTGTGCAAGAACTCTTGCGCAAAACAGTTCTTGCGCAAGAAGCCTGCATTGTAGACGTAGCCCATGATTTTGAACATATCTTTATAAACACCTTTCCTCTATGCACCTGTGACTGAGTTTGCTACAATTTAAGAGTCATCCAGAAGGTAATAATCAGGATAGTCTGAGGATAATCAAAATCTCCCTTTTCTGCCCTAAGACTGAACTATTCAAACAGGAGCAGGCAGCTGGCTAGGGGACAGGAGACTAGAAGCTAGACAGGCTGTGAAAGGTGGCGATATCTGTTCCACTCTAAGAAGCCAGCCAAATCATCCACAAAGACTTTGGCTGTGTCTACATTGGTGCGATCTTGCGCAAAAGCGGCCGCTTTTGTGCCAAAACTTGCTGCCTGTCTACACTGGCCGCAAGTTCTTGCACAAGAACACTGACGTTCTAATGTATGAAATCAGTGCTTCTTGCACAAGAACTATGATGTTCCCACTCAGGAATAAGCCCTCTTGCGCAACTGTTCTTGCGCAAGAGGCCAGTGTAGACAGGCAACATGAATTACTTGCGCAAGAAAGCCCTATGGTTAAAATGGCATCAGAGCTTTCTTGCACAAGAGCGTCTACACGGGCAAGGATGCTCTTGCGCAAAAGCACATCTCTTGCGCAAAGCCACATGACAATATAAAAGCTCTCCTGTGGAAGAGTTTTTGCACAAGAACTCTTCCACAAAAGAGCTCTTGCACAAAATCATGCCAGTAGACATAACCTTTGAGTTTGAGAGCTCTGAATACTATTCCTTAGGTAAAGAGCTTTAGAACTGTCACTCCAAGTGCTCCTTCCCTGGGGCTCCATTAAAGATGATACCTCTGTTGATTAGTTTATTGTGTCTTCTCATTGCTCTGATCTGTCCAGTTTATGATACCCAGTTGTGGGAAAGCAAGGTTGGGCGTCCCCTGCATTGACACAGCTAGCCACAAAGAAGTGAAAAAGAGTGGCCCACCCATTTCTAGCCCCAGTTTTCTGTGCCCCTTTAATCCATCTTGAGATTCATCTGCTTGTGAGAATGCAAACACTTGTTCTATAACCCCTATCTTCTCCAGCTGTCTCAATGCCTCAGGAGGCAGAATCCATGACCACTCAATTATTTTGTATGAATGCCCCAACAGCAACACTTTCAGTTGCCAGACGAAGTGCTATCTTGTCCCTATATTTCATTGACTCATTGGCTCTCATGTACTGGGTTGAGCACTTCCTGTACTAGCTGCATTTTAATTAAAGTGGGCTCTAGCACCCATTACCTTTGACTTCTCCCTACAAAATTGTTTATTATGTAGCAAATTAGCATTTCTTTTATTGACACCCATTTCCAGGGCTGGTGTCATGTAAATGCAAAGCATTGTCTCAGCTCAGCACATCCGCAGTGGAAATTTGGACCCCTCTACATTTATTTTCAGTTGCTTGGTGGAATTTTTTGGAGATGAACACATCCCAACCACATAATGCCAAAGATGTGTCAAATACACACATTTGAGCACTTTCATTAGCTGGCTATAACTTCCATGTGATACATCAACTCTGCCGCCATCTCACATTGTAGCTTCCCCTTGGGATTATATTTTTATAATGGATGGATCTCTCAGGGCCTGTACATATTCTGAATATCCCATCACTTCCCTCCACTGAATCCACTTAGTCTATGAGCTTCTTACTGGGTTTGTTACAGTTGTATAACCCACCCTCTTTAATTCTTTCTGTAATTATTGTCAAGGCCACTAGTATTCAGTTTACAGACACCATGTTGTTAAATGGCTTGGTTTATGCAATATTACGTGTCCCAAAGGACAATATTAAAATACCAGTAGATGTGCCAAGAAATTGCAGTTCTCTTTCTGCTGCCTCTGAGGTTTAATTTTATCACAAAGTCTAGAGCTCTTGTATGCTTTCTGGCACGGCTTTGTTTTTGTTTTTTAATGAAATATTGGACCTGGTTTCTTAGCAAAGACTCCTTCTCTTAGTGACATCATTACAAAGAGTTAATGGTTAAAGGGGGATTAACACTGCATGGTTATATTTAAGCATGTTGTATATACACACTGCTTCATCTTCTTTTCCATATAACATCACTTATGTGCCATCAGCATTGTCTACAAAAATACTTGATATATGCCTCCTAAAAGACATATCTTCCTTATATCTGTATAACAGCCCTTTCTCTATCCATATGGGTAGGTTTTCAAAACCCAGAGAAACAGCTATAAGGAAACTCACCTAATCAGAAAAGCAAGCTACAATTTCTCTTCTGGAAAAAATGTGACCATTAAGTTGTGTGGGAAAAGGGGGATTAGCCAGGAATAGGAAGGGAGGAGTAGACAGTCACTATGCAGCATGCTTCTCCTCAGACAGGCTGGTGTTTATGTAAAACCAGAAATTAATCAGACTTGCTGGAAGCAGTAATAATTGCTCTTCCACATTTTCTGACTTCCACTGGAAGAATTACAAAAGCCAATGGCAGCATGCTAATAGCACCTGTGCTGTCATTTTAAGCAATTGGAAGCCTGGAAATTCACAATGAGACAAACTCCATGGGGAATCCTGGCCCTCTCCAACATCAATGGGAGTTTTGCCACCGATTTCAGTGAGGCCTGTTTTCATGGGAAAACCTGGATTTAATTGCATGAATCCCGCAGCCTATGCTCATGTTCATGGCCATGTACCCTGGCTGTTCTGCATCACCGCTGCTTCCACAGGAAGGTTGGGAGATGACTGCAGCCCAGCAGCTGCACTTCAAAAGCCACATGATTTTTTGATTATTTTGTTCTCCATGCAGTTTGATGTGAGAGAGGAACATATGGCCCAGAGTGATTTTTTTCCTTTGCAGTTAGCATATCTGTACTGTAGTTCAGCAATTGTTCCATGACATGGCACTTGCAGTCCGTTCCTTGCCCATTCTTTTACACCTTTCTTACTGCTGAGTGTACAGCCTGGACTCTGCCTACGTTCAGCTTCTACAGCAAAGTCCCTACAGGTGGCTATTCAAGCATTGCCAGAACTCTTGCAGCACCTTTGTAAAATATTATGTTGTGCTTTTACTAAGGAATTTTAATTCTATTTTGTAGTTTTAACTTTGACTCTGGAAGGGGGAGCTGTGGGGAACTTACTGTGGCTCCTGACCTCTGTGATGAGTTCCCTGCAGCTGCCTGGAGACATGGGGAATTCACCACAGCTGCCCACACCCACAGTGAGTTCCCTGTGATTGTCAGCAGCTGCAGTGAGTTCAGGAGCCGTGGGCTCCCAGTATTTGGGAATTTCACAGTGGATGATGGAATGCATCCATCACCAATGGTGAGGGTTCCCTGTACTCCCAAACTTTCTTGTTGTGTGTGATGGGCTAACTACCTTGCACTCACCCTGCAGGATTTAATGAAGGTCAGATAGGCCAGTTAACTCATTAGCCTTGTTCAGTAGGGCATGAATAAGCGGGGCCTATAAAGAAGAGGAACTGAAAGAGCTTCTGGGAATAGGCAGCTACTCCTAGGAGAAAGGAGTGAGTTTGCACTGCTGGCTGTAGTGACTCACTGAGAGGAGGCTTTGGGATCTGCTAGGCATAAGAAGATATGGGGAACCAGTAGTAGAAAGCAGCTCAGGGATAGAAAAGTGAGACCGGAGAGAGAGAAGGCCCAGTCTGCTGAGCAGATGGTCTCTGCCAGGAACCCAGAAAAGAGGATGGGTCTGGGTTTCCCTACTAAACCTCCTCCAGAAGGGACACAGCCAGGGGGATGAGCTACAAAGAGAATGCTGCAGTTCCTGAGGCTGTGAGAGGGATTGCAGATGGACAGCAGAGACAAAAGTGTGCCCCATGACACTGCAAGTCAGGGTCCCTTTATCTGTTATCAGTGAAGCTTGCATGATCCCATAATTACAGTATTGAGCTTACAATCACACATTCAAGATTAAAAGCATCTAATGCCTTTGGGAGCTTGTATGTTCAGCTGCAAATTAACATACAGCACTCATACTTCTCTTTTTTCCAGTGAGCAATGTGTATCGAATTTGTTGTTACCTAATGTCAACACCCAAGTGAGCAGTCATCTCCCCAGTTAATGTAAATACAGAGTTTATTTCAAATTGCCCAGACCTTTCCTATGTTACAGCCTGTTGGCTTTTCTTGTAGGCCTATGGTTCTGGTGCAGTATTAATAAATACAGAAGCTGTGTCTAGCTGCTTTTGCAGAAAAATTTGCCAGCTGTCTACACTGGCCACTTGAATTTCCGCAAGAACACTGAAGATCTCATGTAAGAAATCAGTGCTTCTTGCGGAACTACTATGCTGCTCCCATTCGGGCAAAAGCTTTTGCGCAAAAGGGCCAGTGTAGACAGCTCAGATTTGTTTTGCGCCTAAAAGCCCCGATCGTGAAAATGGCCATCGGGGCTTTTTTGCGCAAAAGCACGTCTAGATTGGCACGGACGCTTTTCTGCAAAAAGTGCTTTTGTGGAAAAGCGTCCGTGCCAATCTAGACGCTCTTTTCTGCAAATGCTTTTAACGGAAAACTTTTCCGTTAAAAGCATTTGCGGAAAATCATGCCAGTCTAGACGTAGCCAGAGTGATGAACATTGGAGAGAAAAATTACATGGGCAAGTTATATGTTTCTAAGAATACCAACTCAAGAAAGAGATCTTAACATCGCTGTAGATAATTAATGAAATGCTTTGCTCAAAGTGCAGCTGTAATCAAAAAAGCAAACAAAATATCAGTATGCACAGGATAGGATGGTGAATAATAGTGAAAACATTACAGTATCATGATATAAACTGACAGAGTGGCTTCATCTAGAATACTGTGTAGGACTGGTTACCTCTACTCCAAGTACATCACAGAACTAGAGGGCACCCAGAAAAGGAAAACAAGAATAATTAAGGGCACTGAAAATCTCACATGAAAAAAGGATTGGAATGGTTTGCCTTGGAAGGGAGACAAACAAGAAGAGACATGATATGAAATGAATGGGCCAGAGAAAAGAACAAGAGATATTCAATGAAAATAGAGTTGGGAAATTAAAAACCCATAAAAGGAAACCCTTTTCTACGCAACGTGCAACTGAACTGCAGAAGTCATTGCCAAAAAGTCACTGAGACCAAACATTTAAAATTCAAAAAGAGGCTGGATTTATATAGATTTCAAGAACATCCAGCATTATCTGTATGTATAGTTTAGAGATTTGTCCATCTTTCTGTCAGAGTGCATTTGTTCTGGAAATCCTCCTAAATGGTAAGAGGTAGGATCATTAAATTTGGTATGCAGTTTCCTCTTATTTTAACTTAAAAGCAAGGTCAGGGTTTGGTTGGGCCAGGAACATGGGATGTGCCTGGAATTCAATTGTTTTTCATAACATGGAAAGGGAGGGGCTGAGTGAAGGGACAGTATACTCATAGTCACCACTGGGGGCATTGCAGTACAGTTGTCCCCTGCGCTCAAAGTGACCACTGGGGCAGATGTACCACCAAGGGACTGGTAAAGTGGGGATGGGGCTCCTTATCTTGCCAGTCATGGCCCAGGCTAGTGGGCTCCCCCTCCCCAAATTCCTATCCTCTCAGCCCCAGCGCCGGAGGAGAAGGAGCAAATTCAACACTATCAATTTAGGATTGAATAAGAATTTCAATTGCTTAACACATTACAAAGACAATTTCCCCTCTCTGGATATTCACGTCTCTACACCAAATGCTGTGAACGACTAACTTCCACCCTGACTTGATTCACTTCATTAACACAAGCAGTTTCTTCTTTATATATATCCCTGCTTCTATGCCTTCCACTCCAATTCATCTGAGGCAATGGGTTTTACCGACAAAACTTATGCTCTAATAAATCTGTTAGTCTCTAAGGCTTCAGCTACACTATGACTTTTGCCGCAAGAGCCTATGCAAATGAAGTGCGGATCAGCATTTTCCTGTGCTTCATTTGCATACTCTCTTTCGATCCGTTTTTGTGATATGGTTACTCTGTCTGTTTTTGCACAAAAATCCGTAGTGCAAAAACAGACCGAAAGAGAGTTTGCAAATGAAGTGCAGGAAAATGCTAATCCGCACTTCATTTGCATAGGCTCTTGAGGCAAAAATCATAGTGTAGCTGTAGCCTAAGGTGCCACAGGACTCCATGCATGTTTTTGCAGCTACCAACTGCGGCAAAGCTCCTCCTTAACTTTGGTGGGTCCTGTGCTTTCAGGCAGACTACTTGCTTAAGAGGCTCACAGCAGCCCTCAGTTTAGATACTGGCTTGCTGTTTGTTGAGTTCATTGGCCAACATGGGAAAAAGAGGGGAAACCAAATTTCATAGTCTTTGCAGTCCCTCCCAGTGTTACAGGGTAGGACAAACCATTGTACCCAAACCAATCTCTTTCTAGTACTGAAATGGCAGGGTGGGGGAGAACTTGGACCCGTCCTCTACTCTGGGTTCCAGCCCAGGGATCCTGTAATAACAACTGTCTATAATGTTTCTGGTAACAGCGATGTGACAGCTACGAATGCTTAGGCCACTTCCGCATAACCCTCCCTTACCCCTTCCATACTGGAGGTTCTTCCTCCTGATATCTGCCTGCACTTTCTTCTCCCAGACTCTCCACTATGGGCAGCTGGCATGCTAGGCAGGGAAAGGCATTGCCTTCCCAAACCGTCAGCCTGGCCCCACCCACATCCCGCCCCAAGAACGCCTATTGTAGGCATACTGGGGCAGAGTGTTGCTGCCCCCAAGCACCCACTCGTGCTCCAGAACAGGGGATAGGGATGTACAATTTTGATTATTTGGCTAATCAAATAGTTGATGCAATTTGCATCTACTATTCGATTAGTCGATAAGCACATTTCTGCTTTTGAAGTGTAGCAACAGCCCCAGGGCTGTTGCTACACTTCAAAGGCGAAAGTGCTGTGGGGAGCAAGGAGCCAGCAGGGAACTCAAGCAGTCCCCTTCTGGCCCTTTGCTCCCCATGGCATTTCAAAGTGACAGCGCCATGTGACACCCAGGGTCTGGCCCCAGGCTCCATGCAGCACTGTCACTTTGAATCATCCCCTCCACTTCCCCCCCTTGCTGCCTCTTTCTGGTAGAGGCAGCCAGGGGTGGTGAAGGGAGGGAAGCAACTAGTTGACTAACCTGTCGACTATCCAATGTTGTTGTTGTTGTTTGTCTCTCGGGAGCCGAGGAAGACATGTTGTGCATTTCATTTGTGGAGACACATGTGGCTCCGGAGCCCAAAGGTCGAAGCACACATGCGGCTACAAATAGGGCATGGGACACTGGTTGTCAGGACAGGAGAGAACAGAGCTCTATGTCATCTTTAACGTGCAGCTGCGAGGCGTTGGTGGCGATCATCCTCAAACTTTGTGTCTGCTTTTCTCGTAAGGGAACGCCAATTAGTCCTGACTGCAGCAGCTAGTTCAAATTGTCAAGGTTGAAGGCCTGTCCACTGCAAGTTGGTCTTCAGGTTATCCTTATATCTCTTCCTCGGGCGTCCCTGTTTGAGACTACCACATACCAACTCCCCGTAGAACGTATTAGGTAGTCCACTGGTCATTCACATCCTTAGCTGGGGAGATTTGAGCCGCCTACCCTCCCCATGCTCTAGGGCTGGGTAAACTGGGAACACACACCGCTCCACCTTCCCAATGGTGCTGTTGGGGATTTTGAGGGTGTGTGTGTGTGTGGAAGCAGCTTAGCTCCTGTAGGGGGTGGAGCCCGGGCAGAAGTGGCAGGACTAGGGACAGGGTTCGGGGCTTGCCTCACCCACTCCCTATGTTCTCCACCACACTTTCTCTCGTCAACTTCTTCCTCACACACTGAACTAAATCAAGTTCCACTGGTTCTTAATTGGCCCCAGGTGTTCTGAATAGTCTGTACCCCTGTGGCCTGACCCCCGTCACAGGACTAACATGGATAACTCTGAGACTTATCCTGGGAACTGTATGCAATGGAGACTTCTCAGAGAGAACATACAGGCAATGTAGACTGCTTGATCAATGGAGGCTCACAAGCTGGAAATTATAGAAGAAATTATAGAAGAGGGGAAGTGACATCATCACCTGACCTCATTCTCCCCACAACTCAGACTTTGAACTGGGGAATAGTCAGGGTGGTCCCAGGCTGAAAGACAGTTGCAGCCTCTGTGTTGAGGATCTGTAGCCTTACTATACCATCTGTCAGGATGAGACACTTCTTCATTCAAACCCTATTTAGATTGTAGAACTCAGACTGCAAATGTGTATTTGTCACTGAAGTAGCCAACTCTGATTTCCATGTCTGCTACTTCTAATAATTTAAAATCTACTTTCCATAGTTAATAAATCTGTTTTATATTTTACCTAAAACAGTTTGTTTTGGTTGAAGAGCTTGGGAAATCTCCAGTCGGGTTACAAAAGATAGTGTGTGGGTACATCTAGACTGCAAGGATCTATCAAAAAAAGATACACAAAATGTGGAGCACATTTTTTGCATATATTTTTCCGATATTTTTGTCGGAAGAGGCTTTTCCGAAATTTAGCCCCTCTAGACTGGGCCAAATTTTGGGAAAAAATCCTCTTTTGAAAGCCCCCTTCTTCCTCATGGAATGAGGAAAATAGGGGCTTCTGAAAGAGCGTGTTTGCTCTTCTACAAAAAAAAAAGCGGAAGAGCAAATGCATTCTCTGGACGCAGCAAAGATTTTTCAGGATATCACAGTCTAGCCGTGTTCTTTTTTTAAATTTATCTTCTAAACTTACCCCATTTCCACTAGCATTCACTATGTTAGGCATCCTGTCACACAGGCCTGGCCTTTGGGGAGGCTGCCTTTGGCCCTGCGCATTCAGGGTCCCGTGCTGTCTAGCTCCCGGCCCCACTCAACCGGCCGCTCACTTGCTGCCCTGATTGGGAAGCGCCGGCAGAGACAGATTTGTGTTTCCATACACATTGTTAAAGTGTGCGTGTGGATTTGCTCTGCTGCCTTGAACTGGCCCGTGCCATCTTTCTGCCCCGGGGCTGCAGGGGAGACTCGGGCGGGGAGCGGGTGCCACAGAGGGGGTCACCAGCAAAGGCTCCAGAGGGAAGAAGACCGGAGGAACAGCAGCCTCCCACGGTGGAAGGCGATTGGCTGTCAGAGTCCCCTGCCCTGCCTGCCCCCTATCCTGTCTGGGAGCAGGACACCCTGAGCTGGCCAGGCACTACCAGGCTATCTAACCCCCCTACACTCTTGGGGTCGGTGCCACTCTCATTAGGAGAAGCATCTTAGACAAGCACTCCAGCCCCTCCCTAGCCATGCAGCTGGGCTATGACCCACTCTGTTTGGACATTAAACATCGCGTTGGGTTGCAGCACATCCCAGAGAATCCTCAGCGACCCTGCCTGGCCATGCAGGTCAGCCAACCACAGTGTGCTGCCTTAGACCCCGCAAATGCTTTGGCCAGGCCTGCTGTCACCCTCCATCTTCTTGACAAAAACCAAAACAAAGAAGTCATTAAGCACCTCTGCCATTTCCAAGTTTCCAGTTATTGTTTCTCCCTCTTTACTGAGTAATGGGTATACACTGTCCTTGGTCTTCCTCTTGCTTTTAATATATTTGTAGAATGTCTTCTTGTTACCTTTTATGTCTCCAGCTAGATTTAGCTCATTTTGTGCCTTTGCCTTTCTAATCTTGCCCCTGCATGCCTGTGTTGTTTGCTAATATTCATCGTTTGTAATTTTACCTAGTTTTTACTTTTTATATGACTCCTTTTTATTTTTAGATCATATAAGATCTGTTGATCCAAGATGGTCTACTGCCATATTTTCTATCTTTCCTATGCAGTGGAATAGTTTGCTTTTGGGCCCTTAATCATGTCCCTTTTAAAAAGTGCCAACTCTCTTCAGGTTTTTTCCTCTTAGTCTTGCTTCCCAGGGGACCTTACCTACCAGCTCTCAGAGTTTACTAAAAATCTGTCTCCCTGAAATCTATTGTCTCTATTTTGCTGTTCTCCCTTCTACCATTCCTAAGAATCATGAACTATATGATTTCATGATCACTTTCACCCAAGCTGTCTTCCACTTTCAAATTTTCAACCAGTCCCTCCCTATTGTTAAAATCAAATCAAGAACAGCTCCCGCCCCTCACCCCCCGTAGCTTTCTCAACCTTCTGAAATAAAAAAAAAAGTCTCCAATGCAGTCTAAGAACTTATTGGATAATCTGTGCCCTGCTATGTTAGTTTCCTAACATATGTCTGGATAGTTGAAATCCCCCATCATCACCAAAACCTGTGCTTTGTTAGTTGTTCAAAAAAACTAAAATGATTTTGTTAGTTGTTTAAAAAAAGCCTCATCCACCTCTTCTGCCTGGATAGGGGGTCTGTAATAGACCCCTAGTATGACATCATCCTTGGGTTTTTTACCCCTTTTAACGTAACCCAGAGACTCTCAACAAGTCTGTCTCCTATGTCCATCTCCACTTCAGTCCAAGTACTGTATATTCATTTTAATATACAAGGTAACACCTCCTCCCTTTTTCCCTGCTTATCATTCCTGAGCAAGCTGTACCCTTCTATACCAATATTCCATTGGGGTGTATTATCCCACCAAGTCTCTGTGATAAACACAACTATGACATAGTTGTTTTTATTTATTAGCACTTCAAGTTCTTCCTTCTTATTCCCCATACTTCTTGCATTTGTATATAGGCATCTAAGATACTGATACCCCCCAATTCTGTCCTGTCCCTCCTTTATCTCCATTATTATCGCCCATGCTCCCTCCCATTTCTGTGTAATCTCCCAGGTCTCCAGGTTTTTCATTTCATAAATTCAAACTTGAAATAAAGGCAAATTCTCTCATAAGAGTTGTTTTAGCCTCACTCCTATATGTTCAAGTGTGATTAATTAGATTTGTGACTTCTCCAGGAACTCTCATTTCCATCCAAGTGTCAAATAATGAAGACTCCACAAATCACATCCTAATATCAAAACCTTCACTCTTCATAGGTCAAATTCCTACACCATTACGTTGAGGAACTCAGACCTGGCCTACATCTAAAACTTGGGTGGACCTAGCTACATAACTCAGGAGTGTGAAAGATCCACACCCTTGAGAGATGTAGTTAAGTTGACCTAAACTCTAATAAGAATTCTTCAATTTATCTAGCCACTGCCTTTCAAGAGAGGTGGTACGACAGCCTACGAGCCAAGACAGGGTTAAACCCACATTCTGGACAGCGGAAGTCCCACCCAATAGGCGAGACTTGGCATGCTCTAGACACTATAGCGGTATGAAGTTAGGAAGGCCAAATCATTATGGGCTGGAGACTAGATAGATGGACCTGTGCTGGAAGCTCCTGCTGATGAGTAGCTACAGCCCCTGCCTGCAGAGAGTGGAAGCCCCAAGAGCCAGCTGAGATGCAACTGATAGAGACACAGGAAGTGACTTCTGCTGTGGACCTTAGAGACTGTAAAGCCTCATGGACAGCCTCAGCAGACACAATTGTAGGAGGTAACTCAGAAAGGGTGATGGAGTGGTATCTCTCCACTGGGTAAGCTTAGTGTGTTTTCATGGGATTCCTTGTTGAGCTAGTGGTTGACCCCTGTGCTACCGTTAGGGGCCTGGTGAAGTCAGGTTGGCCTGAACTTCCCTACCTGGACTTCCAGCCCCCTTTTCTGGTGGTCCCTTGGATACTGGCTACTAGTCTGTGTTGTTCCACACTGAAGGGCTGCACAATTGACTCTGGCCATTAGACCATGCTGCCTCAGGCACTGAGGCCAGGTCCAAACTACAACCTAAGGTTGGCTTAAAGTATACAATTCCAGCTATGTATAAAAGGTACACAATATCAGTTTCGGCAGCTTCCTCATAGCGGGAGGTCAATGGGAGAAATGCTCCCATCTACTTCCCTTACTCCTCATGAAGAGTACGAGTTCCAGCATTGATGGGGTGATCTAGTGGGTCTTTGCTAGACCCACTAAATCAAACTCTGGAAGATCAACTGCCAGAGTGTTGATCTTCCAGGAAGTGAAGATGTGACTTCTGATCATCTCCTTTGCTTGGGTCCTTAGACCCCGGATAGCAGGGCTGGAGATCACAGAATCATAGAATTATAGGGTTGGGAAAAATCTCAGGAGGTCATTGAGTCCAACCCCCTGCCCAAAGCAGGACCAACCCCATCTAAATAATCCCATCCAGGGCTTTGTCAAGCCAAGACTTAAAAACCTCTAGGGATAGAGATTCCACCACCTCCCTAGGTAACACATTTGAGTACTCCACTGTCCTCCTAGTAAAATAGTTTTCCCTAATATTCAACTTAGACCTCTCCTACTGCAATTTGAGAACATTGCTACTCATTTTGTCATCTGTCATCACTGAGAATGGCCTCTCTCCATCCTCTTCAGATAGTTGAAGTGTAAATGCCCCTTCATTCTTTTCTTCTTTCGACTAAATAATCTCAAATCTCTCAGCCTCACTTCGTAAGTAATGTGCTCCAGCTCCCTAATCATTTTTGTTGCCCTCTGCTGGACTTTCTCCAGTGCATCAACATCCTTACTGTAATGGGGCCCCCAGAATTAGACACAATACTCCAGATGTGGCCCTGCCAGTGCCAAATAATGCAGCCTAATATGCTGTTAGCTTTTTTGGCTATAAGGACACACTGTTGACTAATCATCCACTGTAACCCCTCGGTCTTTTTTTGCCAAACTGCTTCCCAAGCCTGTATCAGTACTTAGGATTCTTCACTTGTCCTTATTGAACCTCATCAGATTTCTTTTGGCACAATCCTCCAATTTGTCTAGGTCACTCTGGACCCTACCCCTACTCTCCAATCTATCTACCTCTCCCCCTAGCTTAGTGTCAACTACAAACTTGCTGATGTGCAATCCATCCCCTCATCCAAGTCATTAATAAAGATGTTGAACAAAAGCAGCCCTAGAACTGACCCTTGGGGCACTCTGCTTGACATTGACCGCCAAGCCATTGAGCCCAATCATTGAGCCCAACAATCTAGCCAGCTTTTTATCCACTTTACAGTCCATTTATCCAATCCATACTTCCTTAATTTGCTGGCAAGAATACCATATCAAAATCTTTGCTAAAGTCAAGATATAGCACATCCACCACCTTCCCCAGATCCACAGAGCAAGTTACCTTATCAAACAAGTCAGTAAGATTGGTCAGGCATGACTTGCTCTTGGTGAAGCCATGCTGACTATTCCTGATCACTTTCCTCTCTTCCAAGTGCTTCCAAATGGATTCCTTGAGAAAAACCTTCCTTAATTTTTCTGGGGACTGAGGTGAGGCTGACTGGCCTATAGTTCCCTGGATTGTCCTTCTTCCCTTTTTTAAAGATGGGCAGTACATTTACCTTTTTCCAATCATCTGTGACCTCCCCCAATTGCTTTAAGTTTTCAAAGATTATGGCCAATGGCTCTGCAATCACATCAGCCAACTCCCTTAGCACCCTCAGATGCATTATATCTGGCCCCATGGATTTGTGTATGTCCAACTTTTCTAAATACTTCTTAACCCATTCTTTCTTCACCGAGGGCTGCCCACCTCTTTCTCATACTCTGTTGCCTAGTACAGTAGTCTGGGAGCTGACCTTATCTGTGAAAACAGACCAAAAAAAAAAAAGCAGAGTACTTTAGCTTTTCCCACATAATCTGTCACTAGGTTACCTCCTTCATTCTCTAAGGATCCCACTCCTTCCCTGTCCACTCTCTTATTGCTAATATGCCTCATGGCAAAGCTCTGGCTATTCCCCATGGGTCTCACGCTACTGGTGGATAGCGTTAGCTTCAGAGGATCGCTGCGGCCCTCCACACAGCCCCTCTCTTTTTACTAGAGGCAGGAGCCACAGCCTACTGATCCATACTCATCACAAGCCAGTTCATAAGTTTAAGGTAAAATCCTCTCTGGAGTTCTGATCTCCTTTCTCAAGGCAGATTTTGAGATGTTGTGGGGAACTTGGACCCACCCACCAAGGTTCCCTGTAAGCTGTGCACCTGTGTGGGTGTACAGACCTTTTCTGAGCCTGATGCAGAGGTTCAGAGCTCTCTGCGCAGGCAGGGAACTTAGCTGATCAGCTGGGAAAGGAGGGGCAGAGTACCTGCTCTCTCATGGTGAGGGAGCAGAAGCAGCAGCAGCAGCTGCTGCTGCCTGCTATACTGGTGCCAGTCTCTACTCTGGTCCTCCCCACTCTCCTAGAGGGTCTGTACTTGCTGGGGGTAAGTAAGTTCTCCAATCAGGGATGCAGGAAGTACTTGGGGGATCATGTGACCCAGATCGTGGGGAAGCTGCTGGCTAAAGGGGAGGAGGGATCAGTGCTACATTGCCTGCCACCAGCCATGTGGGAAAAGCTGAGTATCTTACAGGTGCTGCCAGATCAGGTCAACTTCTCTACATTGCTACCAAATCCTCCCCTGCCCTGTGAACTACTAATAGGGCAGCAGCCTCCCCCACCTTCCTGCTTATCCCCTAGCCCTCCCATTGAGGAATTGACTGGGCAGGGATCCCCTGTTTTCCCCTGCGTCCACTCCCTGGCTTCACAGTCAGAGCATCACAGTTGACTTTTTATTTCTCTGACTCCTATTTTCCTCCTGCTCTTGCCAATTTGCACCCCACCCCAGCCCCTTGGTAACAAGATAGCACCTCTCTCTTCCCCCTCCCCTGCTTTCATACTTTCACCCCCTGTAGAATCAGGTCAGTATCTTCTCCAGGGAGAAAAAGACCAAACTTCTCCCTGCCCTGTCACTGAAAATGTGAAACACCCCCCACCTTAAGCCATCTCTCTGGTCACTTTAGCCCTCCCCCTTCTTTTTAACTCTGAGTTCCATTCTTGGAAAGTGTACCCCATAGCTGCAGGAAACAGGACAGTCACCATCTACATGTGCAGAGACTGCAAATGGGTTGGAGGGCAGTTTTCTGATCGAATTGAGACATTTGGTAAGGATTTTTGGGGGAAGGGAAAAAAATCCATGTTGTGAGGAGACATTGAGATGGAATGCAAGATTTTGGATTAAAGAGCAAGATGATTGTGAATGTATGTGTTTCCTTGGGAACAGTGCAAGCTGGAACCTCTGGTAACTTTGTTCTGTAGAGGTTATCTTAGGCAGTTAAAGGAGGGGGGGTTGTCTTTTAGTACCATAGGAATTCCCATGGAAAGGACCTGAAGCAGGCTACATGTGGGGGTGGGGGGAAGGAGCGGTGCACCAGGACACATGCATGATTACATTTCAAACAAAGTTTACACAGGTGTTAATGGCTTGAGGTAAGAAAGAAAAAGATTCTTTTAACAGAATTTTTTTGAGTGCTGCAGATATCTAAAACTCTGATCTTTATTTTTTTTTAATCATGTGTTACTAATTAATACATGGTAAACTGCATTGCATTAAGGCCAGATCTTTGCTATCTGGTCGAGTTCTGGCTCTTGTGAGTTAGAAGTAGTAAGTACTAGGTAGGATTCTAGGTGTTTTGCAGAATGAAACCTTGTTTGCAAGATCTTTGAACCAAGCATCTGTCTGTTAGAAAGGATGATGATACATGTACTCCAGGGTCTCAGAGGGGTAGCCATGTTAGTCTGTAACTAAAAAAACAACAATGGCCTTGTAGCACATTATGGTTTGGCTACACTAGCCACTCTAGTTCAAACTAGGGTGGCTAATGTAGTCATTCAAACTTGCAAATGAAGCCCGGGATTTAAATATCCTGGGCTTCATTTGCATGTTCCCGGGCGCCGCCATTTTTAAACGCCTGGTAGCTTGAACTACCTGCCCGCAGCCAGCTACATGTGGTACGACCTAGGTAGTTCGAATTAACACTCTTAATTCAAACTACCGTTACTCCCCATTGCAGGAAAATTGTGTAGCTTATTTCGAGTTAAGTCCTGCTGTGTAGACGTATCCCAGAGGATTCTGCCCATCAGTTCTCCGAGGGAGTCTAGTGTTTGCTTATCTGAAGTCCATGGTCTGTATTTTGCTGCACTTCTTCCTTCCTTTCATCGATGTCCTGAAATCGACCATCTCATGATCACTGCTTCCCAGGTTGCCACCCACATCTGCTTCCCCTACTAATTCCTCCGTTTGCGAGCAACAGATCAAGCTGTGCACGGCCCCTGGTTGGTTCCTTCAGCACTTGTATCAGGAAGTTGTCCCCTATATTCTCCAAAAACTTCCTGGATTTTCTGTGTACTGCTGTATTGGTCTCCCAACAGATGTCAGGGTGATCTGGAAGCTTCTGTTAGTTGTCTGAAGAAAGCCTCACCTACCTCATCCACCTAATCTATTAATCTATGGTAGACACTGATCACGACATCACCCCTGTTGCTTTCGCCTTTAAACTTAACCCAAAGACTCTCAACAGGCTTTTCTTCCATTTTATACTGGAGCTATGAGCAATCATACTGCTCTCTTACATACAGTAAAACTCCTTCATCTTTTCTTCCTGAGATGGACAAGCAGACTTAAGAGCAGTGTCCACACACCCCGTATGCACACCTCTAAGAGAGGGGTTTACACCTTCACAGATGGATTTAGTACAGCAACAGAACAAACCCCGTCTGTGGCTGTACCAAGTGTCTACACTATAGTAGTGTTGCAGCAGCTGTGTCTTTGTGGTACACAAAGTGTGAACATACCTTCAGCTAACCAAAGAACTCTGCAGTGGAGCAGGGTGAACTCTACACTAATGTTAGTCCCACCTTACTCCTAAGTGGAATTCAAATACATAATAAACATACTCATTCAGATCTTGTACAACCAGTATAGGTCTAGGGTATATGAACACATTCTCTATAGATATGCAGAGTACTCTGTAGAATGGAAATATGCTTGTAGAACCCTGGTTTTATTACTATCTACAGAGAGAAATCAGGTTACTGTATTCCTTAATAAGAGGGAATAAAGGCATGGCTTTTGCTTCTGAATCTATCAGTTCTAATAAAGTTCTTGGAATTGATGGTGCACTATTCAGCATTCCCTGATACTAGAACTGATACCTGCCATTAGCAAATACTAAGAAAACCATTTAAGTCAGTGGTCCCCAACCTTCAGAGGCTCCTGAGTGCCCAGGAGGTGGGGCCACTCACGCGCCGGGCGCCCAGGGGTGGGGCTGCGCATCCGGGGGCACGCCAGGGGACTGGGATGCCCTTGCACCTGGCGCCGGCGTGTGCCGTGGGGCCGGGGCTGGGGCCGCCCGAGCGCCTTGTGCCGTGGGCCCGGGGCCGGCGCTGCCGCCCGAGCGACATGCCTGGGGCCGGCACCGGCGCCGCTCGAGCACCGCGTGCCCGAGCGCCCGCATGTGCCCCGGGGCTGGGGCTGCCCGAGCACCGCGCACCCAGCGCCGGTGCATGTCGCGCACCTGGGGCTGGCGCCTCCCGTGCGCCAGGGGCGGGGCCGGCCCCGGTTGTCGGCGGGCGCACACGAATGCCCTGGCAAGCACCATGGCGCCCGCGGGCACCACGTTGGGGACCACTGATTTAAGTGATAATGACAGAGAAATGCATCTTGCTTTATAACATCTCTGAGCTGTACCAAACTGGGTGCCTTTTTTATGAACTGTTCAATAACAGACTTTACTACGTCACTCAATTTTAATTCCTTTTCACATTTAAAATTGCCTGCATTTCTGGGGAGTTATAAAAAACTGAATGTTTTTTATAAAAAAAAAACCACACTCATTTTTATTTCATTTAGGGCACAGGAACAAGAACATTGGTAGTAAAATCTGCAAAATGATGAATAGCTGTAGTTTTGTAGATGCATCAGAGCCAGAGATTTTAGAAATTAAACTGGCGTGCTTCTTAGGAAATCCATCAAAATTTAATTGCCTATATTGTTTTTGTGATTATTTTTATAGATATTCATAAAGAAACAAAACATAGAAAGGTGAATGTTTTACAGCTTATGTCTCCAAATCCCACTCTCTTCACAAGCTCTCCAGCAGAATTTTAGAATTGCAGAATTTTACAATTTGCCAAAGCTGCAAGAACAGACAATACTACATAGACATAACACATTAGGGCGAGGATAAATTGGAGGAGATATATCTGGACAGGGAGGGGAGGAGAGGGCTTAGGTGAAATGTAAGTCTAGCATACTCTGGGCCGTCTCAACACTTTTATCCAATTGTATCTAGAAGCAGAGCCCAAATGTCTTCAAATTAATGGAATTGTTCTCTAGGGCTATGTCTAGACTACTCCCTCTTGCGCAAGATAGTATGCAAATGAGGCAAAGCGGTGACTATCACTGGGCTTCATTTGCATACTTAATGAGCCGCCATTTTTGCACAAGGGGCTTTTGCGCAAAAAGGAGCCATCTACTCAGCTCCTTTTTATGCAAAACCCCCCTCTTGTGCAAGAGCCATCTGCCACTTTTTTTCAGGAAGAATGGCTCTGGCGCAAGAGGGAAGTTTTGCGCAAAAAGGAGCAGTGTAGATGGCTCCTTTTCATGCAAAAGCCCCTTGTGCAAAATGGCAGCTCATTAAGTATGCAAATAAGGCTCAGAAATATTCATTGATTCACCTCATTTGCATATTCTCTTGTGCAAGGCGGAGCAGTCTAGACATAGCCTAAGGGTGTGTCTACACAGCAAAGTTATTTTGGAATAACTGCCTTTATTCCAAAATAAGTATGTGAGCATCTACACAGCAATTCCGTTATTTCAAAATAATTTTGAAATAATGGCTGGCTTATTCTGACTTCTGTAAACCTCGTTCTATGAAGAATAACACCTATTCTGAAATAGCTATTTCGAAATAAGGCGTGTGCAGA
Source organism: Pelodiscus sinensis (assembly GCF_052426305.1). NCBI lineage: Eukaryota > Metazoa > Chordata > Testudines > Trionychidae > Pelodiscus > Pelodiscus sinensis. The sequence continues at coordinate 63,053,278 of NC_143052.1, read as the reverse complement.
TGCCCCACATCTGCTATTTTGAAATAGCCCCTCACCAGGGCCATTCTAAGTTATTCCCCCTGGGGCTCTAAATCGAGATAGCATGTCTACGTTAGGGAAACCTGCCTAATACTCATTTTGAGGCTTTCCTGCAGTGTAGACGTGCTATTTCGAAACAAGCTATTTTGGAAGAACTATTCCGGAATAGCTTATTCTGAAATAACTGTGCAGTGTAGACATACCCTAAGGCAATAACCTATTCTTGCTAACTCAGACAGATCTGAATACAACTGCTCTATTCTGGCCATAAGATTACTCTTCCATTTTTGTAAAATTATGTGCTTGGGGATCACTGCAGTCCTCAGAACCCAACAAACTCATTGTAACATCCAGCTTAGCAGATAAATTGGAAAGAATTTTGGATTGTGGTTTGGCTTCTAAAGCTGAGCACTATTCTTGTGTCCACCTTTTTCCACAGATACCTGTTGGACCATCCCATAGCATATGGATCAGGGTTCCTTTTTCTTTGGCATATAGCCAATAAACATTAGAGGATAGATCTCTGATGGTGTGCAATAGATTTTGAATTTTTTTTTTTGCTGTATCAAGTATAACTTTGGATGCATAGAAGCTTTGTTAATATTGTGTTATATGCTCTGCCACTGGAATTCTTTGAAGAGCTTTGGTAAATTCTAATCCCGGGCTTTCACAGAGAACTCCAGACTAATGAAGTTCCTCTTCCTTAGAAACGCAGGCATAGTGGGCATGAGCCTGAAGAGTTTATGGAATGCTTCTAAGGTTCCAGTAGTTCTGGGGCTTCTCATAGGGAATCAAGGGAACGAACCCAAACCAAATTTCTATATTAGCAAGTTTCTAAGGGCATGTCCAGTGCTTAAATTCAGCTGGTGCTGTCCAGAACGGAATGTTGGTAAATATTTTCAACTGGATTTTTCATAGCAGTAGGGGGAGGAGACAATGGGGCACTCTGGGAAATACTCTTATAAGAATTTAAGCCTTAGGCATGTCAACATTGCCTTGAAGTTCGGACCTAGTGGGTGTAAATAGCAGCGTGCACCAAAGAGCTGAGTTGTATCTCCCCCATGTGGACACTGTAGGTGTGAACGCTAAGATTCTGTGTTCACACTAAAGACTCAAACTGCAAGCCTGAGTAGACAAGCCCTCAGTTGTATACGTACCACCACTTCTCTGACAGCTGCAGGACAGAACTACTTTAATGTTAGAAAAGGGACAAAGTTCTCAAAGCTGACTTTTTAGGAAATCTCTATGATATCCCATACCAGCCAATTCCTCCAAATTATAGGCTTCTTCTCAATCTGTAATCCTGGGTTGCCCCAAATAGGTGCTCTTTTGGGATGTCAAGAATGAAATTGTTACCTCTTCATTAGGATAGCCCAGACCATTCACGCTGCCAACTTGTTTTTCTCCATTGGAGAAAAAGAACAACTGAGTAGACCTGCAGGGGAAATTGGATACATGAACATACATTCAGTTTCCACTCATGTGGGTATAAAGGTATTGGCATGCTGGAAAAGTTTTGCTATCTCTGACACGATGAGATCATAATTGCAGTTTTGTAGGTCTAAGAGGCCAAACCTCCCTTTGGGAAGTTGGAGTCTTTTAAATGATAGTCATGGTTGTTGACTAGAGCCCCATTGTAAAGAATCCAGTAATATTAAATTTTCTAAATTGGAGGGATTATACAGTTAGATTGCTTGGAGTATAGAAGAGCCTTGGCAGAATATTGAATTTTTATTGAGTTAACCCTTCTCCAGAGGCTCAGGGAGAGAGGATGCCACACATTGTATCACTATTTGAGAGCGTACAAAATCTATGTTTACCTTCAATCTACCTATATCCTCAACAGATTTGTTAATAGAACTCATCATAGATGTGGACTTTTGTGAGTGCTGTAATACCTCCTGAATTATTGCTTATTTCATCAAATTCACATGACATCTACCATATTCTATAGAAAACTTGTCTCTCTAAGTCCAATGGGTTCTTGCTCCACACTTACTGAAAGATATTTATAGTTATTTGTTAGAATCAAGTCTAATTTAATCACAGAAGGAGTGACCCATAAAGAACCAGGTGTCTTGATCTAACAACTGTTTTACAGGGCATAATTAGATTTTTGCAGGAGAAGCATCACTAGTATAGTACTTATTAACTACACCTTAACAGAAACATTGAATTGGCAGCTATTCACTGTCTCTTTGGACAGTGTCACGTAGCATATATCAATAGATGGAAGAACAAGCAAAACTTATATTGGCACCTCCACCTGTACCCATATTTGTAATACTGGTAAGCAACTTAGCTGTGCTGTTACATCCTGAGCTGCTCTTGAGTGCTGCAGCTAAAGGCACTTCTTTTACCTGTGTCTGATGAGATTTGTTTTCTTTTTACCTCTACCGTACCTCACTTATCCACACCTTTGTCATCTCAAGACTGTAGATCAGTGGTTCTCAACTAGGAGTATGCAGAGGTCTTCTGGGCAGTACATGAACTCATCTGGACATTTGCCTAGTTTTACAACCGGCTACATTAAAAAAAACCCACTAGTGAAATCAGTAGAGATTAATATTTCACACAATTATTTGTTTATACTGCGCTATATACTGAAATTTAACTAAAATATTTATATTCCAATTGATCAGTGTTTCTTAAAGTGCTCTGCGGATCCACTGTGAGAAAGCTGCTACCAGGTTTGTTTACTTACTGGCTCTGCAGACACATAGCCTCATGGCTCCCATTGGCTGCGGTTCATTGTTTGCAACCAAGGGGAGCTGCAGGAAACAGTGGCCCAGGGTCACGCTGCTTCCCGTGGCTCCCCTTGGCTGCAAACAGTGAACCATAGCCAAAGGGAGCCATGAGGCTCCATCGTGGCAAAGCCTGTGAGTAAACAAGCCATAGCGGCCTGAGAGCAGCTTTATTAGAATGGGTCCATGGTCCACTTTGAGAAACACTGCAATTGACTGATTTTATAAATCAATGGTAACAATGAAAGCGCTAGCAATATTTCAGTAGTAGTGTGCTGTGATACTTGTATTTTTTATAAACAACGAGCCGTCCTGTGGCACCTTATAGACTAGCACAGGGGTTCCCAAACTTTTTGACATGGGGACCAGTAAATTCATTCACAAGCTTTTGGAGGACCGGTAACATTCCTTTGCATATTTGCATATTCATTAAGCAAATGATGAATATTCAAATAAGTTGTTTCTGGTCCTCCCAAAGCCCCCAGTGCCAGCATTAGCAAAGCTTTTGATACAGTCACCCACAATACTCTTGCCAGCACGTTAAGGGAATATGGATTGGATAAATGGACCGTAAGATGGATAGAAAGCTGGCTAGATCAGGGTTTCCCAAACTTTTTACTTTAATTGAACCCGCTTTTTTCAGTACTGTTTTTTGCAGCCCCAAAATATAAACACATATTTAAAAAAAAGAATGAAAAATGAATAAATTTTCAGTGTTTCACCCGGCTGCATCCTCCACCCAGCCTGGGCTTGGGGGACCTGGAGCCGCATGGGCACTCCAGGAGACGGGAGCAGGAGCAGATTGGGGGTCTGGTATCTGGCTAGGAGGGAGGGTGCAAGGAGTGGTAGGGTTGCCAGGTGTCCGGTTTTGTACCAGACAGTCTGGTATTTGAGGGTTTTGTCCGGGAAACAAATTGAGAAATTACCAGACATATAAAATGTCTGGTATTTTCTAATTAGGTAAGTTTTATTATAATTAGGTGTATCAGTCCTTAGCTGTGAACTGCCTGGCTGGTAGATGTGCTCACGCTGCCTGAGTGTGTCTACCTGCCAGGCAGTTCGCAACTACTCGAGGGAGGGTATGTGGGGCGTGGGACACAAAATGGAATCCCTGGCTGGACTCACTCGTCTGCCAGGGTCTGCATGTGCCCGGGTCAGTCCCGCTTCCCCCCCCCCCCCCCCCCCCCCCCCCTCCCGATCTCTCCAGTCCAGCCCTGCTGCCCCCGTCCAGCCCCGCTTCCAGCAGCCGGTTCCTCCCACCCCCCACCAATCTCTCCCGGTCAGCCCCACTCCCCCAATGACCCCCCCCGACCAGCCCTGCTGCCTCGGTCCAGCCCTGCTTCCAGCAGCTGGTTCTCTGGTCCTCCTCCTCCTGATCTCCCCCGCCTCTGGCCAGCCCTGGTTCCACCGCCTGCCCTCCCCGATCTCCACCGGACAACCCCACTGCCCCCAACCCTGCTTCCGCTAGCCGCCAGCCCCGATCTCCGCGGGACAACCCCACTGCCTCCAACCCTGCTTCTGCCGGCCACCCGCCTCCCCCCATCTCCATGGGACAGCCCTGCTGCCCCCAACCCTGCTTCTCTGCAGCCGGTTCCCCGCCCCCCCCCACACCTCCTTCCAGCCTGTCCCGCTTTGCTCCCCTCCCGGCAGCCACGCTGAGGCCTGGCATATTTTTCCCACGGCCCAGTACTGGGCCGTGGCCCATAGATTGGGAAACGCTGGACTAGCAGATTTATGGGATCATAAGCTTTCTTGGGCAGTTCTAAATATACAGGCACATGAAAAGAGTACCAATCAAGAGTAAGGCTAGAGATAACAAGGTCAATTCAGTCAGGGAAGATGAGGCCCACTTCTGGCAGCTGATGTGGAGGTGTGAACACCAGGAGAGGAGAAACTGCTTTTGTAGTTGGCTAGCCATTCACAATCTTTGTTTAATCCTAAACTGAAAGTGTCAAATTTGCAAATGAATTCTCAAAGAGAAACTGCAGAAACTCGGGGCTGGCGGGGGCATAGCAGCCATTCTACCTGAGAACTGGGGCTGGCACCTGGAGGTGCAAAAACTCTTGCGCAAAAAGCATGTAGGGTAGACATAGTCAAAGCATTTGCGATCTAGATATGTGAGGGATTATGGAGGGATGCTGCTGTAACTTGTGCTATTTGGTCCCTCCTCCTGGTCCCCCCCAAAACACTTACTGTCCCCAATAAAGTCAAATAATGGCTATGTGTGTGTATCACCATGCTGATTGTGGAAAAGATTTCTGAAATACCAAAACCACAGAAATGTCATTTTCTTTTGCTGCCTGATTTGGTGTTTACAGAAAAATGTAAGCTGGTTTCTGCATGAACACCTTCTTCAAAGAATGCTATTGGTACTGTGTTTAAATAAGACAGATTTTCAGTTTTTCAGGCCAAAGGAGTATGAGGGTAACATAGCTGTATACCAGAAAAATAAATAGAAAAAAAATAGAACAGGATCTTCGGGGACTAATGTCTACTTGGGTCCATACACAAAAAGAAGAAGCCATGTTCAGATGCCTGCAGGCTACTGTCACCACTTTAGAAAACATAGTACAAAATTTCTGCTACTGAAGAGAATATAATCATCATCCAGAAAACCCAAATAAAAAGTAATGTTTTGTTTGATCATGATTTGAAGTGTTACCCTTCACTAAACTTGTGGAAAACCTTAAGTCCTTCAGCAATTGGCTATTAATCAAATCAGCCTGTAGAGGGCCTTCTTGCACTGAGAGCTTTTATTATAAAATCCTCTGTTAAAATGACATCTGCAAAAGCAGGGAGAGGGAATACTATGGATGCTATGCTTATTTTACAAAATCCTTGAATGTCAGTGGTCATAATATGTGAAATTTTATATTAAGTTCTTTAGAAACCATATAGTAGCTTTAAAGCAAGCCAACATTAAAATTGTGACTAACTATAATACTGCATTTAGTTTATTCATCTTTATTCTGAAAGCATCTTCCAACAAATATGTAAAACAAAGGAGAAAATTCGGAGTAATAGTACATCTATTTGTTTCTGCTTTGAAAACTACATATACTTGTATGGATTATTCCAAGAGGTAATAGATACTGTGTTGAATATATTCTGACAAATTTAAAAGACGTTCAGTGAAAACAAACAGAATTAAGGACAGCAATAAACAATAGATCTACTATACAGGATCAATGCAGTGGTCTCTCTATTCCAAGTTCCAGCATCTATGCACATGCTCCACTATCCCAGTATTCCTCCCCACCCCATCTCCAACACACACTCCACCCCACTCCCGCCCTGTATTCACCCCACCCCGTGTTCCCCACACACTTCACACCTCCTGCATTCATCTCTGGCCTGTATCCCTCACACACTCCACCCTGTTCCATTACTCCCTGCACTCACCCCACCCGGTGTCCTGAATACACCCCACCTTCTCCATTACCCCCTGGACACACCCCACCCATGTCCCCCACAGTCCATGCGCTCCATTACAACCCGGTACTCCCCCCCTCTTGTCCCTCACACACCTCACGTTCTCCATTATCCCGCATACTCACCCAACTGCTCCATTATTCCCAGTCACCCCACGTCCCTCCTATACTCACCTCCTCCCTTTGGCATCCCCACGCCCCACCCTATTAGCCCTTTGCTTACCCCTCCCAGGTGTCCCCCACCTAACACCTCCCGGGACCCACCCTTCCCAGTTGGTTCCTCCCCCATCCACTCCCCTCCCCGCCCTGCCGAGCCGGGGAACTACGGGCGGGCAAGCAGCGGGAGGGGGGGGCTCGGCGGGCTTCTGCGGTCCCCTCTGGCGGAGCCGCGCCGCCAGCCCGGCCTCTGTTCCCGCTCCAGGCGCCTCCTAGCGGGGCTCAGCCGCAGCGCTGGGTGCGGGAGTCTCTCCCAGGCACGTCCCCCTCAGCCACGCTCAGCCCGGCTCCCAACCCCGCTCGCTGCTGCCAGCAGGCGCACCCACCCCCCGCGGCCAGCCAGGCAGCCCAGAGCCAGTCGGCGCGCGGAGGGAGCGTGAGTGAAGCCCGGCGCCTTTCCGAGCCGCCGCAGCAGCATGGCCGGTCCCGGAGCCCTCTGCTCCGCGTTCGGGCTCTGCAGCATCCTGAGCCTCTGGGCTCTGCAGGCGCGGGCAGCGCAGCGGCAAGAGGACACGCTCTACATGTGGATTGATGCGCATCAAGCCAGAGTCTTGATAGGTAAGTGTCCCCCTCCCCCCTCCCGCCTTAGCCCCGGCTCTTTGGTCTGGTCAGTGTCTCCCTGGAGGTGTTGCGGAAGCGTGTTCCTGAGCCCCACGCATCGCCCTGCCCCGGGGCTTCGCAGGGAGTCGCTTCTCCGAGCAGTTTGTGGAACCTGCCCGAGTGGGGCTCCTGCCGAAAGGAGGGCTCCTCCCTCCGTGCACATGCACTTCAGCTCCGGGTGTTGTTTCAGTGAAAACAAAATGCTAGTGGAAACTTCAGGTGTTTCAAACATTACTGTCCTGTGTCGCCTAGGGAAGCCCAGTGATTAGTCTTCCCAAGGAGTCGGTGATAGTGAGAATAAACATTCTCCACTGTAAATGTTTTTCGGCATAATCCTGCTCCAATTCCCTCTCTTTCTAGTCTGTTTATTGTTGTTTTACAGGCTTCGAAGAGGATATTCTGATTGTTGCAGAGGGGAAAATGGCCCCATTCACTCATGATTTCAGAAAAGCCCAGCAGAGGATGCCAGCTATTCCAGTCAATATCCATTCTATGAATTTTACCTGGCAAGCAACAGGAAGGGTAGGTACAGACTGAGATTGGAAGAAGGAAAAAAACCCTCTTTAAATATACTCAGCAGAAGCAAATGTTTAGTTTTTACTTTAGAATATTTTAAGAAACCATTTCTGATATGTGCCAAAAGACACTAAGAATGAGCCCTTGATTTAGAATCACCTGCTACAGGACTTATTTCTCTAGCAGGGAAAACATATAGTGCTTAAAAAAGAAAAAGAATGAGACAGTCCCTAATCCAAATAATTTATAAACTAATTAAAACAACAAAGTAAGGGGCAACATTGTTGATGTGAAAATCAACATAAAGGAAACTATTGGAAGAAGTACATTTTAAAATGACATTTTAAGGAGGGTATGTTTTCTTTACTGAAAAACTAAGGATAAAAGAACCCCAACAAGATGAGCACGATTAGACAACACAAGCTCATGAGGAAGACATTAGCTAGCCTTAAATAAAATTTTACAGATCAGCAGTCCATAACGTTGCTACAGTTATTTAATTTTTTAAAAAAGCATACAGTTTTAGCATATGGAGCTCTACTATGAACCATTTATTAAACAGACACACACTGTTTCAATATGCATAGTTGTGTTAAAATAGCAGCTGTGTTGCATGTAGATCTGTTTCTACAAAGTATAATGACAAAACTGTGCAATGTTGCAATCTATTTATTTTCTCTATTTTTTGCCCTGAAAGATAAAAATGTGTGACATACTTTCACGCACAATTTGACAGATTGGAAAATATGTAACATTTGCATAACTACATCATGTTTCTCCAAATTATCATGGATACTGAGACATATTCAGCTTAACAGAAAATAATTCTAAATAAAAACCTTTTTTAAAAAAGCAATCTGTGCATTTTAGACAAGTGAATGCTCAGTCAAAAAATCACATATTTTTCAAAATATTTAGTGAAAATTGCTTATAAAGTTGTCCAAACTATAGCTACAAATTTTCATTTACTTAAAAATATTCATTGTTTGCAAAATGATCATTTATGAGTTAGGAAATCTCTTACAGCAAGTGTCAGACCCTTGTATCTATGGCCCCATGACTTATAGTATCAGTGTTTTGCACTCTTTAATATAATCATTGTCACAACAACCCTCTGAAGTAGGGAAGTGCTACACCTCTGTTTACAAGTGGGGACCTTACTGGGTAGTGGGACTGAAACATCAGAGAGAGCCTTATTCCCTTCCCCTATCCCTTTTTTTCTTTAATGCTCTAAGTCACCCTCTTCTACAACTCGGCAAACACTTTGCTGGGAAGGTATGATTGTAACATTTGAAATGCATGGCACTCCTCACATGCTTAAAGTTAAGCATGTGTTTACTAACTCTTTTGGATTGGGGATAGAGATGTAGCGGTGTTAGTCTGGCGTAGCTGAAGCAAAATGCAGGACAATGTAGCACTTTAAAGACTAACAAGATGGTTTCTTAGATGATGAGCTTTCGTGGGCCAGACCCACTTCCTCAGAAGTGGGTCTGGCCCACGAAAGCTCATCATCTAAGAAACCATCTTGTTAGTCTTTAAAGTGCTACATTGTCCTGCATTTTGTTTTGGATTGGGGTGAGAGTATTCAGATATTTGCAGGATCAAATCCCATTTGAATTGTGACAATTTAATTTATTTACTGAAATCCTATTAGTTAAAACTGTTGACATACATACATATTTTAAAATTTAAAAAGTAGCTAATCTACAGTTTCAGTGGCTGCACACCTACTATTTGAGTATCTCCTATGTCAGAATTAGAGCAGAACTGTAAAATGAGTTTAATACGTCAGGTAAAAAAAATTAAGATGAAAGATTTAGTTAAGCAGAAAACATAGCAACTATTTAAGGAGCAAAATGTGGACTTTTTAAGGTAAGATAAAACAAAAATGATTGAAAAAATAACATATGGAGTTAAAGTACTATAAACAAACTTAACTTTATCTCACTCCTGTTTCTAAAGTAGTATTAGCTTTCAGTCATGAGTCAAATAAATGCTCAACATAATATAGGCTATTAATTTGGTGGAAACATATAATCCTGTTAGTACTACTTAAAACTAACTGCCCCTGTCCACCTCCATCCTGTGCATACAGAGTATGTATATTTGGGCAGTTTGTTCCAATGGTTGTGGATATTTAAACATGAAGTACCAGTGCAGATTAGGTGAAAAGCTCTGTCACAGCCCAGACCTCAGGGGTGACTATGGTGACTTTAACCTGTGTCCTTCCAATCTTGGGCTGTGCGAAGGGCTGGCGAGCCCCTTGGCATAATTGCCTGGGGAGCCTGTCTTAAATTATGGCAACCTCGGGGTTGCCCTGTAGGCTGCAGTGCTGCCTGAAATCTCCATAATAGTATGTGTCATGGCTCACCCTCCAGCATGCCATTCCTGCCCTAGTAGGTCCTTATGTCTGTTTTCCACAGTTTCTGTACCTAGGATATCTTCCTATGGTGGGAACCAGGGATTTCTGACAATTTCTATTCTTGCCCTTTTATCTGGGGTAAAGAGATTGGTGCCAGAATAATGGTCTTGCCCTAGATCTTGTCAGTCCATTGAGAAAGCAGCAAGGTCAACTAACACTGTACTGCATCTAGCACAGTGGGATCCTGGTCCATGACTAGGGTTCCTAGGTGTTATGGTAAAATAAATAAATAAGAATGGTAATTTTGAAATAAAATGTACATGCACCTAACTTTACTGGATGGTGCCCTTAGTGGCTGTGCTAAGAGGACACCACTAAGGTTGTTTGTGGTAACAAAACTCCATTTTTACAATATTTCCAACATCTGTAAAAAGGTTTTACTTTAAAATTCACATTTTTGAATGTTTTATTATAAATGTAAGTTCTTTTACAAATATCCTTTGCATGCTCCAAGTAAGTACTATGTTTGAAACCTTTGCTCAGCTTTAGTTTTTGTTTGATTAGTTATTTAGCTTTTTGATAACCCTATCAAGGAAAAAAAGACCAATATACTGTTGTTATACAGAAAAATATATTAACCATAAATAGTAGACTACCTCCTAATAGCATTAATTAGCTCATCATGGTGCTCTACTTGCTAGAACTACAGCCACATGTGTGTCTTAGGATTTCTTGTGATCTTTGTACCCAGATGGTTCTGCCTCAGAGCTATGCAGGAGTTCTTGGGGAGTTCCAGAGCTCTTGGGACAAATGAATTACACAGTAGCATATGCATGGTTTCTGATATGTGGTAGAAACCATGCATATGCTATTTGTGCAGCTCCTGAGTCCCAGGAGCTCCAACAGTTTGGGTCAATTCTCTGCTACTGGCGTTCCAGTTTACACCTATGCCATGAGGATGTAAAACACTAATGCATTTGAATGGAAGTGTTTACATCAACTTTGCACAGAAGTAACAATGACACAAGGTACAGGGCAGTGGAGAACCTGCCCCAGCGTCTGGAACCGCCTTATAGTCCTGCATGGCTGGGTAGGTCAACTCCCAGTCAGACCTTTACATGCTTATTCAGATGAGCAATTTACATTTTAGTGACTGGATTATTCTTGTGTTTTGTGTAAATTGGTTTAGCAGTGCTGAACAAAGTCACTAAATGTAAAAGCCCTATTATAATCTTTGCAGTTGGACATTTTTATATTTTTTGGGAAAATATCTCTTTATAGGCATTGTCAAAGACATTTTCATGAGAAAGTGAAAAATGTGTGTTTCATTTAATTGTTGAGCAGCTCACTGGGAATAACGATCTTCAAAAATTATGACAAATTTTGTGGGAGGGAGAAATAAATTAAGAGCCTGATACACTGTTACCCTCAAGACTCAGTGAAGTCAAGAGGAGCTGCGAGCACTAAGCACCTCAGTAGAAGTGCTCAGTCTATTGAAGGATAGGGACCTTATTTATTAAAATTCCACCCAGTATTACCTGTGCTGTATAAACTTCATAACAGCTGTTATTCTGTTTAAAAAAAATGTACTTCAAAATGTTGTACAGATGTTCTCTGTGTTAAAAAAACACTAAGTTCTCACTGGATAATATTGTACAATGCATACATCTGTGTAACCCAGGGTGGGCTCAGTAGGGGCTGCATACAGCTCATCAAGCAGGTTGATCTGGCCCGCAGACGTTCTGCCGCTCCTGTATCCCCAGGCCAATCAGGGCCTCCTCCCCTGCCAGGGGAGCACAGTACTTAAAGTGAACTGCAAGCTGTTCAGCTGGCGGTTCACTCTAAGCACTCCATTCCCCTTGAAAGGGCAGGGGCAGGGAGTGAGAGAATTCTGATTGACCTGGAGGCGGGCACTTAGAGGGAACCACCAGCTGTTCAGAACAGCTGGCAATTCTGTCTGTGAGGGTATGTCTACACTACCCCCCTAGTTCGAACTTGAATTTGAATTTCCCGGGCTTCATTTGCATGAAGCTGGCCGGCGCCATTTTTAAATGCCGGCTAGTTCGGACTGTGTGCCGCGCGGCTACACGCGGCACAAACTAGCTAGTTCGGATTAGGCTTCCTAATCCGAACTAGCTGTACACCGAATTAGCTGTATACCTCGTTCCACTAGTTCCACTAGTTCCCTAGTTCGAACTAGGGGGGTAGTGTAGACATACCCTGAGGGAGCAGGGGCAAAGATTTCACATGCCCTCCCACCCCCAGGCCAATCAAGAGTCTGTGGGCAGGGAGCATAGAAGTGGCCTGGCCCTGCCCCTTCTGCCCAAAGCCCCATCCATGCCTGGGCCACTTCAAAAATTTGTGACGTGGCCCCCCCCTTCTAAACTTAAGGCCTACCTCGGGTGTAACCATGAGAAGTCACTGGTGTTGCTTCATTTTTGCTTTCTGTAGATTTTTGCAAAAGAAGGTACAAGTGACTTGTGGGTCCATTCTTCTCTCAGTGCTGCGGGATGTGTGTGCGGAGCCTTCCTAATTTGGGGAAAAATAGACCCTTCTGTGCTAAGTTATGCTTCTGCATGTTTTTTTACACACTGGAGGAAAGTGCTATGGCATGCTATTGGTGGTACCACTTCAGCAGTATTTAACAGTATATGAGTGGCATATAGGCACCAAACTTTCAAACAGTTGTGCCGGTGCTTAACTTTACTAATGAGTGTAGTTCCCCTGAATTCAGTGGGACTGCTCAGGTAGAAAAATGAAGCATACATGTAAGTGTGTTTAGGCTTTGCTAATTAATAGGAGGTAAGTACTGGAGTATTAAGACAAAATAAGTGTGATCCAGTAGGCAGAAGAAGAGTCAGGATAATAAACAAGTTGGTTTTTTTTTTTTGCTCCAGTGATTACTGGTAACTGTGCGTAATGCAGCAGTGGCATCCAGTCTGTACGGTGAGTTGAGGAGCATATGTAATGATGATTTCCTGCTTAACTTTTTTTTTGCAAAAGGAAGGTTAGGAAAGGAAAAGAGGTGAACATTACAACTCAGAGGCAGATTCTGACCTTATCTACATGGGGGGTAAATCCAAAATAACTCAGCCCCCTTAATTGGAATTACTTTTATATTTATACTTGTGTTACTGAGATCAGAATCTGTCCCAGAATGAAGGAATAAGAAAACCTCTATATTAAAATATCTGTATTTCTTCCCCCAGGAAGGTGAATAGACTACTTGCTATCTACCATTATTGGCATAATGGGAGAAATGCATTACAACACCATTGATAAAACAAAAGAAAAATGTTGGTTTATTTCAGTTCAAATAATACTTTAGACTGGGAACTGCTGAACATACATAAACAACTCATTTGTATGTAGTAATTACAGCAGCAATTTTTATTATTCCTAAAATTGCCTAATGTGTACAGGTCACATTTTTTCTAATGGAATTATGGCTGTTTTGGAAGTTATGATAAATGCAGTTGCATAACTTTGGACTTTGGAGATTTACAGTAGTACCTTCACTGTGGTTTCCTGTCAGCAAACAGAGGAAATACCTTGTTTTCTGACCTCTGTGCCATAGTTTCCATGTGAAATGTGAATATGTTTACATACTGTGGGCATGATTTTTAAAAAGGGAGTTCTTGTATCAAAAGCACAGCTCCAAACCTTTAATATTTAGATTCTATTCTACTGTGGTATTTTGCGTCGTGGTGTTGTAGACATGCCACCACCAGGGATCAAAGAGTAATGCTATAGAGATCCCACTTCATTTAGTAAAGCAGGCATGTGCCAGCCATCTGTTCTAGCTGCTGATAGAAAACAGCAGTAAGTTTCTCAAAGTTTTGCCAAAAAAAGGCTTTATTGCTCAGTAGAAATGACTTACAAGGCACCTTGTAAGCTACATCTGGTTTCCATAGTAGTTTACATGGCATATATGTAAACTACACAATTGCACTTTTTACACAGTAGTGTAAAGTTGTGGACAATAAACTCTGCAATGGAATTTTCAGTGCACATTCTTTTCTTTGAAAACATTTCTAAAAAAAATCCTTTGAATAAAAAAACGGAAGTAATAAAACTTTCAGTGTTTTTACAGAACTAGCTGTTGACAAACACTGGAATTAAAAGAAAACCAAACTTTAAAACAATATATTGGAGAAAAAAACCAGATCTTCCCTATGTTACTAACCACGCCTTTGAATTTTAGATCACAATTCACTTTTCACTACTTCTAGGGTTTGTTTACATTTACAGAGCGCTCAGCTTGTGAAACTGATACAATTCATTTTCCATTGGTTTATAATCAATTTCCCTTTTAGGTTACAAATGTTGTAAAGTCAGAGTTGCACACAGTGTATAATAAGTACGCTTTCCAGAAAGAACTGTCAATGCATTAAAACATTTGTTTTGGTCATAGACATTCTGCAAAACTTATTTTTCTAATATCCAAATTTTGGATCAAATTTGAATTGATTTTTGAAATGATAAAATATTAGATAATATTTACAATGTTTACTTTATATTTGGTCAGTTTTATTTCTATGTAGTGCCTACCTTAGGGTATGTCTACACTACAGAGGGTTTTTTTTTTCTTCAGAAAAACAACTGTTTTTCCAAAAAAAATTCAATTATATCCACACTGCAATTGTGTTCTTTTGAAAGAAAATCGAAAGAACAGAGGGGTTTTTCTGGCATTGGTAATCCTCTTTCTATGAGGAAGAAGCCTTTTTCCGAAAGAGCTCTTTCACAAAAAGGCGCGTGTAGACCAGGAAGAGGGAGTTCTTTCGGAAGAAGAGGAAAGAAGAAAAAGTACAGGTGCCCCAGTGGCCACTCTGTCCATAGTAATCACAGTTTAAATGCGAAATAGCGTCCATCCAGTGTGGATGCTGTCTTTCGAAAAAGCAGATTACTTTTTCAACGCACTTTGGCAGTGTGGGTGCTCTCTTTTGGAAGAAGTTTTTTTCAGAAGATCTCTTCTGGAAAAGCTTCTTCTGAAAGAAGCCTGCAGTCTAGATGTAGCCTTAGTTAAGACTAATGAGTTTTCAAAGCCACCTAAGTTTTCTTTTTACAGTTGTTTGAAATGTTTTCATCATATGGAAGCTGTATCTAATAGTTGCATAGAATTCTCAAAAGAGATGCTTTAAGTGGATTTGAAAGATCACATAAAGTCTCTTACATTTTCTCCCTATTATATCAGTAAGGTGAGGATACAAATGTCATATAGTCTTCCTCTTTTGGAGGTGAAAAATTCCATCAGGTTAGTGAAGGATGCCTTATTTTATTTTTCTAGTTAGTTTGCATAAGATTGTTATTAATTTTTGGGGTGATGCCTTTATAGAGCCCCAATTCTGCAATGTGCAGTGTGTCTCCTTTGAAATGCTGAATATTTTCCATCCCCACAGAAGGTATGCTAGTGGCATTAATGGGAGTTAAGGGCACTCAGCTTGTTATAGGATCAAGCTTGTATTTCCTGATTCTCTTCAGGGAATCCATAATCATGTTCTTTTTTAATATTAAGCAACTTAGTTTATTCTTTTAGTTTGACAGCCTTGGAGCATGAATCATGGGTTTAGCCACCTAATAGTATAGTGTACCCAGGCCTGGGCAAAATACAGCCCACCAAGCCACTGGATCCAAACTGCAGATGCAGTGAGGAGCTCCAGGCAGACTACCTTCTTGTCTCACTCCATCAGCACACCACTCAGAAAAGCAGCTGCTGGGACGTTTCTCTTTCACAACTGTGAGCCTAGAAGGGAGGGGGAAAGGTTTCATGAGCTGCCCCCACCCTCAGCACAATCCCAATGGCAGATTTCTGGCCAATGGGAGCTCTTGTTTGAAAAACAGGCAGCAGACAAAGCATCCCTCCTCCCCGCTGGTAGTTATTCACACATGCATATGGCCCCTGCAGCCTGTCCAGGGGCAGGGCAGGCAGACAGGCTGCCTGAGAACCCTGCTGGGCTGCTGGCTGGGAGTCACCCAGGTAAGTCTCCCAGCCAGAGCCTGCCTCTGGCACTCCCGCCCTTTCCTCCATCTACCCTCTGCCTCCCCACTCCTGCCCCCCCCCCACTCCACATAACCAAAACCCTCTGCCCCGTCTTTCACTCATACCTCCTCCCAGATCTGGCACCCCAATCCTCTGCCCCAGGTCCCAACCCCCTCCTTCCCTAGGTTCCAACCCAATCCCCGCCTGTACCCCAATTCCCTACCCCAGATCATAATCCCTCCTGCCCTAGGTCACATCCCAAACCCCCTGCCCTATGTCACAGCCATCTCCTTCACCCGAATTTCCTCCCAGACTCCACTCTGCCTCCTGCACCCTAATCCCTTACCCCAAGCTCCTTTCTGCACCCAACTGCCATCCCAGACCCTGCACATCCTCCATTAATATCATGGAAGAGTGCAGCCCTAGATCACTTTCCAAAATTTTGGAGTGGCCCTCCCATAAAAAATTATTGCCCACCATGGTGTACATTAACAGTTTCCAATCTTTTTAAGCACAAGATCACTTTTTGAATTTAAGTGTAATCCAGGATCTACCTGAAACCCAAACACCCCTTCTCTGAGGCTTTGTACCTCCCAGCCAGAACCTGCCTCTGGCACTCACCCTTCTCCCCTCCTCCTCCCCGCCAACTACCTGCTTCAGGCCACCACCCAAACCCTCTGTATCCCCTCTCCCTCCTCCAAGACCCTACACCCTGCCCCCAAGACAGAATACTTTCCTGCACACATACCCCTCCCTGACCCTGCACCCCATTCCCCTGCCTCACATCACCACCCAAACCAGCACCCCTTTCCCCAGGTCATAACTCCCTCCCAGGCCAGAATCCTCTCCTGCACCGATAGCCCCTCCTGGACCCTGACCCCAAGTCCTTGATCATAACCCCCTCCTTCACCCAAATTCCCTCTCAGACTTCACACCATCTCCTGCACCTCATTCCTCTATCCCAAGCTCTTTTGTATACCCCACCCGCTGTCTTAGATCCTGCACCCCCACCACAGAAGTGCGACCCTTGACCACTTGCCAAAATCTTGGCATGCCCCCCATTAAAATTTTTTGCCGACAGCTGCCCTACACTAAAGTGAAAACAGTTTGAAGAGGACATGAGGCCTGATTCTGATCTCGCCTATTCTTGTGACAATGAGGAATACTTCTATTGAAATGAATGCAGTTACAGTGATGTAAAACCAGTAAGACCGAGAGGAGAATCAAGCCCTTAGACTTTCCGGAGATAGTAGATCTCCATACCATGGGCTTATCTAGACTACATGGAACAGTCGAAACATGATATGCAAATTCTGCAGGATTTGCATATCTTCTTCTGATTGTACTTTCGAAAGTGAAAGTAGTTTAGACGCGGCTTTTTCAGCAAACTCCCCCCCTTTGTTGAAAAGCCACATAAACCTCATTCAACTACATGGGTTACAAAAGGTATACTCCCTCTAACACAATTTGGACAGATTCTTCGGTCTGCCAAGTTCACTATGAACCAGTTACGCAACACAAAGTGAACTTAAACCAAGAGAGAAGAAACTTAAAAACAACAAATGGTCTGATAGCACTTTAAAGACTAACAAAACATGTAGATGGTATCGTGAGCTTTCATGGGCACAGTCCACTTCTTCAGATGACCGGAGTGTTAGAAGTCCAGAACCAAGAATAAATAAAGGGAGTGGGGGGGGGTGTGTGAAGAATTGGAAGGGGGGTCCAACGGAAGAGGACATTGGGTAGATAAGTTTCAAAGGGATAGCCGAGCCAGTCTGTACTTAAAAAAAAATAAAAAGTCTATTAGCACCTTAAACACTAAATAGTTAAAAGAGGCTGATAAGAACCATTAGTTTGCACTAGGAAAGGAAGAGTACCAGATTCTATACAGACATCAAGAACCACTGGCAGCTTCATTGTTTGGTTGGTTGATAATGTGCCAGCTATACCACGATTTAGACCATTTGCATGAGAGTCAAACTTGAGAATGAAGTGTAGTTCCAATCCTTCACTGTGTATTCAACTTTCCTAGTGCCCGGACTCCACGCTCCCCCTCATCTATCCACGGGGGCATAAGACACACTTGGGGAGAGAGGGGTGCTAAGGAGGAGGGAGTGCGTAGGGGGAGAACTGTCATCTTGCACACATGTGAAATGCAACCAGCGCCCGGCAGAAGGACACAGACACTCTCTTGGGCCAGCCACAGTAAAGCAGGGCGGTGATGGGGAACACACTTTACAGGAGAGCAGGTAGAGAACTAGATGTGCACTGGCCCATGGTGCAGCAATAAAGCAGCAGGGACCAGTGACACAGTGCATCCCTTGCACAGCACCATGCCAGCGGAACTGAGAACACCCACTGACTGAGCCATTCAAGGCTGCAGCCCTGCTCGTAGGAGCTTTAAACCTTTATCTAAGCAGGACACAGGAGCTCCCAGCTGAGTCAGTGCAGGAAGGTGCATCAGATCAGCAGGGGAGCCCCTTGCTGGATTACAATAAGCTCAGTGAAGTATACATTGGCTCTCCACAGCAGAGCTAGAGGAAACATTTGTAAACCAAACAAGCAGCTTGCTAATTCCCCACCCCTCCATGCTAAAAGCAGGAGACACAGTGGGAGTAGGACCCCTACCTGATGCCAATTCTAGTGACATTTGTCCATGGATACAAAGGAAACCAAGAGGGCCACCATGGAAGGGGAACCCGGACTTAGACCACTAATAAGGTGCCTTGCACATTCATAGAATCCTAGAACTAGGAGGGACCTCGAAAGATCATTGAGTCCAGGCCCCTGCCCTCACTGCAGGACCAAACACTGCCTAGATCATCCCTGACAAGTGTTTGTCTAACCTGTTCGTAAATATCTCCAGTGATGGAGATTCCACAACCTCCCTAGGCAATTTATTCCATTGTTTAACTTCCCTGACATTTAGGAAGTTTTTCCTAATGTCCAACCTAAATCCCCCTTGCTGCAATTTAAGCCCATTGCTTCTTGTCCTATCCTCAGAGGCCAAGGAAAATAATTTTTCTCCCTCCTCCTTTTAAACACCCTTTTAGATACTCAAAAACTGTTCTGCTGTCCCCTCCCAGTCTTCATTTTTCTAAACTAAACAAGCCCAATTCTTTCAATCTTCCCTCATAGCTCATGTTTTCTAGATCTTTAATTATTTTTATTGCTCTTCTCTGGACATTCCTGTCGTCATTGGTTTTTTTTGTTTTGTTTTGTTTTTGGTACAAGGTCGCTGTCTGAAAGAATTCCAAATGACATTTGAACATGCTTTTACCTAAGAAAAGTCCAAATAATAAAGAAAAGACATCTGCAAATATTTCCAAAATTTCTTTTTCACAGGTTTCTCCCCCTCAAAATCAGTCTAATCTAGCAACACACAATCAGTTCTCGTAATATTTTATTTGCATATTCATTATGCAAATATTACCAGTCAGCCAAAAGTTTGTGAATGGGTTTGCAGGTCCACGTTATAAAAAAGGTTGGGAACTACTGTACTCAAAGTACTGAAAAATCACATAGCTTTGTCTAACCTTACCTCAGGCCTCTACATGTGTTTGTTGTATAACATTATAGACATGAAATAGTGTGTACACATTTTGCCAGGGGATGGTTTGGTTTAGTGTTGCATATTACACAATTGATTTGGCTTTTTCAAAAGTCATAGAGTACATAGAAGTTTATTATGTTTTTTATGAATTATTCTGAGTTTGCAATAGGCAGCGTTGTGCTTTTTCTCCATTTGGTTTGTGGAGATACCCAGGTTGTCATTCTGAGATAATTTGTTGTGGGAACTGGAATGGCGATTACATTATGTAATAATGTGGTACTAGAAAGTGGTGCATTGCATTGTGGGTGAAGTTCACTTCCTTGCTACGTGCACCAAAGTATTAGTTCCATTGTACTGAAAGTGAGTATGTTAGAGTAGATGATAATTTGTTGGTAGTGCTAGGCACCAGCGCTATCATGATGAAGACTGGTTTCAGTATTGGATGTGGTTGTTAACTTATGACTTCTTTACATGGCTACGTCTACATTGCACTTTCTTGTTGTCACATTACCGAATTGGAGGGAAGCAGCCAGATCGCTGCTGCACCCCTAGGTGGGGGTGTTGGCCCCAGAAAATGGTATAAAAGGGGGCCATTTGGGGTATTGAATGGGAGCTTATTGTTTGCTGATCCTGTGTATGCTATTTATGTGAATGTGTAATGTCTGGGTGTGTAGGTAGGAATCTGTAATCTGTGTGGAAGCTGAATATTTCTCTGAATGTGGTTGAGCATTGCTATGGACAGGCTGATTAGCGAGGCCCTGTGGGACAATGGCACTCGATGGGCCAAGGACACACCTAAAGCATGAGGGCGGAGACCTAAGAGCTGCCAGCAGAGAGAGGCTGAGGGCCAGGTGACCGGCTGCATACAAGGAGAGGCCAGGAAGGAGGTATAAAGAGGCCATGTGGCAGATGCCATTTTGTTCTCAGCTCAGCACTTCATCCTAGAGGCAGCAGTGCAGGGATCGAAGAGCCCGGAAGACCTGTGAACCCATCCGGATGCTAGGATGTGCAACAAGAACTTTTAAACCAGCAGCTGTAACATCTCTGCTAGAGCCTGCATCAAGGACTGGGAGATTCGGTGCATGTAACGTACTATTCTTTAACAACCTTACTCTCATGCTTTTCTTTCTTGTGATAATAAACCTTTAGATATAGATTCTAAAGGATTGGCCCAGCGTGATTTGTGGGTAAGATCCAAAGGGTAAATTGACCAGGGATCTGTGGCTGGTTTCTTGGGACTGGACAGAACTTGTTCGGGATAGGTGGGATTGGGTGCTAGGACCCCCCACCTGTGTATGAGGCCCGGGGCCATCTGGGCCACGGATATTGCTGGGGTGTCGGAGGGGTTTTGCTCGTGAGGCTTCAGGCAGGCAGCTGAAGCTCTCCGTGGGACTGGTTTGTGGCCTGTTTGGAGAGGTCACCAGTCTGGGGGCTGTAAGGAGCCCAGGATTTGAGCAATTCGCCCTGAGCGGACACCCTCAGCTGTGCCCAGACACGGCCCGGTCCGTCACACTTGTGCAATAACATATGCAAATGAGGCGTGGCAATGAATATTGCTGCGCCTCAGTTGCATACTTAATGAGCCACCATTTTTGTGCAAGGGGCTTTTGTGCAAGCAGGAGCAGTCTATACTGCTCCTTCTTGCGCAAAACCCCCTCTTGCGCAAGAGCCGTTCTACCTGAAAATAAGCTGCAGAACGGCTCTTGTGCGAGAGTGGGGTTTTGCGCAAGAAAGCGCAATGTAAATGTTGCCTTAGGGTTTGTGTTTTTGTGAGAAATTACATGTCAGTCAGCAGAACTAACTGTTTTATGTGTCTGGGTTTCCTTTTTGTAATTGTGTACGTAAATATGAAGGCTGATGATCCAGAGTGGTGACTGGATGGGTGTGCTCGAGAGAGGGATGAGCCATGGTCAGCTGGGCTCAATTAGTTACATAAAGCAATAGAAGCCTGACTAGAGACATAAAATCCTGTTTAATCAGTTAACTGTTTAAATGGGTGCAGTGCATAGGCTGGAGCACCTCTGCCTGCGTTGTGCCAGGCCTGGCCTTCTGTGGTTGGGAGCTGCAGTGGCTGGGCTGGAGCGCACGCGCACAAACACACACACACACACACCGCCCCCGCTCACAGCTGTCCCCTCCAGGTTGCTTCAGCTCTCACTGATTAACTGTAACCAGTAAGCAACACCTGGTAAAGGTGAAGCTTACCAGTTAACCTGTCACATCTCTAAACCTAACTTTCTAAATCCAAGGGTTTAAGATCCTTGTCTCTTCATGCAGTACCATGTTAGTTGAAGTGTTTGAACTGACAATTTCCCCGCTTTAATGAAGAAAGTGCAACTGGCAGATATTCTGTCTGAAGGACCTCTGACACTTAAATTGGATCTTGTAATTGATAAGACAGAGCCTGAATCTGTTAACCTTCAGAGCAGGTAGGAAGAGTTGTCCTTCCCCCCACACTTTCAAGTAGTACGCTGGAGTAGGCTAAGAAAGAGATTAACAGGGTAAAGGTGTGTGTAGGAGGGGTGAATTCTGGGCAAGTAAATAGTCTGTTCTTTATATGGAGATTTATAAATCTGTCTAGTGTACGCTTGCAGAGAACAAATGGATTAGAAATTGCTTGATTAAAAAAACCCTGAAATGAATACAGTTATAAGGTAGCCCTATCTAGGGTGCCCTCCTGCAGAAGGCTGCAGCATGACAGGTGTGCTCAGCCTCAGTTTCCCTTTTTGTCTGCTCTGGAAGAGACATAGTCTTTTAGTGTCCAGTACAAAAGCTGCCTTTTGGAAAATTTATTCACATATGCCAATGCAATAATTCCTTGTAATAAAGCCATTTTCTAGGTCTCACAGCAAATGCATTAGGACCCATGAGTTTTTCCATTCCCTACTCCAGGGACATCATCTCCAAGTCACCCATGTGAGAGTCAATAGTAGCACATTTTTCCCAGTTCCTTTTGTCCTGATCCAGGACCCCACTCTCCAGGTCTTCATGTCTCTGAATGACCAGTCTCCTCATGACTCTCAAATCAGGTTCCCTACAAGAGAACTCCCCACAGTGTTCCATTATTGAGGCCTCCTTGCCTCCTCCTGCTGTTCAAGAAACCCCTCACTAGGACCTCCTCCACTCAGGTCTTCACCCCAAAGGCCTTCCTATAATCAGGGATCCCAGCTTTGGTTGCTTCTCACCAGCAATTCTCTCCTCAAGATACAGCTCTTTCTGCTGGGTCTCCCGGAGCCACTCTTTCCAGCTGTCACCTGCTGCTTCCTGGCTCTTCTCAGTCTCCTGGTCTCTCATCTCTCACCTGCCAGTCTCATTCCCTTAGGACCCAGGTGCTCTCACTTAAACTGGGGTCTGCTTCTGAAAGGCCCAGTGTCACTTTGTGACAAGTATTTAATTTATATTTCATTTTGTAAAGTGCTTTTAGATCCTTCAAGATGGAAGCCATGCTATTATATTAAGATCTATAGAGAGATATATAGATAGTGAAAGGAATGTGAAAATAATATAAAAAGAGGAATCAGGCTTTAGAGCCAGACCGAACAGATAAAGTGTTGAGTCTGAGACAGGACTAGAGGTGTGGACTGAACAAAGGAATGAACTGAATGCTGAAGAGAGCAGCCAAGCCTGACGATAAGACCTGGACTGAACTTTTATTATCTTATAGTTTTGTTTGTTAATGAGTCACACCCAAGGAAAAGTGGCAAGGAGTCCTGTGGCACCTTATAGACTAACTGCAGAGTAGGAGCATAAGCTTTCGTGGGCAAAGACCCACTTCGTCAGATGCATGTCTCCAAGGAAAAGTGTAACTTTTGACATACCATAGGGCACTTGGACTGTGTCTTAGAGCAGGCAGGAAATTCACTTGCCAACCAGTCACATCGAACTGTGAAATCTGATCATAGAAATGTAGGACTGGAAGGGACCTCAATATGTTATCTGGGATTCGACTAGTACCCTGTACTGAGGTAGCTCTAAATATGTGAGCAGATAATTAGATATCCCTGATGGATTTTTGATTCACCTGTCCTTAAAAACCTCCAGCAACAGATTCTGCAACATCCTTAAGTAATTTGTTCCAGTGCGTAATTACCACTACAGTTTGGAAGCTTCTCCTAATGTCTAACCTGAATCTCCCTTGCTGCATTTTAAGACCATTGTTTCTTGCCCTGTCCTGTCAGTAATTTAGAACAATTTATCACCCTCCCCTTTATAACAACCTTTTACATATATGAAGACTGAAATCATGTCCCCCCTCAGTCTTTTTTTCTCCAAACTAAACAAGCACATTTTTTTCAATCTTCCATCATAGGTCATGTTTTCTAGACCTTTAATCATTTCTGTTGCTCTGCTGTGGAGTCTCTCCAATTTGTTCCTATCTTTCTGGTGCCGGGAATTGATCACAGTACTCCAGTTGAAGTTATACCAGTTCTGAGAAGAGTGGAAGATTTACTTCTTATCTTTTGCGTACAACACTCCTGCTAATGACGTTTGCTTTTTCTTAAAACAGTATTATAGTGTTACCTCATATTTAGTTTTTAAACTACAGAGCCTCTTCCTAGGAAGCCATTTCCCATTTTGTATTTGTGCAATTGAGTATTCTTTCCTAAATGTGGTACTTTGCATTTGTGCTTATTGAATTTCATCTTCTTTAATTCAGACAATCTCTCCAGATTGTTGGTATCATTTTTAATTCTAATCCTGTTGTCTGAAGTGCTAACTACCCCTCTCAACTTGGTATCATCCACCAAATTTTCAAGTGTATTCTCTAGGTCAGTGGTTCTCAAAGTGATCTGCAGCCACTTTGCAGGTGGGCCGTAGCTTGAGGCTCAGTCCCTCCCCCCTCCACACACAGTGAGGAGCCTGCACTGGCACCCAGCCCTGTGCTTGCCCCCCTCCCAGTGAGGTTAGAGCACCAGTGATGACTTCTTGCAGGGAGGGGGCAAGAAAGCCCCGAGCCTCACTGCCGGATCTGGCTCGTGAGGAGAACAAGCAGCTCTGTGCGCTGCCACTTCCCCCAGCTAGGGGACTGGCAGAACATGGACGTGCTGCCTAGAGGCTTTCCTTGTTGCTCCCATTGACTGGGATTGTGGCCAATGGGAGCAGCGGGAGGCAGTGCCTGCAAGTGGTGTCTGGGAGCAGTGGGGAGGCGAGAGGGGGGAAGGAAGCCAGGTAAGCACCACTCCATCCAGACTCTGCACCCCCATCCCTCTCACACACCCCTCCTGCCAAGACTCTGCACCACCAACCCACTCCTGCTCCCTCCCTTGCTCCTAGCCAGACAGCCTACCTCTAGCCCACTCTGTTTCCTCCCCCTTGACCAAACACGGCACACTCCCTTGTTCCCACACCCTCCCTCCTGGCCAAACACCCTAACCCACTGCTGCATCTTCCCTCCCTTCTAGATCCCTCACCCCCAGCCCGTCCCTGCACTCTCCCTCCCTTCAAGACCTCGCACCCTCACTCCTCCTATACCAAAATTCCTGGTCAGACTCCCCACTCTCAGCCCACTCCAGCACCATTCTCCCCACCCAGACTCCATACCCCCACTTCCTTCTGTACTCCCATCCTTATCCCACTCTCTGGCAGCCTCTTCCCGTACATTGAACCCCTAATTTATGGTCCCATGCCAGAGCCTAGTGGGGCTTACAGAGTCTGCTAACCCTGAGACCTCAGAAGAGTTAAATCTGGCCTGTGGGAAGCCCTGAACCTTGGTCCTCCCTACTCCCCATCCTTGTGGGGCTGGAGCACCAGGGGATTGAGGTGTCTCAGGTGGGAGTCACATCAGTAAGAGTTAGGGGTATTTTTGTTTTGGGGTGGGTTGCCTCTCACTTTTCGGTGTCCTTCAACTGATTTTTCTGTGGATCTGTGGCCCCCAACCCAAAAAAGTTTCCCCACCCCTGCCTTAAATAAAGACAAAGTTGACACCTTTTGTTTTGGACGTAACATTTTAATATTTTACATTATTAAAATGAAGTTTGGTAAACTAACATGATAAAGTTAAAGCACTTAATCTGTTTAACTATTTTGATTAATAATATTTTCTTTCTAACCTAGTATATATTCCTGCTTATGTTATAGCTGTGTACTTAAGGTTTTATTCTCCAGTAGCCTAATATGAAAAATTTAATATTTAAGATATTTAGAGATAAGAGAAGGAATTTTGTCATCATGGATGGTTGGCTGGTGGTCCATGGAAAGTACAGGGGTCCATGCATTCAGCAGGGTAGGCCACAGGCTAAAAAGTTTGAGAATCACTGCTATAGGTCATTATCCAAATCATTGATAAAGATATTGAACAGAACCAGACCTAGGACAGATCCTTGTGGGACCTCACTTGATATGCCAATCCAGTTAGATTGTGAACTGTTCTCTGAGTATGTTTTTCCAGCCAGGTTTGCTCTCATGTTGTATATGCCATCAATGAAAATACAAGGATACAGGATAACAGTAGTGCAAACATATAAATGCCTTGTTCATTTGCAGCAAAAAAGCTAATCAAAGGGTGCATCCGAAGGAGTATCATAAACAAAACAAAGAAAGTTATGCCATTATGTAATTCCATGGTGAAGCAATTCTACTAACCTTACAATTAGGAAGTTTTTCATAATGTCTAACCGAGGGGTGGGGAACCTTTTTTTGGTCAGGAGCCATTGACTCGAAAAATAATTCAGGGACCACACACCAGAGAGAAGCAAAAAACAAACAAACAATCAAAAACACCCTCAGTGGCTTGGCCCCAGAAAAACAAAACATAACAAAACAAAAAGAAACAAACCTCACTGGCCAGGCCCCTGCAAAAGAAAAATAAGACACACCAGACACACTTGGGGCACCGGTATTCCCTTGCACTCCAACACCATTGGGGCCAGATCCGGCCCCCGTCTTCTCTTGATCTGGCCCGCAACAAGGCTCTGGGCTTACCTGCAAACCACGCTTCCCTACATCAGGGCAAGCTTGTGCTAGAGCTCCAGCCCTCCGGCAGGGCACCAAGGCAAGGAAACTTGCAGCGGGGCTGGAGCACTAGTACTGCCTTGCCCCGTATGGTGAGGGAGGGCAGGTGGAGGAAGGGAAGCCCCAAGCCAAGCTGTGGGCTGGATCAAGGGAAGTCGGGGGCAGGCCATAGGTTCCCCACCCTGATCTAACATAAATCTCTCTTGCTGCAATTTTTAAGTCTAAAACTGCTACCCCCAATTTTGTGTATATGTTTAATTCCATAGTAGATATTGTCTGGAGACATTTCAGAGAAAAGCTACCAAGCTCTTCAAAAGATAGTGGTGTGAGTTAAATTTCTGCATTCTGTTTTGCTTGGAGAAGAGGCTGCTGTCGTGAATCTTATTGATGTGCATCCACACCAAAAATGGAATCACAAAGACTTGGGAAAGGGCTTGTTTCAACTGAGCAACAAGAAAACATGTGGACACTTCTGATTATAACATTAAACCCTAAAAATACCACTTTCCTGATTTGTTTCTAGCAGATGTTCACAGAATACCCATTAGCAGAGATAAGCATCAAAGCCAATCAAATGCTAAAGGAAATAAATAAGCCTGACATCAAGCCTGGATGCTTGATAAAATCAAGTTCTGGCCAAAGGCAACACATTCTCCAGATTGGGAGGTAGTCTCTAGTGAGACGACTTGCCCCCACGCCCGTGTGTTCAACCACAGAAACAGTTAGCTAGGGCACCGGCACGGCTTGGTAAGCTGCTAGCAGGCCACAAGCTGCTTTGTTTATCTAAGTGTCTATAGGTATGGAGCTTTGCAGCTCCCATTGGCTGCGGTTTGCCCTTTCTAGCCAAGGGGAAAGGGCTAGGCTGCCACTTCCTGTAGCTTCCCTTGGCTGGAAACAGCGAACTGTAGCCAATAGGAGCTGTGAAGTCTGTGCCTATGGATGCTTAGCTAAAGAAATCATCTTGCGACTCACCAGTGGCTTACCTGGGTGGGCCCGTGACCCAACTTGAATACTTTTGAGCTAGAGAATTCCAGCCATGCTCAAGTACTCTGTGGTGAGGAGCTATAAGGTGAGAGGCAGACTGTCTTACTGTTGGTTTGGAGACTATTCAGCGCTTTGAAAGAGAACAAGGAGTCAATTCAGAGATTTGAGTGCTGGGATTGTGTACTTATAATGACCTGCTCATCTCGAAGTGGGCAGGTGCATTCTGGACCAGATGACAATTCTGAATGACCATCAAAAGTAGCTCTAAATAGAGCACACAGCAGCAGTCTGCCCAGTGGTGACAAAGGTCTGGATAACCAGAGAGGTCACTCACACTTTTGGTCAGTTGTAGAAGCTTCAATGTATCATCGCTACCTGCAAATCTATCAGCAGTGACATCCAATAGGAATTTTAGACTGCAAACCATTTAGGCAAAATTCAAACAAGCTGTACACTTTCAGTAACTGGTACAAACCCTATACGAGCTAGTTCCTTTAAAAGGTTCAATCCCACATAAGGACTCCCCAGGAAGATGAACCATTGCCCAGCACCACACTGAGATTTTTTGAGGAAGGAAAAATGTCTTTATGCCTGCAAGGTGTTTACCTATGGGCTGCTCTGTGCTCACGAGCACCAGATAGCCAAATTTAGAACTGGAAAAGAATTTTCCACAAGGGTGTATTGGTGGGCAACTTGGGTTTTGGCTTATGTAGGGCTGTGTTTTGCGTATCTGTTCTAAGTGCTTTTGGCCTTCTTCCAGTTTTGCCTAGAGCACACTTGTTAAGCTTAGATGACCATGATTAAATTTCTGGGATTGCTGTCTGTGATTAGAGCTCTGTTAATCTGCAGCTATCTATTTTATATCCATGGGTATTCACTTCCGTAGATGCAGATATCCACAGCTGTTTTTGCAGATGCAGATACAAATTTTGTATCCGCACAGGGCTCTATCTATGATCATTCCTTCATGTACCCTTTCATCCCTGAAGTCTTCCCTTTCTGATCAGGATTGTGGCAGAATGCAGAAATTTACACTACATCACCTGTCTTGTGGATATAAATTAGAGAATTTCATGATGTCACAAACTACTCAAGCTTTACTCCATTGGTTATCATGCCAGCAGAATCCTTTGAGTCTGTGCATTATATTACCCCTTAATATGTCACAACTGTGTAGGATCTATGTGAGTATTTTGTATAATTAACTGGTCATTTTTAATTGCCCTGCCAATCATTTGCAATCAAGTACACCTTCTAATTCATAGAGCTGATGTCAAGTCAGGCACTCACATTGTAGTGTACTACACAGATAAAATTGCATTTTGATTCTTTTCTAAAACTCTAAGTTTAAAGCACGTAAAGTGTTGAACTTTGAAAGGAGACCTTTGAAAGGAAATGCCAACAGCTCTTTTTTTTGACAATGAAAATAGTTTTTCCAGTAAAATGTAACCAAATTCTGTAAATGTATTACACTAATGAAATTAATTTAATGGAAAATGATGAGAAGGCCATAAATGCACTGTGTGAGAATCTTCTGACAACATGAGCAGTTATTTAACAGTTTGGTAATAAAGTGAAATTATTAAATATTAGCAGATGTACCCAGCATTGCATGGGTCCTTAACTGTTTTTTTTCTTGCAGAGGATGCAGGAGTCGGAGCATGGCATGGAGGGTGCAGGAGACAGGGCAGGGGCGTTGGAGATGGGGGGGCTCAGGGCATGAGATGGGGGGCAGGAATTAGGGTAGGGCTTGGGGACTCAGGGCAGGGTACTGTGTGTGTGTGTGTGAGCTCAGAGCAGGGGGTGGGGGATGCATGATTCAGGGCAGGGATGGGGAGCTCAAGGCAGAGGGTTGGAGAGTGTGGGGGCACAGGGCAGAGGGTTAGGAGGTCTGGGGCGGGGGCTCACTGGGGCAACCTGCAGGAGTGAGGGCACCACTGGTCCAGTGGAGGCTGCCAAGGTGCCCGGGGCCATGCTGCTGCAGCAGTGGCCAGGACTGCTCTGGTCTGGAAGCAATGGTGGTTCCCTGGGATGGCCAGGGCCATGCTGGACCAGTAACAACAGTAGCTCCCCAGGACAGCTGGGCAGCTGGGACCCTGCTGGGTTGCCAACTGCAGCTTCTGGAACACTCACAGAGAAGGGGATATGCAGTGCAGCCCGTTGTCTGGTGGTTTGACCGAAGGGGACGGCGTGACTTGGGATCTTCCTGTGACGGGATGGGAAGAGAACAGTGATGTGGCCACACCTCTGTGGCATAATTGTCCCTCCTACCAGCCCCCTCCCTTTCCATGCTATGGAAAACAATCCCATTGCAGGCAGATTCCATTTTCCTGAGACAACCAAACCCTGATCTTGCTTTAGGTTAGGACAAGAGAAAGCTGTATACCGAATTTGGTGGTCCTAGCTCTCACCATTTAGGAGGTGTTCTTGAACAAACAGATAGACAGACACACATTTCTAAAATGTATAGATAGACTGAGGAAGTATTTTTTATATGAGTCAAAGAACAGTTTGTTCTCATTCAGCTTGCTTTTTGAAGAGAACATTTTGGGGCAAAATTCAGCCCAGTTACAATGGGAGTTGTGCCTATGTATCTCAAGGCAGAATTTGTGCTAGTCATCCGTGTTGTGTAATTAACTCTATTCGTATTATTAACTTTATTTTCAAATGTGGGAACTGGTAGTGGCAGGAGTATTTTCAACACAAAAAAATGTGTCCTATATCAGTGGAAATTCCTCAAGTAACTGTATTGTTAATGCTTCACTGTACAATTCTGGGCATGTTTATTGGGCCTCATGAATGTCGACATTGGATGCAACATTTGTGGTCAAACACTGATATGGATACAGGATTTTTTGTTTTTGTATGTTAGCTTGAGTTTTGTTGGTGGTGGTGGTTTGGTTGGTTGGTTGGTTGGTTTTTTTTTTTTTTTTTCAAATTTCAAAGTTCTGATCCCACATGGTTGAGAGTGAGGTTTTTTTAGCACTACAAATTGTATTAAGAGAATTTTCTGTCATCCTATTCATGTAACTTAGCTTGTAGGCTTTGTTGGGCAAAGACCATCTTGTCATTATGATGCATACAATGCCTAGAACAATGGTGCCTTATTGCCTAATTGGGGCCTCTGGGCACTACCAGAATAGAGACAATTAACTAACAACTTTTATAGTGCCCAAAGTGTGCTAGGCACTTGATAAAACAAGCAGAAAAGCTAAGCCCCAAAGATGTAGTGAGAGTAATACACAGTAATGCATGGGCTGAGGAGGATAAGGATGTGTTTAGAGGTGCATCATACGTGTGGTTTTTGGCTGCCCTGAAGCAGCAGGAGTGACTGCAAAAAGGCAGTCTCATATATACTAAGGTTTGGAAAACAACAGAGTCTCTTCTCTCACCCATATTAGGAAGTCCAAAGGAAGGATCCCATTTCCTGAACACTATAGAAGTTCTTCAGGAAAGTTCTGCTCACTTTACAGTAAACTAGACTATAGTAAGGTATACGGTACCTTTCTGAACTAGAGAGCTCCTAACTTGCACTCAAATGGTCCATTCACTGGTACATTTTAGGGAATCCACATGAGGGAGCCACTCTACTGCATGCTCCATTTTAAATGAAGCTTAAGGCATAAGACTTACTCATGCACACATTCCTCAGATTAAATGCACAAGGGAGAAGTCCTCTCCTAAAGCATCGTAGCATCTTCTCAGCTCTGACAAGCCATAGCCTGACTGGTGATTTTCCTCACTGCATGGCTCTTGCTATAACATTTATAGTCTCCAAATATGTGTGGCTCAGTAGTATAGTATAGCTGTCCAATCTCTACTGCAACACTTTGCAGCAAAGGATTACACAGCACAACCAATGTGTATCCTACCTTTCAGTTCAGTGTCATGCTCACATAATTCATAGAACAGGTGACATGCCACAGAAAAAAAGGAGGTGCTTGAAAGGGGTCTCATTTTGCTGAGAGATGTGTCACTCTTCTTTAAAAGATGGTATCCTTGATGTTCTGAAGCACTTTTTGAGGAATAATATTTCTCAGAATTGTAAAAAATGGCATTTTATAATTCAGTGTAATCCCGTCAGTCATTTCTGACGTCTCAACATTCCTTATGGCATGCCTAGTTCTACTCTCACTTATACCTTCCATACACAAGTGGAACTCCATAGACATCATAGAAGTTATTCTCAATCTATAATGCTGTAAACAAGTGAAGAATCAGATCCTGTGTCTGGGTGCTAGATTATGTATTTGGATTTTTCATTGAATTGAAAATTAAGCCTAATATCTGGTAGTCACATGGCTACACAGCTGAGGAAGCTCAAGGGTAAGAGTTGATTTTAGGATGCCCGGAATGTGGAATGTACATTTCCTAAAACAGCCTCAAGTTCTGTCTGCTTTAGGCAATGCCATCTCAGGACCCAACATTTTGCCTATAACTCTGAGCCTGGTTCCTCCCTCATACACTAGGAAAAATCAATGAAATTACCTAGATGCAAAGGATAAGAGAATCAGGTCACTTCTTTTTACCTACACCTCGGGTCTCTCTTTGGGAAGCCTGCATCACGTAGATCAGTGGTTCCCAAAATGTTCGGCATCACGTCCCCTTTTTGATTTTTGAGAAACCCTCCCGCCCCTCTCCCCAAAAAATAGCAGCAAAACTTGTTGAGGGGGGGAAAAAAGGGACTGACTGGGGCCGAAAAAGTCGCGGCCCCTTTAATTCCCGGGACCAATGTTTTAAAAAAAAGGGGGGGGAGTTGTTGACCAAAAAAAAAAAAAATGTTGTCCTTTTAAGAGCAGAGCAGGCATTGCCCTTTTGAAGCGTGCATTTTGAAGTCTGCTCAAGATACGCCATCCATTCATTTTCTGAATTTTTTTACAGAACGGACCGGGCTCTTTCTTGGTGGGGGGATTGACAGGAGAGGAGGGGGCTGGGTCGCTTCACGGTTTCCCTCATTCCCCCCCAGAATTTCTTTATGCCCCCCCCAGGAGGGTGCACCCCCCAGTTTCGGAACCTATGGCATAGATGGATCTAAAAAGATGACAAAACAAAACCAAAACTATCAGGTAAAAATTTAAATCGAATCAAAAACCCATCTGGCCTTAATCCACATATCTGTTCCTGTTGACATCAAAGAGATTCCCATTATGGATCAAGGGCAGCATGTGACTGAAAGTTTGGTGTCAAGACTCCCAACTGCTTAATTGACTGTGCCATGTAAAGATTCACAATGCATATTGAAAGGTGCATCTAAGATCCTTAAAGATCCTTACATTCTGGTCCTATTTAGGGATAGTGCTGAGCCAGGCATATTGGAAAATAGGCTTCATTCAGCAGAGTCGCTCGCTCACTTGTCATTCAGGATTAATTTTTCAGAGACTCAGAATGTGCAGCTCCCTTTGACATCCCTAGTTTTAGTTCTGTTGCACAACAGTGAAATTGGGTCCTAAGGAACGCTAAAAAATGTGAGATTGACAGTTTAAACTCTTGCCTTCTTCCCCAGCTGCTCCATATTAAGTGTCATGCTAAAATAGCTAAACCCAGTATGCTTCTTAGTGTAGGCACAATGTGCCTCAGGTGTCACGTGGCCAAGGTTCATCACTGATTGGATCATTGTATTCCCCAGTCCTGGCTGGGTACTGACAGTGAGTGCTATGTGAATGCTGATTCATAGCCCCTGCCAGACCTTGTAACTGCTTCCATCATCAGTGGATCAGTTTCAGTGGCTTTCTGGGAATGGACATAGTACCAGGATGGCAGACTAATGCATTACAAACTGCATTGTCCAAGGAATGCTGCTGCCTGGCTGGCAATTATTTAGGCATCAAAATATTGGGCAGTGCAATCAAATTGCCAGTGACAGAGACAGACTGACTAATCCCGCCAGATCACTTGAAGGATTTAGCTAGAGATCAATTAGGGTGGTGCTGTGAGACAATCTGGCTGTTATGTAACCCCAACCTGGCTCACTATGAGATAAGCAGGCTGCAGCCAAGCGAAGGCTTCACAGAATCATAGGGTTGGAAGAGACCCCAGGAGGTCATCAAGACCAACCCCCTGCTCAAAGCAGGACCAATCCCAATTAAATCATCCCAGGCAGGGCTTTGTTAACCCAGGACTTTAAAACTCCTAGGCTATGTCTACATTTAAGCATTTCCGGAAAAGGGTGCCAAACAGAACAGTTTTCCGTTATAAGTATTTCCAGAAAAAGCACGTCTACATTGGCAGGATGCTTTTCTGGAAAAGCACTTTTTCCGGAAAAGCGTCTGTGCCAATGTAGACGCGCTTTTCTGGAAAAAAGCCCTGATCGTCATTTTCGCGATCGGGGCTTTTTTCCAGAAAAGACTACTGTGCTGACTACACTGGCCCTTTTCCAGAACAGTTTTTCCAGAAAAGGACTTTTGCCCGAACGGGAGCAGCATAGTTTTTCCGGAAAAACACTGACAATTTTACAGTAGATCGTCATTGCTTTTCCAGAAAAGCAACCGGCCAGTGTAGACAGCTGGCAAGTTATTCTGGAAAAACGGCTCAGTGTAGACACAGCCCTAGGGATGTAGATTCCAGTGCTTCACCACCCTCCTAGTGAAACAGTTTTTCCTAAAATCCAACCTAGACCTCCCCCACTGCAACCTGAGACCATTGCTCCTTGTTCTGCCATTCGTCACCACAAAGAACAGTCTCTCTCCAGCCTCACTTTTGGTGACTTTTGCACATTGATAGCACTTTTGTCGCCAAACCTCCCTAGAGTAGACATAGCCTCAGTCCTGAAAGATTTATTTCCTCTGCCTTGCTCTTGTCCCTCTGTAAATCTGAGAAATGGGAGGAAAACACTGCAAGTTCATGCCATAGGAATCACAGGGACTTGAAATGACTGGGAGAGAGGCATCTCTGACCACCAACCCTGGAGTGGAACTGCTGTGACTTGGAGAAAGGTGCCTCAGTCTGCTGGCCCCAGCGCACAGAGTTTCCCAGGACTTTCCATGGCAGGGGAGAGGCACTTCCTCCCAGCCCCAGTCCAGCCCTGGCATGCATCTGCTGCGGCTGCGGCAGAGGTGCCCCTTCCTCATTCCCTACCCAGCCTACCCTGGATATGCCAGAGCCATGTTGTGGCACCCCTCCCCAGCCAGGCCCTGCTGGAGCTGCTGCAGTCATGGAGAGGTGCTTCTCATCTGGTCCTGAGTGGCTGCAGTGACGGGGCGGGGGGTTGTGTTCTGTCTCCACAGAGGCCTGCATTCCCTCCAAACCCTTCGTTCCTCAGTCCCACCCTAGAGTCTGCACCCCCATCTGGAGCACTCACTCTCCCACAGAACCCAGCCCTGAGCCTACTCCTGCACCCCAAGCCTGGTATCTTTGGCCGTGTAGCGGGGTCCGTCTGGTGCCGCCCTACGGCCCCCGCCTCCTTTGAGTCTGTTCCCTTAAAGTCCCGCCTCACGTTCGGCGTCTCTGAGCTGTGGTCTCGCCCCCGGCTTCTGTCCGTCCCCAGGTCGCGTCACCAGCCGGCGCCGTGCCCGTCCGGGTGTGTTGTTTGTGGCCGCCGGGCTCTGTCTGCCTGGGCCCCACTCCCTGCCGGGTTCAGGGATGCCGTCCCGGGCGCCGCCTGCCCGGGGCTCCTTCCGCCCTCCGCCTGCCTCGGGTCGTCCTGTGGGGTTGGAGAACACAACCAGCCCCTCCTGGGTCCTACTGCCCTCCCGCCTGGCATCCTGCCGGCCAGCTGCCCCGCTGGTCGGCAGCCCTGGGCAGCCCGCTGCGACTGTTGCGTCCCCCCCGCCTGCGGGCTCCCGCGGCTCACCACGGCTCGCCGGCGTCTGGTCTGCAGGCAGCCGGTGCCCTGCAACGGCTGCGCTCCGCCTGCCCCAGCCGTCAGCGTTAGCCGCCTGGCTCGGCTGAGTGCGGGGATCAGCTTCCCCGTCCCAGCGGGGAGCGGCTTCCCCACCACAGGCCCTACCCCAGAGCCTGCACCCCTAGTCAGCACCGTCACCCTTGACACATCCCAGTGCTCTGTCCCAGCCCTCAGCCCCCTCCCGCCACACACCATCCATGTGCAGATTGAGTTCTGTGATGTGCATCTGTATAGGCGTTATGTGTCACACATCACCTCCATCATGGTGCACATAATAAAATTCATTCCACACATGGACATAAAAATTGGAACACTGGTTGAGACACTGTAATTAATTTTAATTTGTTATATCATGTTTTGTGAAATTGTCAAATACAAGTGTTACATCTAAGCATATTGGTTGTTTGTAAGTGGTACCTTTGATCTGGCACCATTGCATAGATTAGCTCAGGTTTACTCCTGGAGGTTCTTCAGTCATGCCAGTGTGTTCAGGGCCCAGCCAGAGGGAGGCAACACTAAGGTTAATTTCCTTTATAAGTAAAAGGACTGCAGCAAAGCAGTGGATAGAGCATTCCCATCTATACAACATCACCGTGGGAAAACTCGGGATCTCCATTACTGTCAACATTAGGCATTTAAGTACATAAGAAGGCGGGTCCTGAGGAACCCAGAAAGGAAAGGGTAAGAGAGAAGTTACACATAATTATATGAAACTTCCATAGGGTGTTTAGTTTAATATGCAAAAGACAATGTTACTGTTGTGTTGCTTCACCTTTTGGATCACCTGTCTCTCCCCAAAAGGATGTTTTCCAAAATATTGGATCACATTGTGTTTCCCTGGGGCAAAAAAGGGTTAATCTCTGTTCTAAAACAACCTGCTCATCAGAAAAGGACAAGGTGCACAAAGCATCCATCCCATTGTTCCAGAACACAATTTGGGCAATCTGGATTTGTCTACACTACCGGGCGCCCATTCGGTCAATATTACTCCTCTATGAGATATCAGTCTCTACAGAAGCTTGTCTTCATCAAAGGACAGGGTTCAGAAACTTTTGGCCATAAGACAGCATGTCATTCATTTCTCGGTCACATCTATAAGAGCTCTGATGTCTCAGAACGGTTTTCTTGCACCAGATCTCTGTTGTGAGTGATGTTCCACTTCTGTCCTCTACAGAAATTTCTTAATTTCTTTCCAGAAGTTTATTATTTTCTACGACACATCACCTTGGCTCTCCTTTATCCCATTGTCAAGGTGCATTCAGAGGCTCATAGCATGTCAGAATCAAATAAGCTTAATGGGGTTTGGGAGAAATGTATGCTAGGTCCAAAAGGAAGCTCATTTGGGGAACAATTTCATCTGAAGTTAATGGAAGAATGGACTTCCTACATAGTATCAACTGAATCAAGCTCAGAGCAATCAGATGGGTTCTAAGAACTATGACACCAACCCAGATCAGCCAACATCTATGTTTTGCAACACGTTGGAAGTGACTTTTATCAACAAGGAAGAATGAACCAGCATCCGGGATCCAACAAAGGTACTGAATTTTCATTCCAGATGAGAAGATGATCAGGCACCAGAAGCGTAACTGACTATTTTCTGTTCACAATATTCTCCAGCATAATAGAAAAAATAAAATCAAACTTGTAGAAGAGTCAGATGGCCCCACATTGTCTAAGTTGGTTTTCATATCCATTTCTGGTGGCAAACATCAATCAGTTGTACCTTATTCACAATAAGGATCTTCTGTCAGGGACTAAAATTCTTCACACAGGACCAGAGAATTCATCCCTGATGCATAATATTTGAGAGATACCAAGTACATTAAACTTCCGATAATCCGGCACCTTTAGGACCCAGGGGGTGCCGGATTATCAGATATGCCAGACTATCGGAAGGGGGGGGCTATGAGGGGTCTGGGGTGGGGTGGGGTGGGGGGATGCCACCTCAGGCCTCTCATAGCCCCCCCTTCCGATAGTCCGGCTCTGCCCCAGGCGTCCCTGATTCAGCCGCTGCTGGTCAGTTTCAGCAGTGGCTGAATCGGGACACCTGCAGCAGAGCAGCTGGAGTGCTGCCGGGTTGGTCCTGTAGCACCGACCCTTGGCGCTGCGAGACCAACCCAGCAGCACCCCAGCTGCTCTGCCTCAGGTGTTCCCAAGTCAGCCGCTGCTGATACTGACCAGCGGCTGACTCCAGAAAGCCCGAGGCAGAGCTGCTCTGCCCCGGGCTTCCTGGAGTCAGCCGCTGGTCAGTTTCAACAGCAGCTGAATTGGGACGCCTGGGACAGAGCAGCTGGGGTGCTGCCGGGTTGGTCCCTGCAGCGCTGCACCTCAGTGCTGCGGGGACCAACCTGGCAGCACTCTAGCTGCTCTGTCCCAGGTGTACCCAAGTCAGCTGCTGCTGAAACTGATCAGGGGCTGATTCCAGGAAGCCGGGGCAGAGCAGCTCTGCCTCGGGCTTCCTGGAGTCAGCCGCTGGTCAGTTTCAGCAGCGGCTGAATCGGGGACAGCTGGGGTGCTGCCGGGTTGGTCCCACAGCCCCGAGGGGCAGCGCTACGGGATCTACCCGGCAGCACTCCAGTTGCTCTGCCCCCAGCTTCCCTGATTCAGCCACTGGTCAGTTTTAGCAACGGCTGAATCGGAGAAGCCGGGGGCAGAGCAGCTCCAATGGTCCGGCTGCCCGGAGCACTTCCGGGTTCCTGATGGTGCTGGACCATCAGGAGTACCGGACCATCAGATGCCGAACCATCGGAGTTTTACTGTAAATCAAATATTCAGATGTTAACCCTGAAAAAGTATTTCACAAATAGCTTCCTCAGAGGTCAGGGCTATGGATATGGCATAGTGTTAAGTTACTAGTATAGATGGATCAAATCAATGCATGAGTAAAGCTTTCTGAGTTTCTACAGTAATATATGGTGCTAAAATCTCAGGGAGGTGACAGCATGTGTGCCCAGATGCAGAAATTTAGGCACCTAGGGAGCTTGTACTACAAAATTTGGGTGCTGAGTTTAGGGAGCTACAGGTGTCCGTGGCAGCTGAGAATTTTTATGAATCACAGTGATGCCTAAAAACGGGACTTAGGGTCTGAAGTACCTTTGTACATACTGCTCGTGGTGCCTAGACAATAGAGGCGTAGCAGGATAGTCAAAAGCTCCTAAACAGGTTAGCCCTCTAACTGCCATTAGCCCAAAATTCATATGTGGTGCTGGGACTTTCTGGGTGCGCAATGTGATACACCTAAGGCAAGAGTTGCAGAATGGCTGAGTATTCACAAGTGCCACTGAAGTCACTGTTACCTACGTAGAAAAATCAGGTCTTGGGCCTCACAAATTAAGCACCAAAATTAATGGGCACTTTTGATACCTTTTCTTTAATCTCTCCATGCCTCCATTCCCAAGCTGCAAATAGTAATAATACCACCACCTCCCACTGGGGTGGTTTGGGAAGATAAATTCATTTAAATCTGAAGCACACAGATACTGGTGTGAGGGCACCACAAGAGGAAATGATCAGTGCAGGTTTTGAATGGTGTACATTAAGTAAAGCCTGGGACCACACATGTAACAAGGAGGATATAAACAAACATTCACTGAATGAGGTTAGCATCCTGTGGAGATGGAATGATATAATTAAAGACTTTACCATAATGTATATGCACAAAGGAAGTGAATGGACAGTAGTGCAGAGCAGTGCTCCATCCATGCCAGCTGGTCACACCCACAACATATCCTCTATGAAGGCTAGTAGAATGTGGTGTAAATCCAACTCTGGGTGTGAATCCCCAGTTGCTCAATTAAGGCAGCTTTATGGCCTCTTTGTGCTGCCATAGTGCAACAAAGTGGCTCTATCAGGGCTAAGGACATCATTTGCACAGCACTTTATGATCTCTTGGAATGAAAGGTGCTAGTCATGTCAAATGTGATTATCATGGCCAGGTCTGCACTAGAGTTTTGTTAGCATAGCTATGAAATGTGTATGGAAAAAAACCACACCCAACAACTACAACTACACCAGCAAAAGCACCGGTGTAGAGGCAGCCCTGTCAATATGAGACTGCTTCTGTTGGTATAGCTAACATTACTCACGGAAGTGGTATTACTGCACTGAGAGAAAAACTGTCAGCATATGCTGCGTATGGACTAGGAGGCTCTGCCAGTATAGCTATGTGCCACTACAGTTATATTGGCAGAGCCTGCATAGTGGAGACTAGCCCCACCACAGTATTTATGCACTTTCTTTCAAGGTGCAACGCAAGGAAGCATGCAGCTTGCAATTAGGCTGCCTCAGGCTTAAAGGTCTATCATATTTCAGTATTCAGTAGGATAAATGTTCTGAAAATTATGTTTAAACAAAGAAGAAAAAATATAACAAGTGGTCTGAACACTGAAAATGTACATTTGTTCCTCTTTGGATTATATGTTGAATAGTTGCTCCAGTGACTGCAATTAATAAACATTTATTTTCAATGCATTTTGTTGCAGGCTGAATACTTTTATGAGTTCCTGTCCTTGCGCTCACTGGATAAAGGCATAATGGCTGATCCAACTATAAATATCCCCCTGCTTGGAACAGTTCCCCACAAAGCATCAGGTTTGTATTGTTCATGTTATAAATATAAAGTTTCTGGAAAAATACATTCTAAAGCAAATAGTTAAAAGGGTAACTACCGTATTATAAATTGTACTGTAAATTTTAGCATAAAGGAAATGTTTGTTATAATGATGAACACTTGTTCCATGTAAATAATATGAAATCATTTTAGAGTATTTCATTACTAAAAATCTAATGAACAGCGTTTTAAAGTTATTTTTCTTCTTTGAGCCAAATCTTGTTACTCTTAGTCATGGAAATAGGCCAGCAGGAGTTGGTCCAAAGTTTGATGCATAAAATTCATTTATATGAAGCATTACTGTGGTTCAAAATTTTTACAAAGGCATTATTATTTTATTTTAGTTAATAACATCTGTGTAATAGTAGTAGTAGTTAAATAATAGTCAATGGTTATAGTATTGTGGACATTACATATACATAAGGGAACTAATTTTCACTTCATATAGTCATTTAGATCTGTGCACAGCCAGTATAAAGTAAGCAAATAATATTCAGATAGTCTGACTTTGTTTTTCAAAATTTTTCATTATCAAAAATGATTTTTAATTTTGGTTTTGTTTAAACTAAGGGCATGTCTATACTAGGAAATTATTTCAGAATAACTAAATTCGGCTTAATAACCCCTGATTTTACAAAATCAAAATAGCATGTTTCCACTACAGAGAAGCCTCAAAATTAGTCCGAGGCAAACTCTGTTAATGTGGACACACAACCTCAACTTAGAGCTCCAGGAAGCACTGGAGAATAATTAGTTTGAATTACGCTGGGGAATAGTTATTTTAAAATAGCAGCACCGAAGCATCCACACTACTGCAATTTTGAAATAACTATTTTGTAATTAGCATTATTCCCCAAGGAAAGCAGGAGTACAGATTTCGAAATAAGCAGCCCATTTTTTTTGAAATAACGGGCTTGGTCGTGTGTACGCTTTGCTTATAAATTCGACCTAAGGAGGGTTATTTCAAAATACACCTTAGTGTAGACCAGGGCTTAATGACTAAGATGACTCATTAAAAATTATACAGTAGCAAAAGCAAAAGCAAAAGCAAAAGCAAAAAAATGGGAAAGTGGAGGGGGAGATGGGAAAGTGGAGGAGGGAAAACAGACTTCCCTTTTTTCAATTTACTGTAGTCACACTGTAGAATTTTTATTAAAAAAAATGGTAATGAAATGGTGTAATGTACCTATTTTGAAAGTGAAAGACTATAAAGGAAGCATTTTGATGGCAGTATCAATTCAGTATTAATAAAAATAAATTAAAAATTACTAGGGGGCTGCACCCCGTGCTCGCTGCACTTTCCAATTCCTCAAGCCTGTTAATCTTGCACTGATTATATAGAAAAGTGAACACACAAAGCTGTATAGAAAAAAACTGCTAATTAATCTATTGCTCATGTACTACAGTAAACCTCCAATTGTCCGGCATCCAGTGGTCCGGCACTCCTGATAGTCTGGCTCCAACTGGAACCCGGAAGTGCTCCGGTCAGCCAGACAATTGGAGCTGCTCTGCCCCCGGCTTCTCCAAGTCCACTGCTGCTGAAACTGAGCAGTTTCAGCAGCGGCTGACTTGGGGAAGCCGGGGGCAGAGCAGCTGGGGTGCTGCTGGGTTGGTCCCGCAGCGCCGCCTTCTGCCACGCTGCGCAGTTCCCTGCTGACCCCTTACCCCAGACCCCTCATAGCCCCCCTTCCGGTACTCCGGCATATCTGATAATCCGGCACCGCCGGGTCCTAAAGGTACCGGATTATTGGAAGTTTACTGTACATGTTACAGATGGCTCTACGGACAGATCTTAGTTTCACAGTTGCTTCTGGTAGAAGCACAAATAAGCGAGATGCTGAGACTCCACTTTCAAGTAGGCTGATGATGTCATTCTGTTGCCCAACAGGAAAAACTTTTTTATACATATAGAGAGAGAAAAATTAAATTAAATATCAAGATTGGAAAAGAGCATTTTTTAATAAATTCTTTTAGATTGAAAATGTTCACCAGCTTAGTGGTAAATCAGACTTATTGGCTACGTCTACACTGGCATGATTTTCCAAAAAATGCTTTTAACAGAAAAGTTTTCCGTTAAAAGCATTTTCAGAAAAGCGCATCTAGATTGGCAGGATGCTTTTCCGCACAAGCACTTTTTGCGGAAAAGCGACCGTGGCCAATCTAGACACGCTTTTCTGCAAAAAAGCCCCGATCGCCATTTTTGCGATTGGGGCTTTTTTGCAGAAAACAGTACTGTGCTGTCTACGCTGGCCCTTTTGTGCAAAAGTCTTTCGGAAAAAGACTTTTGCCCGAATGGGAGCAGCATAGTATTTCCGGAAAAGCACTGATGATTTTACATGAGATCGTCAGTGCTTTTCCTGAAATTCAAGCGGCCAGTGTAGACAGATGGCAAGTTTTTCCGGAAAAGCTGCTGATTTTCTGGAAAAACTTGCCAGTCTAGAGACAGCCATTGTGTCTGTGCAGAGGTAATGTTATTCCAGAGTTTTTGTAGGATGAGATGCATTTGAAAACTCCAGCAAAACTGGTAGAGCCTTCCAATACATGGGCAATTTGATTGAGATGAGTCAGTTTATCATTCAGTAGTTGATTTACTTGTGTGCTGCAGTGCTGTTAAAAATGTTATTTATTCACTAACCCCAATCTAATGTCACATCTTTTTCTAATCTACAAACCCAAGGGTTTATGCCCCTTGCTCCCTACCCCCAGCAAGTATATGCTAGACTTGACCACCGAGGCTTAGACTGTGATATCCTTACTCACCCTGAATAGTACCTCACCTGATGATAGTATCACTAAAATCAATAGGAATACTTGTGTAATAAGGTACTCCTTACACCTTGTGTTCACTGCAAAAAATAATTGTGTTTTCAAATTGAGATAGCTAACCTTAGGATAGCAATCTCAAAGTAAAATCCTAGTGGAGGCAAAGCACAAAAAGGTTTTACATTGACACAATTAGTTCCATCCACCTAGAGTATATATCATTACAGTTTGTCTATACAAAAAAGTGTGCAGCTTTAATTATACCAGTAACTATCCAGTTATACTTCAAGCACTACATTCCTCTCTATGTGGACATAGCTTTGGAGATTTGGTTAATTCAGGCTAAACTGATATGAGCACCTTCATACTGGCATAATTGCATTCACATTATAGATTTCACTGGTACAACTATTTCAATAAAAATAAATCTCAACTCTCACTAACATAGGGTAAGTCTACACTACAGAGTTAGTTCGAACTAACGGACGTTAGTTCGAACTAACTTTCATAGGCGCTACACTAGCGCTCCGCTAGTTCGAACTTAATTCGAACTAGCGGAGCGCTTAGTTCGAACTAGGAAAACCTCATTTTACGAGGATTAAGCCTAGTTCGAACTAGCTAGGAGGATAGCCC
This sequence comes from Pelodiscus sinensis, assembly GCF_052426305.1. Taxonomy (NCBI): domain Eukaryota; kingdom Metazoa; phylum Chordata; order Testudines; family Trionychidae; genus Pelodiscus; species Pelodiscus sinensis. The sequence goes on along the minus strand of NC_143052.1, from coordinate 63,010,075 downwards.
TCCCCAGGTTTCCCTGGTGGCCACTCTGGCCAACACCAGGGAAACTCTATTGCCCCCCTCCTGGCCCCGGACCCCTTAAAGGGGCACGGGCTGGCTACAGTGCCCAAGCCAGGTGCAAGCCTGCCAGCACCCAGCCAGCAGACCCTGCACCTGGCACGGCTCGAGCCAGCCACCCGATGCCCCCCAGCCCTCCCCCTCTTCCCGGGACCAGGCTGGTGGCTCCCGGGAGTTTGCCCGGGACCGCAAGAGGCGGGCACCCGCCTGGGCTAGTGCGGACATCATGGACCTTGTCCACGATCTCCGCACTAGGCACAGGAAAGTGGCCGTCTAGGGCAGGAGAGCTGCCAGCCTGGCCACCCAGGAGCAGGTGTGCATGAAAATCAAGGGGGTCCACTGAGACCCCCGACCCTGAGCCCTGAGCTACAATGGCCGTCCTGGGTCAGACCAAAGGTCAATCTAGCCCAGTAGCCTGTCTGCCGACAGCGGCCAACCCTAGGGACCCTGGAGGGGATGGACCAAAGACAGTGACCAAGCCATTTGTCTCGTGCCATCCCTCTCCAGCCTTCCACAAACCTTGGCCAGGGACACCACTCCTACCCCCTGGCTAATAGCACTCCATGGACCCAACCTCCATGACTTGATCTCACGTCCCTTTAAACTCTGTTCTAGTTGTAGCCTTCACAGCCTCCTGCAGCAAGGAGTTCCACAGGTTGACTATTTGCTTTGTGAAGAACAACTTTCTGTTACTAGTTTGAAGCCTGCTACTCATTCCTTTCCTTTGGTGTCCTCTAGTCCTTCTTTATGGGAACTAATGAAGAACTTTTCTGTATGCACCCTCTCCACCCAACTCCTGCTTTTAGAGACCTCTATCCTGTTCCCCCTCCGTCTCCTCTTTTCTAAGCTGAAAAGTTCCAGTCTCTTTAGCCTCTCTTCATATGGGACCTGTTCCCAACCTCTGATCAGTTTAGTTGCCCTCCCCTCTCCCACCCTCTCTCTTCCCCTCTCCCACCTCCTTTTCCCAGTCTCCCCCAGTTTTGTTCAATAAAGACAGATTCCATTTTTTAACAATTGTCCTTTATTTTGTACATCAAAAAAAGGGGCTAAGGAAGGGTAAGTGGAAGGAGGTGAGGGAGGAATGGGGTACTAGCCCCCGATGGGGAGGACTGGGCTGGCTCTGCGGGCTTCTGGGGGTGGAAGCTCTCCTGCAGCCCCCCAATTGCCCCTTCTCCCCAGATGGCAGCCTGTGGCAAGTGCAGCCGGTCTGATGGCTGAGTGCTGTGATGTGCCCAGTGTGGACACTCCGGGCACTCCAAGCCAGGACTGGTTTGCAAGCGGGGCACCCCTGAGAACTGTCTGTCCGGGGTGGGGGTCGGGTCCCTTTAAGCGCAGCCCTCGGCTAGCCTGAGACAGCATCTCCACGCTCTAAGTCCTCCTGTGATGCCCTGCCGGCACTGCTTCCGGCCATCCTTAAGCCCGGTTCAGGGTACACTTAATGTGGACATGCTAGTTCGAATTAGCAAAATGCTAATTTGAACTAGTTTTTAGTTCTAGACGCGTTAGTTCGAATTAGCTTAGTTCGAATTAACTAATTAATTAAAGCATAAGCTTTCCATGGGTAAAACCCACTTCATCAGATGAACTGGAGTGGAAGTTACTAAAGCCTTATATATATATATTCGAACTAAGTTCGAATTAGTGCTGTAGTGTAGACGTACCCATAGCTATACTTGTACAAAAACTATGGCTTAAACCATGCCAAAATCTTGCCTACAACGATCTCCTTTACAACCCTTTACATTGAAGCTACTATCAGATAACTCACATATAATTGGACCATGTTCAGGGACCTCTGAATGCTCTGAAAGATTATCCCAAAATCTATTTTTGAATGGATGGAAAATACAGAGCCTGAAGAAACAAAAATGGGGAATGCATAAAGCAGTGATTTAAGGTAAACTCATTCATTTCTAAGGAAAGAGAGAGAGAGAAACTAAACAAAATAGTTAACACACTTTTAAAAAAAAATATTTCTAAAGTTGACAACACTTGTGGGGTAATTTACGATTTTACTTCTGGATGAAAGAGAGTTTTTTCTTGGTTTAAGCAACATTATTATGATTGGGATAATAAAATCCCAACATTGACATTGTGATATGAGTTGAATGAGAAAAGGCCTATATACATAGTAAGGTATGGTAAAACAGTCTTAACTAAAAGAGAAAAGAATTGTGCATCATGAGGTAGAAGTTTATATATGTATATGTAAAAACTTTTCTCATATATAATAAAGGAAAAATTAGATGAAATTAAATTGCGAGTGTTAATTTGCATACTCTTTACTAAAGACCAGGAGGAAAGTATAATTAGATCTATGATGTAGAAGGGATCTGACATGTAATTAAATAGACCCCTGGAAGTAAGTCTCCATCATCAGGCCCTGAGGAAGTGTCACCTGAATAACGTAACACTTTAGTAAAAGATTGGTGTCCAAGCCTGGCTTTGTATTTTAAGTTCTCTAGAATTTTTGTGCAGCAGCCCACATTTTATTGATTTTCAAGCCCAACAGAGAAAACATTGACTGTGCCTCTTGTGTACCTATTTTTCTATTAACTACTGGTGTTAAAGTCTTCACCGAAGTACTTGCTAATAAGCTAGATTCTCTGGTGCCACGACTGAGACAAGACAGAGTTTAACTGAGGTCAGTAACTAACAAACATACTGTGTTGTGGGTGTGATCCATTTGGCTCAGGTCTTGATGCATAAAAGGCCTTTAATCGAGTAGAGCTGAACTGCTTTAAGAAGAGTGATGACTAGAGTATGGATGCTCTTCAGCTGGCCATTCCTTCCCGTCCTCCCTTCCAGGCAGAGGCTGAACTCTTATTCTCCAAACAGTTTAGAATCAGGAATTATCCCTCCCAACTCCTTCTTGGTTTAAGAGCTACGGCCCAGATCCTCAAATGTAGTTAAGCCTTAATTCCATTGAAGGGAGATAGTTCTAGATTTTCAAAGGTATTTAGGGCCTAAGTGGCTGCCTGTTTAAAGGAGCAAAACTTTGACATATCCCATCAGCACAGAGAGCCAAATGAGCAGAGGAAGAGAGAGTGGGATTGGGGAAGAGGGAGACAGATCTCAGAAAAAGGAAGGAAAAAAAATGAGGACAGTGGAAAGGGAGGGCCACATCATGGCAGGAGTATAATAAGAAATGGAGCCATAGAGGATGAGAGAGAATGGCCTGAGGCTTTGTGGCAGGACATAAGGCACACACTGAAGTTTTCATAGGGCAGCAAAATGCCTTTTACTGGTTCTGGCTATTTTTTGTACAGGTTGTACCTCTGTAAACCAGGACTCTCTGGTCCAGCAACATCTGTGGTTCAGCAAGACCATGGATATTCCTGGACCAGAGAGCCCAGGAATAGCGAGGTCCTGCGATGGGGCCGGAGTGTGGCAACTCAGTTGGGAGCATGGGTGGATGGCGCAGCGATGAGTTCTGGCCCCAGCGGCTAGGCGGTAGCGGGGCCAACACCAGCCATGGAGCTCCAGCCCTGGCGGCAGTCAGAGAACTTTGGCCCCGGTGGCAGTCAGAGAGCTCCAGTTGCAAAGCTCTGGCCCTGGCTGCGGCGCTCCGACAGGGCAGCACAGGCTATGAGTGGGGGGACCTCCCCTGGTCCATCAAATCCTCTTGTTCAAGACCAGTTAGATCCCAAGAGTGCCAGAACAGGGAGGTCCAACCTGTGGAATACATTTAGAATAGTTGAGGCTAAAATAATCAGTTTACAGTATTTTAAAAATGATAGCATTGAAATAATGTCATGTTAGCAGCAATGTGACCTTTCCCTGGAATCTGGAATTTAACATAAAGAACTCATATGTGTTCTGCATTGAGTGAGCTACATTGAAAAGTATATTTTCATGATCACCATAGTGTCGTATAAGGTTACCAGGTGTCCGGTTTTGAACCGGACAGTCCAGTATTTGAGCTTTCTTTTCGGGAAACAAATTGAGAAAATATAAATGTCTGGTATTTTCTAAATAAGATGTAATGTAGATTGTGATGTAATGTCAAGTGTGTCCGGTATTTTTGTTGAAACCATCTGGCAACCCTAGTGTCGTAATCTAGTGTGCCATAATTACTGCAGTATAATCACTTGTGAAACAAAGAGATTACAGAAGAGTTTAGCACATATGTAAGTCAAGAAGCTGATATAAAAAGCAGCAAGTGCTGTCATTTTTATGAAACATTTAGGTATTTTTTTATTTGTGTCTGTGACGTGCATTTTGTGCTACCTTATCCTGAATTCCTTTGTATCATCTTAGCAAATGATCCGATAATACAAAAGTTCCTGATTGTCAACAATTATTAAAATGTTAGTCTTCTGTTTTCTCAAAAGTACAAATAAGGTGTAAACTGTGGGGCTCTTTCTGTAAAATGAGAGTGTAACAGTTTTATTTAAAATTCAGGAGAGAGATGCAGAAGGCTCTGCAAGTCTGAATCATTGATACATGGAGGCTGTGTCTAGACTGCATCCCTTTTCCGTAAAAGGGATGCAAATTAGACACATTGCAATTGCAAATGAAGCAGGGATTTAAACACCCCCCCCCCCCTGCTTAAAATAAGAGGAATCTTTCGGAAAAGGCTTTATTTTCCAAAAGATCCGCGTCCAGACTGGCGCTTTTTTCCGGCAAAGCTCCGAGATGGAAAAAAGCGGCAGCCATGTTTATGCAAATGAAGAGGGGGGATTTAAATCCCCGCTTCATTTGCAATTGCGATGTGTCTAATTTGCATCCCTTTTACGGAAAAGGGATGCAGTCTAGACACAGCCACATTGGTTTTTAAACATTTCAAAAGTCTGAATAAAATGATCAGCTCTAACTATCTTCATGAAGAACTGGTACACTCTTGCAAGATTCCCAGGGATGAGTTTTATAGTTCAGTAAGGAGCACTAGTAACTGTCATGACAGGAGGTCTGGCTAATTTTTAACCTGTTGGTAGTTTGGGTGAGTTCCAAGACTAAGTAAGTCCTGTACACATTTGTATATGATGAGCATCTTAGTGTCTGCAATGTATAGTCAGCCCTAATTAAATCATGCTTGGTGTTACAATGCATGTGATATTTAACAGTGATTAGTAATCAGTTTGACAGCGTGCATAGTAGTTAACAGGTAGTTGCTAGTATAAAGGGCTATTTTTTAAACTAAGTCTGCAAGCAGATCTAAATTAACTGAGCATGGCTATATAAACACATCCTATAAAGTAATGTTTAGTTGTTTGCTCTTAATTTGCTCATTTGTGTGTCTCTTGTGTGCCATGTGAATTAGTTCTACAACTATGATCTAAAGTAGGCAAATCAGGCACCAGTGAATTTGTTTCCTATAGGGTGTGTCTAAACTACATGGCTCCATTGATGGAGCCATGTAGATTAGGCTGATCAGCAAAGGGAAATTAAATTTAAATGGCTGATCAGCTGTTTGTCGGCTCAGCGGGCTAGTCTGGACACTCCCGCGCCGACCTGAAAGCCCTTTATCGACCTCCCCGTTATGCCTCGTAGGATGAGGTTTACCGGGGAGGTCGATAAAGGGCTTTCATGTCGGCCGGTGAGCGTCCAGACTAGCGCGCTGAGCCAACAAACAGCTGGTCAGCTGTTTGTCGGCTTAAGCGCGGCAGCCATTTAAATTTAGATGAAGCCGTGATTATTTAAATCGCGGCTTCATTTCCCTTTGCTGAACAAACAAATCTACATGGCTCCGTCGACGGAGCCATGTAGTTTAGATGTACCCATAGATGTGTATGACAACAAAAATGAAAATATTTATTATTACAATCCATGGTTTAATAATATTTTTAAAGTAAATACTTTGCAATAGTTCAGTCAAAATGGATTGTAGTAGATTACATTAAAGGGGAGGAAGAGAAAGGCTGACCTCTCTAGTTCCTCTCAATCTTATTAGGCACAAGAGAGGGAGGAAGAGCAGAGAGAAGTAGAGCAGAGGGAGGGAGGTGAGAAAGGAATAGGATAGGTGAAGATTAGCTGATTCTTCAGCCAAACAGGGTGGAGGTTTAGCAAGATGATTCTGATTGAAATCAATCTAGGCCAAGATTTCCAAAGGAACGTAAGCGAGTTAGCTGCACAAATCTCATTGAAATTCAAAAGAGTTGGGGTCCTAACTCCCTTAGGCTGTTTTGGAAATCTCAACCTAAAATCTCATGGCTATCACACATTCCGCTCCTAGGCTATGTCTAGACTGCCCCTCTTGCGCAAGAGAATACGCAAATGAGGCAAAGCGGTGAATATTGCCATGCCTCATTTGCATACTTAATGAGCCACCATTTTATGCAAGGGTCTTTTGCAAAAAAAATGGCATCTTATTAAGTATGCAAATGAGGCATGGCAATATTCACCGCTTTGCCTCATTTGCATATTCTCTTGCGCAAGAGGGGGCAGTCTAGACGTAGCCCTAGAGCAGTGTTTCCTAATTTTTTTTGACCACGGAACCCTTTCAAACTCAGAAAAATTTCAAGGAACCCCCTAGCCAGGGATTAATTATATTCATAGTTTTCAATGCGAAGAGTGTTTTTTCTTCTTTTCTTGGCAAATTCTTTTTATATTTGGTTTAATACTAGAAAGTTGGATTTGCATATCTGGCGCAGCATTCAGTCGATTTCTGTATTTCGTTTTCATTGCTGCATAGTTCGAGAACCCAGTTTCGCACAAGTATGTACTGGCAAAGGGTAACAGCTGACAAACTGCGCGTCTTGATAAAGATGAATATTCTTGACTTTGACATAAGTCACTCCAAAATGTAATCAGAGAAACTTCTTTAAATTTTTGTATTAATTGGCCATCTGAAGCGATTTCAATTAGGTTTTCATAATCTTGTGTAGAAAAACTGACTGGCTTTTCTGTTAAACTTAATGGATTTTGAATCCAGTTATTGTTGTCATTGATGTTTGGAAAATACTTAATGATGTTCGTGTATAAATCGCGGAGATGATCTGCAATGTCGCTGCGAATATCTTCATCAAGTTTGTATCCATTTTCTTCAAGGAAATCATTCAGAGTTGGTAAACAATCCAAATCATTTCGTCCTACAGATGAGATCCAAAACTGTAGCTTCCGTGACAATGACAAAATTTTGTCTTTCGCATTAAAAATATTTACATTTTTTCCTTGCAGCGACAGATTTACTTCATTTAGTTTTGTAAAGATGTCTGCAAGATACGCAACTCTAGATAACCACAAAAAGTCTGTTAAACGATCAGACAGTTGGAATTTGTGATCCATCAGATTTGCGGAGAGCTCATGACGCAATTCAAATAATCTAACCAGCACTTTTCCTCGTAATAGCCACGTGACTTCTGTATGTAGAAGCAGGGCTGTGTGCTGACTACCCATATCTTCACACATAATTTTGAACAGTCTTGATTGTAATGGTCAAGTTTTTATATAATTAATAATCTGTACTGCTTCGTCCAACACATTTTTAAGAGAGGGAGAAATATTCTTAACTACCAGAGCATGTCTGTGGAGAATGCAGTGACTGCTCGTGCAGTTTGGTGCTACATTTTTTATTCGTGTTACAGCACCAGCCACTGTTCCTATCATTGCTTTGGCACCATCACTGCACGCATCAACACATTTTTCCCAGCTTATTTGATGTGTTTTCATAAAGTTATAGATACAATTGAATATATTCTCACCAGTTGTATTGGTTTGCAAAAATTCACATAAAAGTAAGTCTTCTTCAATAGAACTATTAAAATCATTACGGACAAATACAAGCAGAACTGCAAGACCTGCAATGTCAGTGGACTCGTCTAATTGTAATGCATGAGCATCACATAAATGCAGCTGAAAAATAAGCTCCTTCTCGATGTCAGCAGCAAGATCGCGAATACGACGTGTGACAGTATTGTTTGATAGTGGCACAGCCTCAACTTTTTTACTAGACTCCTGATCCAACATACACATCACAATATCTTTTGCACATGGTTTTATGAGTGATTCCCCAATAGTGTGTGCTTCTTCGGCGAACGATATACGATAGCTTACTTTGTAAGATGCCTCTGTTGCATTTTCATTATCAGATTTGGCAATTTTTTACATGAAGAGTTTACTTTTTTCAAGCGATTCAAGCTTTTGCTTAAAAAAACTAATGTCTTTATCTTTATATTCTGGATGATTTGTTTCAAAATGTCTTCGCAATTTAGCAGGTACTAAACAACTATTAGATAATATTTTGTTGCACACTACACACTGGGCACCTGGAGCATCTTCATTTCCATTGCTTATGAATCCAAATGCCAAATAGTCCTCACAATACCTGTGTTTCTTATTAGTCAGCTGAAATTTTTCATAATTAACTTGAGCTGCCTCAGTATTTTCCTTGCTGGTTTCAGTAAAAATATTGGAGTTTGAAGTACTCACTTTTCTCTTTAAAGTTCCTTCTTTTAACCCACGATCCATGGGGAATTTTGATATTAGATCGAATTCTTAAACTTAAAGTCACACACAGGAGCCACGTGTCCTCACAGTGTGTATGGGGATTTGTTCCCATCCTCACAGTGAGTAGGAGTTCTGGTGTTCCACTCATTGATAGTACTCCCCCCTCCACACACACACACACGCTGCCTTTACCAAGGGACCTAGCAGCAGCAACAGCTGCTTGTCCCACTTCTGCCCGATCAACCCAAGATCCCTCTCCCGCATCCCCCACTGCCACTCTGCTTTTTCCGGTGGTAAAAGCAGAGCAGCAGCGGGGGACGCGGGAGATGTCTGAAAGGGGAGCGGGGAAGGAGCCAACGTCTTTGCGTGCCGGGCTCCTCTGTCTCTTTATGGGCGGGGGAGGGGAGCGTTCGGGTTCTCGCTGAACCCTTACGTTCGCTTGGCGGAACCCCAGGGTTCCGCGGAGCACCATTTGGGAAACACTGCCCTAGAGTATTAGCACCATTGCACACAATCTCCCATTAGAAATAAAATGATTCAAGGGTTGGGGAGACTTAAAAAGATCCATTTCTTTAATTAATCAGCAAAAAGGTTGAGAGGTGACCTAGATAGTAAAAGGCTTTTCAAAGTAGTAGTAACGTCTGCAAGCTGAATCCAGACACATTCAAAGTAGGAACTAGGGATACATTTTTAAGAGTGAGGTTGGTTAACCATAGGAGCAACGTATCAAGGGAAGTGGTGTATTCTCCATATCTTGGTACCTTCATGTAAAATGAGCTTTCATGGAAGATATGCTTTAGCCAAACACAAATTGTGCTTTAATCAAATAATAGGCAACAACTAAGTTAAAGTTAATGTGCTGTGATAAACAGGAAGTCAGACTAGATAGTCTCTTCTGGCCTTAAATTCTGTGAATCTATTTATTTAAATCCACAGACTGAAGTAATTTAAGATCAAATCTTGATTTCATTAAACACAATAGGAAATGTGTCATTAATAATGGATTCCATCTTTTGCCTTATTACTTAAGACAAAATACTAAATGACATTTTTCCTAATACCATTGCTTCTTTCAGTGTAAAGTGTAGTTTTAAAAAAGCACTGCATTATTTACTCTACTTTGCACTGAAAGAAGCAACTGTTCACTAAAATTTAAATTATTCACTGCATTTTAACTATAAATGTAAAACTAAAGATTTCAACCTCAAATGTAAAAGTAAAAGCAGATTTTATAATGAAAATGTCGACAGTCACTTGTCTGTGGTGGATTTGTCTGATGCAGTATGAGTTTTAGTAAAAAACCGTGTTGTATTTTTATATTAGATACACAACTTGCATTTGAGACTCTTTATGGTATATAAAAGTAACACAACAAATAAAAATTGCCCATCTATTACTGGCAAAAAATGTTCATGGCAGCCAATTTAAAACAAACAAAATACAAAGCTCTTAGCTCAGTATTTTGCTCTGAAGTCTCAGACCAAATTTAGGGGAAATGAGTGAATAATCAAAGATAGCTGGATCCAATTTATAAAGGAGCAAGGAGGAGCCAGTCATGAAGAGAGGAGATAATTGTTTCATCTGAAGATTATTTAAGATCAGTTGTGACAATCACAGAACTGCATTCCAAGGCTCTGGGGCACCAGGCCTTCCTCCTCATTAAAATACTCCAGATTTACTGCCTTTAATTACTCACTAAGACTCTTTGTAGTTCCAAAATATTATCTCTCCAAGAAGAGTGTGCAAATCTCCAGCTGTCTGTCACATTTAGGACTCTCCAGTTCTGTCAAAGTGGTGTCTCTATTCTTTAGAATATTTTCATCAGTTATCTTATTTACTAACTGTGCAATCCTGCCATCACTTCATATAGCAAGCTTTTAGTAAAGAAGTTATTTAAATATTATTTATTTAAATATCAATGACAGGGTTCATAAGAACAGACTATCTAGGGTAAAATTTTCAAAAGGGAAGAAGTCCCATTTGAAAAATGTAATTCAGGGTACATCTACATTGCAGCTGAGAGTGAGCCTCACAGTTCAGGGAGACAGACTCACACCAGTGGAACTAGAACTAATGCACTAAAAATAGTAGTCTGGAGGTTGTAGCTTGTTCACTAGGTCAGGTTCTGAAGCCCCCTTACCTACCTGACTCTGAGCTCAGGGGCCTAGAGTTGCAGTGTTCACACTTCTACTTTAAATGCACTAGTTCAAGGCCTGCAAGTGCAAGCCTGTCTACCTGGAATGGGAGACTTGCTTGCAGCTTCAGTATTGACCTAGCCATAGGTATGTAGGCACTTAGCTCCCATTTAAATCAATGGGAATTAGGCACCTAAATACTTTTGAGGATCTGTACCTACGTCACTTCTGAAAAATGAGTGAGTCAGGCACATAGGTCAGTTGAGTACTGTTGAAAATGTTACCCCTCATCTGCATTTACAAGACTTTAACTACTTTGGGGGGGACAAGTAGAAGTGGTTTTGCCTGAGTGTTAACACCACAGTTTACAACTTCTATTTCTGTCCAGTTTTCACAAACAACAGCTGTCAGAGATGTAATGTTTTACACTCAGAGACTTAAGGCCACAGGGGGAACCATCATGAACATTTAACCTGCCTTTCTACACTTTGAAGGCCACAGAACCTCACCCACCCCTGTAATAGACCTTTACCCTCTGGCTGAGTTACTGACAACCATTTTAAAATCATGGTTTTAAAAGACTTGAGTTAGGTTACAGTACTTTAAGGTTTAAATATTTATATAATTTTTTCTTTTTAGTTGTTCAGGTTGGATTTCCTTGCCTGGGAAAACAAGATGGAGTAGCGGCATTTGAAGTTACTGTCATCATAATGAATTCAGAAGGCAATATAATTCTCCAAACCCCCCAAAATGCCATCTTCTTTAAAACATGTCAGCAAGGTAAGCCATGGGAACCTGATATCATTAGCTTGTGTTGGTTAAATTGCTCAAGTTTCATTTCTAATAGAGACAAACAAAACAGCACTATTGGAATTATACAGATTGAAGTGAGAGTCACCCCATTCATAAGTTGTTGTTCTGGCTCTGCCACAGATTTGTTGGCAATTTAAGCTAAGAGTTCCTGAACTTTTTCCATAGTTTGAACTATATCTCACTAGAAAAATCGTCTTAATGACACATTTCATCCCGTTCATAATCACACAGCATCTGTGTGTGACTGCAGAAAAGGCTCCCATGGAAAACAAATATTAGCAGAGATTTAAGTTTCTCATTAACGTGATTAAGCAGGTGGAAACAAGGAGAATTAGCATCATGTGACCAGCCTGCTCTCCACAGATCACTGATACAAGCTAATGTTTTCAAAAGTGACTGCTAAGTTGGAGGTCCCCCAATTTTTGGCCGCCAACTTGAGGTTTGGCCTTATTTCCAGAAGTGCTGAGTACCTTCACCTCTGTTTGAAGTCAGAGAGAGCTACAGTTGATTAGAACCACTGGAAATCCCGAACTGGGCATCCAAAGACTGACATAACCAAAGTCAGTGACCACTTTCAAAAATGCTGTCTATCACCTCTCTGTTTCTCAATATAGCCTTTTATAAAATGGATATGACACAACTCACCTACATCACTGTGGTCATAAGACTTAATTAATATTATTAAATTACACAAAGTTATTTGAATGAACATCATTAAAGTTTAAATTCTCCCACCCTAACTCACATTGAGTAGTACCTTATTATGCGGGTCATTCATTTTATTTCAGTAGGGTCATTTGCATAGTAAAATACTATTTTGTGAGTAAGGATAGCAGAATTGAGCCATTTATGAATCCAAGGCTTATGCTTAACAGCCAGTATGTGCACAGTTAAGCTATACTGACAAAAATGTAATAAAACATGTTGCTGGTTGACAACAGTGTACCCAGGGGTGTGTTGTTATCCTTAGAAATGGTTATTTGGGGAAAAAGCAATTTAAATACACTTATAAAACATGAATTCAATGTTAATATTTTGAGAGTTTTTGACACAACTGTTGTAATTATAGTTGCAAATTTTGAGGCTACAGAAAGTGTTTAAAAATTGGCTTCCAAGATTATGCAATTATTACATATTGTTTGATGTTGTATCAAATTAACACACAACACAGTTTGTATACAGCATGTTATTAATTCCCTTAAGTCTTCTTTCCTTGTCTCCCATTTACTTCTCTTTTCTCCTAACTAATTGGTAGTGGCAGGGCTTCAGAGAACAAGCAGCAGGAGCAAAAGCTGTTTATTCTTTGAAACTCCATTATTGCTTAACAGCTTCTCTTTTGAAGTCTCACTTCTGCCAATTAGATGAGAGAAAGTGTGGGTGAGGACAGGCAAGAAATAGGCAGAGAGGAAGATGGGAAGCTTAATGGGATTTAAAAACGCAAATCTTATACACGTGGAGGTGTGTGTGTTTGAGGCAAATACAACAGTGTTTAATGCATTTTAGAACTTTTAATTTTTAATTCAGTTTAAAGCTGTTAAGTTTAATAGCTGTAAGTTTAATAAAGTTTGGATGAAGTGTAGTGGTGACTAGAGATGTTAGATATTGGGTAATTGAATAGTCATGTAACCACATGAAATCTTATAAGTTACCTGACTATTCGATAGTCCCAGGGGCAGGGCCGGCAGCCAGTGCGCTCTAGCCCCACTTCCGGGGAGCCCCCTGCCACCCTATGCTGCTCCCTCTGTATCAGAAGCAGCAGCGCGGGAGCTGGTCTGCAAGGGGAGCCAGTTTAAAACCAGCTCCCCACATAGACTAGCTGTCTGCTGCCCCGATACAGAGGCAGAAGCATGGGATGGCAGCAGCCCCTGTCCACAGAGGGTCCCAGCTTCCTGTGGACAGAGGCTGCTCAGCTTCCCTGGAGACAGCCTCTGTCTGCAAGAGGCCCAGGTTCCCAGAAGTAGCCCCCTCCCCCGGGAGGCAGAGCAGCCTCTGCCCACGGGAAGCTGGGACCTCCTGTGGACAGGGCCTGCTGCTGGGGACCAGCTTCTGTCTGCAACAGGCCCAGGCTCGCCGAGGACAATGGCTCTCCTGCCCCCCCAACCCCGCCTCTGGTAGAGACAGCAGCATGGGTGGGAACAGGCAGCACCACGGAGCTGGTGCGGGGGGAACTGACTTTTAAGCTAGCTCACCCTGGCACTGGCTCCTGCCCTGCCATGCTGCCTCTGATACAGAGGCAGCCGTGTGTGGGTGTGTGTGTAAATGCATGTACTGGATAAGATTAACCAATAAGTTCAGGCTTATTCGTTAATCGTATAGTTGACTACATGTTGACATCCCTAGTAGCGACCTGGTTTATGCAAACTTTAAGGCTCCAACCTAAATGGAAATACTTCTTTCTATGAGTTTGGAACCCTCTCTAGTCCATCCAGCTTTAATCCAAGCCATATTTTATGTGCTATCATTTACTATTATCATCATCAGTTTGCTGAGATGCAGTTTTAGCTTTAGGTTGGCCTAGTAGACTGAGGTTGAAAGGTCATTTTGGTCCTTAACTCACTGAGCCTCTGAGACAAGGGCCAAGTCTTCCAACACAAGGGGCATGCAAGAAAAGTTCTATCGTGCCAATATCTTTCAGCTCAGATTCAGTTATCTGAGGGTGAGCCTCTCTTTTTTGTGCTTAATGTAAGGACATAGACACAACAGCATTTTATGCTGGCTATAGGGAGAGATGGAGTGTTTCTCTGGTAGGTTGGTTGGTAGAACTTTTTGTTTTCATTTAAAAAAAAAAAGAGAGGAAACAAGGAAGCTTGTTATTCATACATTGTTAGCCATCTTGGTTTCCAGCTATTGTTGGCCAGCCAGGAAGGATCCCTGCTAGAGCAAGAATGGAAAGCCAGGGAGAAATTTTGTGGAAAAGGGAAGCTTTGTAGTGGCTAAGAGGTGGCCACACAAAAAATAATATTTCCCCATTTTTTCTCTTTGAAACGGCATTTATTTAAGCATGCGTTTTCTGTAATGAATAGCAGCTCTGCATTTGGGCACAAAAGGAAGAACATTTCCAGAAAGGATCCTAGAGTGCAGCACTGGAACAAAATAAAAGAAAATTCCTCTATACTTATTACTACCATATCAGATAGCTTTACTTTTAAAGTAATACATTTTGCTTCCTAGTTCTACACCTTTTATGTAGTGACTCTCAATCTTCACCTTTTCTTGATCTCCAGTTCCAGTTCACTCACTTTTTTCTGGTAGTCTAGAGCTTCACTTTTGCACAACATGTAGAGCTTTTTAAAGCAGTATTTGTTCCATTATCTCTAGTCTCAGGTTCACCCATAGTACCCTATTGACTTCAAAGAGGTGTCGAGATGTAACCCAGGGCAGCTTGCCATATTTGCCTGTAGTTCTGTTTACCCAATCTCTTATGATTTCCATAGGGAAATTTGTTTAAGGGATAATGTGTAGTTTCATTTGATTACACATACCAGCTGACTAAAATTGTTGGTGTTAGAATTACAGTAGTATGATTTACCGTTCTTAGTATCTGTGGGCTGCAGAAGTGTCCCATGCAAGTCGGTGCATCTAAATTTACAAACATTCCACAGTTTGCAGCAAAAATAAAATATCTGCAAACTCTTAAAATGTTTAAACTTTGGACTCAATTTCCTTTAAAAAAATTGGATTGCATCAGTGGTTGTTGGTACCTCTTTTCAACATCAGTTTGATGGTAAAGACAAAAATAGAGAAGAATTGAGGCCATTGCTGATGACATTGTCAATTAAGGAAGCTGTTTTATGATCACGCGCAAACAATTCACTCAGAGCTAACAATCTAGCTAGTTACTGTCAAGCAGCTCAACTTCCAATTTTGATTCAAAGTATTGAGGAGGTTATAGGAAGGCAATTCTCAGATTATCTGTCTACTTCAGAGCTCTTTGAACTTTGTCATTTTGGTTACAGAGCAAGGTTGGGTAAAGAGTTTGGGAGATAATTCCCTCTTAGTGATGGAGAAATATCAGATGACTATGCTGATACTGTTAGAGCTCTGTAACTCCTCTTGGTACCACTGATCATGAGGTGCTATTGGCTTGCTCCAATAGAAATAGACATGGCTGGTGGATATTTTAGACCAGTTGCATTTTACCCTGGGGGCTCATTTTGGGGAAGAGAGAGTGTTCCATAAAGTCCCTCCTCTTTTCAGTGTGGATATGGAGCAGTTAATAGTCAACTAGTGTGGGTTATGGTGTTTTTAGAATGCTGATGATACCCAAACGTATTTGTCTTCCTCACATTATCCAGCCACTGCTGTCAAATGCTGTTGGATAGCGATTTGGGATATGACTAATGGCTGAATAATAATGTGGGATCATTGGGCAGGAAAACTTCTTCCCCTCCCCCACCCCCATCTTCACTCAGCATGGAGATTGTGTCTTTAATTTGGATACAGATCCAACCCTAGAGTAATGTAATGCACTGTACCTCAGGTCATGTCTTAAATCAAACCAAAAAATTGAAGTCGAGCCTGCTAAGTAAGCAGTATATCTAACCAGGAACATGGCACCAGTGCTTCAGGATAGGTATTGGCTACCTATTACAGCTGTTCTCAAACTGTGGAATCATACTTAGGCTATCTGAGGCCCAGGGCTGAAGCCTTATTCCATCCACCCAGGGCAGAAGTAGAAGTCTGTGGGCTTCAGCCTTGGGGGATGGGTCTCAGGTTACATGCCACCTGCCTGAGGCTGCAGCCCTTGGGCTTTGGTCCTGCACCCTGGGCAGAGGGGCTTTGATGGGCTCATGATTCAGTCTGACTCAGAGGTGGGAGTGGGCTGGTACAGGGTACTGGTAAGAAGTGGCTGCTGGTATGCCTGTACACAGCTTTAATAGCACTGCCTCCTCCAGCACTGTGGGGGGACAAAAGAGGCAGCTGCCCTGGGGCCTGATAATTTAAAAGGGCCTGGCAAGCTTCCAGCTGCCACCGTTGCTATGACCATAGCTGTGGCCAGAGGCATGGGCAGCAGGTGCCATGCAGCACTGAAGGGCTGGCTGGGGGAGGCCAGCCCACAGGCCCGCTCCTACCCAAGGCCCTGCCTCTACCCAAGGCCCCAGTACACAGAAGATGTTTAAATTACTTTCACCCCTGGTCCTCTCTCCTGGGGTTGTGTACGAATGATTTAATTAATTATTATTAATTATTATTGTTGGCAGAAGGGCATCGCAGTGCAATGAAATCTGAGAACTGCTGGCTAAATGACTAGCACAGATACTTTCAAGAGTGCAATTGATCATATGGTGAAACCTGTATTTGTAGATTAACGAAGAGATTGATTTTTAGCTGAGCTTCCGTCTCAGTCAGCAGTCATGGCACTGGTCAATAAATCTCGATATTCACTTTGACAAAGATTGAAATCCAGTTATATTTGCTCTTCTGGTATTAGACTGTATTGACGTTGTTGAAAATGGAGTGATAACTGAAGTACATAATGTCTGATTAACAATGTTCTTATTTTCATGAAGCCGAATGCCCAGGAGGGTGCAGAAATGGAGGTTTCTGCAATGAAAGGCATGTCTGTGAATGTCTGGATGGATTTTATGGGCCTCATTGTGAGAAAGGTAACTTTAAAAATACCTTCAATTGTTTTTTGTTACTATCGTCTTACTGAAAAAGAGCTGTCAGTACACTGAAATACCTCTCTCTCAACAGCGCAAGTGGCCTTTCCTGGAGGCTCTCTCATGTCGCTAGATAGTTGTAAATATTAAATCTAAACATAGGAAAATTATTGTTATGACCCCAGAGCTAATGTAAACATCAATTGCTTAATGAAAATGCCAACTTGTAAAGAAAAATAACTGCTCTCTAAAGGATATATTAAACATGAAATTAATCAACAATTAAGAGATCCTTAATCACAAACAATCCATCTGGCAAGAGATTAAATGGAATTCTTCTGCTAATGAAGACTAGCTGGAAAATTCAGTATAGCGTTCTTGTTGTTTTGCATTGGTTATATGAAGATAAATATCTAATTTGGATGCCATAACTGTGTCTCAAGCAGAATGACAATGAAGATAAAATGTTTCGGGTCGATTCTCCCTTTTCTTTCCATAAGTGAAGGAGAGCTAATAACAACACATGGGGGCTGTGAGAGGGATGAGATTGTAGATTAGATGACGAGTACACTAGCTTTTGTACATGCTTCCTCCTTCTTCCCAACCCTGGGGAAGGTCCTTGCAAAGGGGCTCAGAAGCCAGTCACAAGACCTCTCTCACTCAGCCTGCTGGCATCCTTGGGTAAGTTAATACCGGCCAACCATGAAGTAAAATTCTGCTCCCTGCCGTTCCTCCTCAAGGGCTGGGTTGGGTAGCTACCATAGCTGGGGAGGCTGTAAGAGAAAACATCACCTGAAAAAGTCATGCTGCTGTGGGAACTTTGAGGCAATGCGAAGGGCCAGGAGTACTGCAGAGATGGCCCTGAGTCTGACAGATATTCCAAGATCCACGGGCGCAAAGGACTGAACCCTTGACCAGTTTCATGCCCACAGCATTGAAACATTTCAGCGAAATGCCAGGTTGGCTCTTTTCAGTTCTCCGATTGGGAGTAACCTGTGGAAAGGACAATGTTTGCCCTCAGTGCTGACTGATTAAGTAGGACTAGCACTGAAGCCAATCTTCAGTTTCTTACAGTGTTATTTCAATCACTATAATCAATAAGTAGAATTATGAAACATCCAGGCCCGCTGATGGGGAGGGCAAATGGGGTCAATGCCACAGGGCCCAGCAATTCAAAGGGGCCCAGAGCTCCCGGCCGCCATGGCTGCTACTACAGCAGCTGCCAGAGCCCCGGGCCCTTTAAATCACCTTCCGAGCACTGCTCAGTGCAGTTCTGTAGGCTGGGGGGCTGAGGGAGACAGCGCCACAGTCTGGG
This sequence comes from Pelodiscus sinensis, assembly GCF_052426305.1. Lineage (NCBI taxonomy): Eukaryota > Metazoa > Chordata > Testudines > Trionychidae > Pelodiscus > Pelodiscus sinensis. The sequence goes on along the minus strand of NC_143052.1, from coordinate 62,991,767 downwards.
TGGTGCTGAGGGCTGGCTGCCCCAGCCCCACCCCTTCCACCTGAGGCCCTGCCCCTTTCAGGGGCACGGAGCCACCCCCCACATACACCTTGCCTAGGGACCTGTGGAAGCTGTTTGCTCCCCTGGAAACATCTTTCTGCATTAATCTATTTTATATTACACAGCTGACTTCTTATACTCAGCAGAGGAGAAAAGGTGTAATCTGAAAACGATTATTTGTTCTCGTTACTGATTTTTTTTAAAGTTTGAGATTTAAAATCCTGTTGCAAATTTTGGCATGTTCAACTCTCCCTCACACCAGCATTTTGTTCTCTTTCACTCTTGGCAAATTAGCTCTGTGTGCATCCCGCTGCATGAATGGTGGGCTCTGTGTCACACCTGGGCTGTGCATCTGCCCTCCTGGATTCTATGGCATCAACTGTGATAAAGGTAACTGTATAGAATAAAAAACATTCAAGTTGTAAACTTGTAATCCACCAGCTACAGCTATTTTTGTGTTCCTTGTCCTACCTTCTTGCATGCTGTTTTCCTCACAGTGGTGGTAATGGGTTATAATGTGTCCTTGACTGCATGGTACAGCGTTGCAGGGAGCCTGACAAGAGAACTATATTTGATAGTGTCCCTTCAGATATTGTTTCGTTGTTTAGCCTTATATGTACACCTATGATACTTTCTGTGTCTATGCACACCAGGAGTGGGCAATAATTTTTGATGGGGAGGCCACTCCAAGATATTGGAAAGTGGTCAAGGGCCACACTCTTCCATATTAATGGAGGAGGTGTGGGGTCCAGGATGGGGGTTGGGTGCAGAAGGGAGCTTTCAGTAAGGGACGGGGGTGCAAGAGAGGGTGTGGAGTGTGGGAGGGAGCATGGTTGAAGGAGGCAGTTGTGACCTGGGTTAGGGTTCTAGTGTGCAGGGATTTGGGTTGTGAACTTGGGCAAGAGGGGGTTGTGACCTGGAAAAGGGGACTAGGGTGCAGGAGGGGGTGGAGGGGTTTGGGCTGTGACCTAGAGTAGTAGGGGGTTGTGAGTTGGTGCAAGAGACTGGGGTGCAAGGGTTTGGGTTGTGATCTGGGGCAAGAGACTGGGGTGCAAGGGTTTGGGTTGTGATCTGGGGCAAGAGACTGGGGTACAGGAGGGAGTGCAGGGGTTTGGACTATGACCTGGGGTAAGGGCTTAGGGTGCAGGATCTGGGAGTGAATATGGGTGCAAGGGGGGCAGAGGGTTTGGGGTATGTGGGGTAGGGGGGCAAAGGGTTCGGGTGCCAGAGGCAGGCTCTGGCTGAGACTTACCTGCTTGACTCCCAGCCAGCAGCCTTCTCAAGCAGACTCCCTGCCTGCCCCAGCTCTGCACTGGCTGCGGGAGGGAGGGAGGGGGGAAAGGGCATGTGGTTTTTGAACATCTAGGAGCCTGAAGGGAGGGTTAGGGTGCTTTGAAAGTTGTCTGTTGACAACAGGCACCCCAGTGGCTGGAAATCAGCCAATGGGATTGTTCTGGGGGCGGGAGCAGCACATGAAGCCTTTCTCCCTCTCCCAGGCTCACAGCTGGTGAAACAGAGGCCCAAAAGGCCACAAATGGCCACTTTTCTCAGCAGCAGGCAGGGAGCAAGCAGGGAGTATGCCTGAGGCTCTCTGCTACAGCCGCAGGCCGGATCTGGTGGCTTCATGAGCCACAGCCAGCCCACAGAGGATATTTTGCCCGAGCCTGATCTACACGCTCCATATCACAACATTAACAGAATGTTATGACCATGTCACTTTATCTCTGCTACTCCATTCCTGGGCCTTTTCAAAGGCTCATGCATATGTTAAGATGTGAATAAACATGGCCAAAACTCAGCGGTGACTTTCATTGTAGTGTAAATTACATGTGTATAAGACAGCAGAAGGTAGGTGCAACTTACACTCACTTTTGAACACTAATGTACACCAATTTAATAATATATAATGTACACAACCATTATTTTCTTCCTTGGCTTGCTAAAGGACTATGGGACTGGCTAGAAAATTCATTTCCATTTGTGGCTAATTGGAAGAATAAGGATTTGGATCTTGAATTCCTTACATGAAAGGCTGGTGCACTAACTTGCTGCATCTGGACAGATTAAAAAACACGTAACTTATTCCATTTAATATTTTCGTTATAATTACCTTACACAGTGTATCAATAAAAAGGGTAACATCATCTGCCTGATAAGGGATTTCAACAGGGGTTTCCAACCACCCAGCTGAGTGCCTAATCGGTAAAAAGTTGTTAGAGTAGAAATAATTTTATATTAGACATATAATTTTAATTTTTTGTTTCGTGTCCTTCAGCTAACTGCACAACAACCTGTTTCAATGGAGGAACCTGCTTCTATCTAGGAAAATGCATTTGTTCTTCAGGATTCGAGGGAGACCATTGTGAAATCAGTGAGTCTCCGCTATACATTGTTTCACTTAAACTGAGGTTATTCTGGTTACAGTAGGGAGAAGATCAAGTGACACATTTCTGTGCTGACTGACAGCTGGGATTCTCAAACAGCAGGCTGGGACCCTCTGGGTGTGAGCCAGGCCAGTGTTTGTGATCTTCACCACTGATGCGTATCAATTCATTGTTTGATCATCTTACTGTCTGGTTTTTTAAACAAATCCATGGGTTTAGTAGCAACCCTCACTGCATGAGCACTCAGTCAACACCATATGCATGTGCCACGTCTGCAGTAACTTACACTACTGCATGTGAGATTAAAACAGCCTTTTAGATTCTAAAAGTAGAGTGCAGAGCTTGAAATATTAATTGGTACTAGGGGAAAGGGGCAAAGAACTGTAACCATTGAGCTTCAGCTGAAAGTATTAAGTTACATTGACATGGCAGCTTGAAAACTTCTGGTCACAAACATCAATAGACTTGCTGTTTTCAGATGTTTAGCATCAAAGACACTCAAGGTATTTCAGTCTGTAATCAATCTAACTGTTCTGCATAAAGGTGCAGGTAGAGAGCAGCTAACTTGGGACAAAACTGGGAGGCCAACTGCCAAACATTAGCTCAGCCCACAAGAAGAGTTTTCTCACAGGTCTTTTAATTAGATTAATTTAATAGCCTCACAGGCTGGGGTAGAGGGACAGTGTTTTGGTTTTGAAAATATACACACAGCCTATATTTCTTGCATTGTATACCTCTATATCAGCGTTCAGTCCTGAATGTTTCTTGCCTTACACAGGTAATCTCAGTGACGTCATTGGAATTATGCACATTAGTTAGACAAACAGAGTTTGGCCTTATATTTGTAAGATAATTTTTGAATGGACAGACAAGGAAATTAATGTATCTCCCACAGACATGAAACAGTTCATCATCCTGCAAATATTTCAGCAACAGAAGATGGTAATAAGTCAATTATTATGCAAAGAAAAAAGAATCCGAATGTGTTAAGTCTTAAATTTGGCACAATATTCATATGTAGATAGGCAGGGGTAATTAATCTGCAAAACATTCTTCTATCTTTATATGTTGTACAGATTGTTTTCTAGCAGCTTTTTATAATTAAATATCAAAGTCAGTGGGAAGCATCAAGGTTTTATTATTGTTAAGCATATGAACAAGTGTTCTTTCAACACAGTTATGGTATTAGTGTCTTTTCTCTCATTCTAATTCTTTGAGCCAAATCAAAGCTGTGTAAGCAAATATAACTCCATTGATTTCCACTGCATTTGCATCTACTTAAATCAAGTCTGACTGTGACATCTTAGTACTTGCTCATTTCTTTCCTCCTTTAAGAAAAGATTGACATTGATGGAACTTATCACATGAATATGATCAGAGTTTGACCCAAAATGCAAGGAGTTTGTACTTTTTGTCAGTGGTTGATGTATTTTTTAATCATATACTGAGCTATATTGTAGAACGTGTAAATAAGGCTATTCCATTTAAACCAACATTAACATGGGTATAAGACCTTAAACTCCTTTGTATTTTGAAACCTCTTGCTTGTAGGCTGAACACATGAGATTTGGTTATCTGCCATTGCTGTGGCAACTTCTTAAAAAGATATCTTTCTAAAAGTATAGTATTCAGTTATATAGCAATGCGAACAGCCAAATCTTGATGCACTTCAAACACGAATCACAAGTAGAACATTCCTCCATCTTAATTCCTGTTTTGTTTTAAAAGTGCATCTTGCTTACTCCTCTAAGATTATGACAAAACTAGCAGTTCTCTTAATTGCTTTCTGGTGGGCTTTCACTAGTGCATCCAGATCACTGATAATACTAGCATTGTTACACCAGCCTCTGGCACTTTGGACCATAGTGTCATTTAACCTTACCTAGGACTGATGTAGGTGACACGGCCCCTACTCATGTTGATACTTAGGTACACATGCAGGTTACTCACAGGAGTGGTTCTGTTGACTTAGAAGGAAATTCAGGTGGTAAATCAATTCCTATGTAAAGAATGAAGGTTCAAAACATGCATGGGTGTCTGATATAATAGGCGGGGGAAGGCACAGCCTTCCCAAACTGCCAGCCTGGCCCCACTCTGCCGCCAAAATGCCTCCTGTGCACTGGGGAGACTGGGGCCATGTGTGCTACCTGCCTTCCCCATGCTCCAGGGCTGGGGAGACTGGGGTACATGTGCGTGTTCACCCTCCCTCCTCTCCTCCCGTCCCCATGGGGGGTGGGCGGAAGAGAGGCAGCTTGGCTCCCATGGGGGGTGAACCCTCCGAGGAAGGAGCAGGGCTTACCTCCCACTGCCCTATTTTCACCAGCTGCCCATGAAAATGTGTTAAGAAATAACTTGAAAATTGATTGACTTCAGTAGGAGCAAGTAGAGTTATGCACATGCCTAGGTCTTTCTGGGATCATGGCCATGGTTGTTGAAATGCTGGTGGCAGCTGCCAGCCTGGCCACAGTGAACAACAGTGGGAGACTACAAAAATGCTAGACAAGGCTTATAACATCAGAAGAGAAACAAATCTCTTTCCATTTCCTTAGATCCAGAGCCAGCTACATTCAGTCCTGGAGGTTTCAGAATAAACAGGGGAAGAAAACCTTTGCTTTAGGCAGAAAGCCATCTTCAGAGAATTGCAGAGAGACCTTCCCCCCACCAAATCTTTATATTGTTTGAACATTTTGAGAGAGCCTTTAACAGTGAACTCCCTCTCTAAAACTCCTGGGAAATGTACTAACCTTAATTCACAATATTAACAAGTATTCTCCAAGTCCTCCGGGTTTCTTCTTGCTGTGGTTATACATTGCCTCTAATTACTGCTTCAGTTTGAGACTGGCATATAGTATTTTTCTTTATTCCTTCTCTTCCTTGCACCAGCTGAGCTGTTCCTTTTTCTATTGTCCAATCTTAGTTTCACTAACAAATATTCACTAATAAACATGTGCATAGCATTTAGCTTTTGTTCTATTCTAGGAAGATACGTTAGCCCCCAATTAATCTGCAGCTATGTCTACACTGCAAAAAAATGGTGTGTTCTTAAATTGGCTTATCTAACCCACGTTTGCCAGCTAAAGTTAAAATAGCAATGAAGACATGGCAACTCAGTTTTTAACTTGGCTCAGCAGCACAAGTGCAAGCTAGGCTACTCAAATAGCTAACACAAGTTAAAAGCTAGGGTGGCCTGTCTTTATGGCTATTTTAATTCAAGTTTCAGGCTGTCTGCAGAAGTCAGGTAGATGTTACTGCATTGATTATATTCAGGTCACGTTTTCAAGCTTTTTTCCACAACCGTGAAAACCAGAAACAGGTTTTTAAATGATAACTTAGTTTCCAAAGCAGTAAATTGCAGAATGGAATGGAGCCTACAGCAAATTCTACAAAGTGAACAGACCACACTGGGCTCTGATTGCAAATTGACAAGCTCAGGTAGCCTGTTTATTACTTAATTACATTTATTCAAGTCTTGAGCTCCCCAGTTTCTTCTGTTTGTACCAGGTAGCCAGCTACCTGGACCCTGTGCTCATATGACTTGCAGTTAACGGCACAATGACACAGTGACAATGTGCAGCAGTTGGCCTAGGAGGGTACAGAGAAGTAGGCAGGACTCGTAGAAGGCACACTGAATGCCCTCTTCCAAATCCCAGTGCTAGAAGTGCAGGCAAAGTCTGTGTGAACACACAGAGACTGTGCCCAGTTCTAGCCTAATTTTCAAGCTGTCTAAGCGTGCATATAAAACTTGGAAATATAAACTTTCTCTGCCTATAAGAGAATGCACCCCTATGATATTTACTGCTTACCCATAAGACTCTTTAACAATGTAATCCAGAGAGTGTTTCAAACACAAAACAGTTATCTTCCTCCCACTCCCTATAATTATTTTTGTAGAAGTGGAGCACTAAGGCTTTTGTTTTCATGTTTTCTATTTCTAGGCAAATGCCAACAGCCCTGTAGAAATGGAGGTAAATGTACTGGTAAAAATAAATGCAAGTGCTCCAAAGGTTACCAGGGAGATCTTTGTTCAAAGCGTAAGTAATAACTCCATTCAATCAATCCTTGTTATAAGATCATTGTGATGGCAATACAGTATCTTGTTGCTTGACACCGGCACTAAGTGTGTGTTGCCAGAGAAGCAGGCTAATTTATTTTGTGGACATGCTTCATTTATTAAAGTATGTTTAATTAAAGAAGGGGGTTGTTTGAAACAAAGAAACTTGAAAAAAACAACAATTACCAAACCTTTTAATAGCATGAGTTTCTTTAAAGCAGTAACATGTAAGTACACTAAGCAAGTATTTCTGGACAGTAATATTTCAATATCTTTGTATTTCAGAATAGCCCTGGAAATCTACCTTTTCATGTAAATAGCATGGACCTGATTTTCCTTTCATATACTGATTTCATTGACTTCAGTAGAATTACTCCTGATTTGTACCAGTACAAGGGAGTTAAATAAAGTCTGATTTCAGTAGCAGGGCAAGTTAATGTCAGAATTCTGCACACAGTCAGTTGAAAATTATAGATTTACTGCTAGTGCCTGGCCTGTGCCAAAACTAACATTCTAAAGAATAGCAGGGAAAGCAACTATGTCACTTTATCTATTTATCTGAGTGAAATGTCAAGAAGTTGAATTCTGTTCTCACTTAATTACAGCTGTATGTGAACCTGGTTGTGGATCATATGGAACTTGTGTGGAACCTAACAAATGTCAGTGCAAAGAAGGCTGGCATGGAAGACATTGCAACAAAAGTAAGTGAGAACAGATCTTTGAGAATCCATACAGTAGCTTTTACAGATCATCTTCCATCTGTAAATGGCTGGCTCAAAACTACTATATAATCACTAGAAACAAAACCCGCCCCTTATATAATGAGCCTTTTTTTTTTTTTAATTTAGGCATACCAATAATTATCCCAAACATTTGCAACACATACTTTTTGTTGGACTGTATGTTAATTACAAAAAAAAAAGGAATAAAACAATCAATGCAACTTTAAGGTGATTAACCTCACTTTTATGCCCCACTGACGTCAGTGAAAATCATGGAAAGTATGCCCTATTGCTATGGCCACAATATAGTGGCTACTGCTTCAGAAATTATTGGACACCATGGTCCTATTGTATCTGCTGCACATATACTATACTCTTTAACAACATAATTCCCATTGAATTCAGTGTTGCTTTTGACGTGGCTTTTAGAACATTGGATAGACGTTTCTATAAATAAAAAGGGTAGTAGAGGTTGAACCTCTCTAGTCCAGCATCCTCAGGACCTGACTGGTGCCAAACCAGAGATTTGCAGGACTACCAGAGGTCAATATTGTGTAACAGCATTCCCAACACTTCCACTGCTTATTGGGCTCATAGAAGACATTTAGGGGTAAATTACAGCTAAATAACAGCACAGAACATTGAGAGCCAGGACTGGTGGCTGTAAATAAACTTTATGGGACGGTGGGAAACTTGGCAACATCCATAGTAAGTAGACATTGGGCTAACTAAAATGTTGCTGGAACAGAGTATGCTGGACTAGAGAACCTGTACATAGGATTTTAGAGCTTATTGAATATTTCAGAAAAATACAATTTTTGCAAAATCTTCCCTCAAATTTTTAACCACGTTAAAGCAAGTTAAAATTTAGGAGTGTATGTATGTGAATTGACCTTTTTTAAAACCAGATTTAAATGTTCCAAAATGTATTGATTTCAATGTTACATTTATTGAAATGATAATTTGAATAATCTGCTTACTGATCCATTTGACACCTAATGGTGTCAAATAGTATAGGAAACTGATAACTTCAGTGTAGTTAAACCAGGGATGTGGAGATCCTTAAGATCTCCATATTTAATATACATTCTATTTCCAATAACAAGAAGCTATAAAATGACTTGAACTAGCAAATTAGATCCAGGTGACAAATATTAATTCAGCCTTACTGAAAAATATAAATACAACAAATCAAAGTATTGAAAGCTTTTTGATATAACCTAGTTAATATGAAAAGTAGCAGTGGAAAAAATAGCATATTAGTTACCAGTATAAACTGCTCCAGTTTATTATATAGCAAAAAAGAAAATTCAGAGCAATATATTTTAAATGCTACATGCTTAATAAATCCATGAAACATGAACCTGCATGATAGTATATAAACTGAACTAAGATCATTTTAAATCATGTTAATGGCTTTGGTCTATTGGATATAGAAAGGTGAGCATGTTCACATTTATCAGAGAACAAATATGGATGTTTTTTATAAAGCAAACACATACTCTCTGACAGGAATGGGTTATGATTTAAAATTAAGGTTTTGGGACTCAGTTGAGAAGAGACTGGATTGTATATGTCTTTGCCTAACTGCCATTCAGTGAAGAAAGAACAAATCCTTTAAGATAGGCAGCAGATACAGAAAAGCTAAAAATCAAGTATCTGGTAATCAATATAAATTTTAATGCCATCTTTTTGTGACATCTGTAAAGTTAAGCAAGCAGCTAGAAAATAATATTGTTTCATTGTGAGTACATGTACATTTTACTGTCCCCAGAGAAGCACAAAATATGTAGCATGTATGCAACGGTACAAGGATTCTGTATTTGCATGTTAGTATCTGCTCCAAGGGCTTTGAAGCCCTTATTAATAAATATCCTAGTCTAAAGATTGGCTATAGTCCTATACAGTAACACTCCATTGGTCCGGCATCCAATGCTCCGGCACTCCTGATGATCTGGCACCATCGGGAACCCGGAACTGCTCCGAGCAGCTGGACAATTGGAGCTGCTCTGCACCCAGCTTCCCTGATTCAGCCGCTGCTGAAACTGACGAGCAGCTGAATCGGGGAAGCTGGGGGCAGAGCAGCTAGGGTGCTGCCGGGTTGGTCCCGCAGACCCGAGGGGCAGCGTTACGGGACCAACCCAACAGCACCCCAGCTGCTCTGCCCCCGGCTTCCCCGATTCAGCTGCTCGTCAGTTTCACCAGCGGCTGAATTGGGGACGCCTGGGGCAGAGCAGCTGGGGTGCTCCCAGGTTGGTCCCATAGCGCCGCCCCTCGGCGCTGCAGGATCAACCCGGCAGCACTCCAGCTGCTGTGTCCCAGGCGTCCCCAAGAGCAGCTGGGGTGCTGCCAGGTTGGTCTTGCAGCGCCAAGAGGCAGCACTACCGGACCAACCCAGCATCACCCCAGCTACTCTGCCGCAGGTGTCCCTGATTCAGCCGCTGCTGAAACTGACCAGCAGCGGCTGAATCAGGGATGCCTGGGGCAGAGCCGGACTATCGGAAGAGGGGGCTATGAGGTTCTGGGGTGGCATCCCCCCCAATCTCACCCCAAACCTCTCATAGCCCCCTCTTCCGATAGTCTGGCATATCTGATAATCCGGCACCCCCTGGGTCCTAAAGGTGCCAGATTATCGGAAGTTTACTGTAGTTCTTAGTTAGGGTATGTCTACACTTGCACCCTAGTTCGAACTAGGGATGCGAATATAGGCATTTGAAATAGTCAGTGAAGCGGGGATTTAAATATCCCACACTTCATTAGCATGGTCTCGCCGGCACGTTACTCGGATCAACAGCTGTTTGAAACTGAAAGTGCGCTCCAGAACGCGTTAGTTCGAACGAAACCCCTTGGTTTGAACTAATGTTACTCCTCAAAAAATGAGGCAAAACGTCTTTTGCAATAACAGTGTCAGGCTCCTTGGCTAAAAATTCACCTTTTATTAGCACCTAAATAGAACTTGTTGAAGTTGTGCATCGGGCCCTTTGTACTAGAGTTCGTTTTACTCTGTAGATAAAACCAATTATCGCTCAGTCGGACCCGCATTTAATTAAAAAAAATGTAGCTACTCTAGGGACAACTTCATTGGCTGTGAAACACAATGGCTATAAAACAAAGACTAAACTAATCCCCATATCTTAAAACAGCGGTCCCCAAGATGTGGGGCACACCCCTGAGGAGGCAATGAGGAACATTTGGGGTGGTGCATGACAGGGCCCAGGCCAGCCCCCATGCAGGGCAGAAAGAGAGAGCAATACCCAGCCTCTTTCTGCCTCCAACCCAGCTCTTTCCCCAGCCCAGCTCACCCCTTATTCCCACTCTGCCCCTGGGGCCAGCTCCACCTTTGGCTCCACTTCCCTCCTTCCCAGTTCAGCACCCAGCTATACCTTCAGCTCGGGATCTTCTGCAGAACCAATTGTGCTATAATGGAGAGTAGGGACCTGGAGAGATGCCATTACTGGTAAGAGAGGGCAGGGTCAGGACTAGGGATGTTAGATAACGTGTAACTGAATAGTCATGTAACCACATGCAATTTTAGCAGTTACACAACTATTCCATGGTCCCTGGAGGCAGGGCCAGCAGCCAGTGAGCCCCGGCCCCACTCCCAGAGGGCCGCCTGCCACCGCATGGTGCTGCCTGTCTATCAGAGGCAGCAGCGCAGGATAGCAGGCAGGAGCCGGTCCGCAACGGGATCCAGTTTTAAAAAACAGCTCCCCACACAGGTCAGTTCTACCTGTCACCCTGCGCCGGTGCCTCTGATGTAGAGGCAGCAGTGCAGGATTGCAGCAGCCTCTGTCTGCAGTGAGCCTGGTCCCGATGCAGACAAAGGCTGCTCCGCAGCAGCAACCCCTCTCCATGGGGGGAGTCCGAGCTCTGACACGGACAGAGGCTGCTCTGTGGCAGCAGCACCGGGCCGGCGGAGAGTTTGGACCCCCCACAGACAGGGGCTGTTGTCATGGAGCAGCCTCTCTCTGCGGCAGACCAAGCTCGTCACAGACAGAGGCTGCTCTGTGAGATGCCAAAGCAGCCTCTATCTGCAGGGAGCTCAGACCCGCCCCCATGGACAGGAGCTGTTGCTGTGGAGCAGTTTCTGTCCTCATGGAGCCTAGTCCACCATGGACATGCTTCCCCCTCAATCTCCACACATGCTGCTGCCTCTGATAGAAGCAGTAGCACGGTGGGGAGGTGGGTCTGCCTCTGATACAGAGGCAGCAAGGGCAGGGAAGGTGTGTGTGGTCCACAAGATTAATCAATAAGCCCAGGCTTATCAGTTAATCATGTAGTTGTCTACGCGTTGACATCCCTAGTCAGAACAGGAAAATTTTGGTACAACTGATTTAAAAGTTTCATGCTCAGCTGGAATGAATTGCTTATCAGTATTCTTAAAGAGGAATGGTAAAAAAATAAGCAACCCTGAAATGTAATTTCTGAGGGTATGTCTACACTACCACCCTAGTTCGAACTAGGGTGGTAATGTAGGCAACCGGAGTTGCAAATGAAGCCCGGGATTTGAATTACCCAGGCTTCATTTTCATCTTGCTGGGCGCCGCCATTTTTAAATGTCCGCTAGTGCAGCCGCGTGGCACGGACTAGGTAGTTCGGACTAGGCTTCCTATTCCGAACTACCGTTACTCCTCGAGGAGTAACGGTAGTTCGGAATAGGAAGCCTAGTCCGAACTACCTAGTCCGTGCCGCGTGTAGCCGCGCGGCACGGAGTCCGCACTAGCGGACATTTAAAAATGGCAGCGCCCGGCAAGATGAAAATGAAGCCTGGGTAATTCAAATCCCGGGCTTCATTTGCAACTCCGGTTGCCTACATTACCACCCTAGTTCGAACTAGGGTGGTAGTGTAGACATACCCTAAGTTCCCTTGAGGTTTTGTAAGTAGGTTTGTAAATGAAAATGTAACTGAATAGTTACAACACTGATACTTTTCATCCCATTTTTAGTTTCAGTAACAAAGTATCTCAGATCTTTAATTTATTTTTCTGAGTGTTTGCTGTTGCTCTTCTTGTTTTATTGTATTTGGCTTTAAAAGAAAACAACGTGCACATAATTAACACACATTCTCCAGCAGTATTTTTATACCGAGCAAACCAATAATACCATTTTGAAGCCCATCTCCAAGGGCTGCCTTTGACTCTCTGTCCATCAAACGTGAGTTGTTCATGTGTGACTCCAGGGCAGAATTATAGCCCTGAGTATCTGTGTAGTGGAGTGCTTCTGTGGTATGGCAGCCTTATTGTAAAAGCCAGAGAGACAGCATCCTTTCATGATTAACTTTGTCTTATGGCACCCATTTTTTCATGTGGGGACCTGTGATGGGTATTAAAATTCCCCACATTCCCATGGGAAAAACTGTTTCAATTTGAAATGTTAACAATGAACCAGGAGTCTGCTTTTGTAGTTTCTTTCTCAATTTTTCAGGGTATGGAGCCAGCATTATGAGTGCCTTGAGGCCACCAGGCCCCAAGCACAGACAGCACACGCCTTCACCTAAAAAGGCTGAAGAGAGGCATGTTCCACCCGAATCCAATTATATCTGGTGAACTCAGACATCTGAAACGTTTTATGTTACACAAAGTTCATAGCCTTCATTAACCTTTCATGTGTTGAATGTTAAAATGCTGTTCATTACAGTTAAGATTACTGGCCTGAATTTTATTAGCTTCATTATAAACCACTGAGCTGATATTTACTATTCCTTTTAAGTTTTATAAATTCTTCTTTAGCACAATTATATAGGCTTCTTGTTTCAATGCTTTGGACAGTGTTTTGTACTATATTTCAGTAATTTTTAAACTTTCCTTTTTGATGATGTAGCTGCAAATATTTTCCAAAAATGAAACAATATCCAAATACTTTGGATGGATTTTGTGATTAGAGTGGAGTGCTTCTGTGGTATGGCAGCCTTATTGTAAAAGCCAGAGAGACGGCATTGTTACTATCATGTACTTAGAAGTATCACAAAAAAGTTTCTTAATTAAAAAAAAATCAGTCGAACAATATTGTTGGTCATAAGAATTTTGCAGTGCTCCATATTAAATATACACTGTCATTTGAACAATATAATATATTGTAAACAAAGTAGAACTATAATGTATGAATTTTTTGCATTGGCTTGAAGCAATATAATATATTGTAAACAAAACAGCTCTTATGTAATAAACTTTTTATACTGATTGTTATGTATAAAATAAAAATGTTGCTTTAGTTTTTTTGAGAGCTCAGGTGTATGGTCTGTTATAATTTCACTAATCACTTGTTGAAGAGATGTGAGCTCTAAGGCAGTTGGATCCCACTTCTTACAAAACAGGGAAATCACTCCCAACTCTCCTAATTTCTCAGATTTCCCCCTCTTCAGATATTGGTGCATCGTCTCTGACCAATAGTATTTACCCCTGACGCTTATAGCACATTTTTGCCTGTGGAAAGCAGATGGCAACATATGGCAGATTCCACAAGAATTTCTCAGGATCTCTTAAGAGAATGTTCACCTTGTCTCCCTGCACTTCAAACTGCATGCTGAAGGTAGTCTGTGCTATTATTGTACTCCATGGATTTTCAGGAACTAAGTATAAACACTGCTCACCAAAGTGGGCTTAAGATCACTCTGTTTGCCATTTGCCTCTCTCCTTGTTGATGGTAATGGGACCGTGTTTTTGTTTGAAACTCAAAACAATGAACAAATATTGATTTTCTCCCTTCCTGTCTACACAGGCATGCATAGTACACAGAGCGTAATGCATAGGCCGAGATCCTATCCCAAAGATCCATGCATTAATAAAAACAATAGCACCTGAATCTCATGAATGTTAAGCCCCTTTTGCACCTTTTTGGCAGTATAAATGGGCATTGGTGTAAAGGAATATCTGGCCTACTAGAAAAGAAATACAAATACAGTTTTAGCTTTTTGATATCATAGTTAGTTCTTTACCTTGCAAGCATAGGGTCTGAATACGAACACTTGGGTAGATTTAATTTGCATCTCAGTTTTTCCTTTAGAAAGGGCAACTATGAGTAAATGGTCCATCCTGGATGACATCTCTTTAAGAGACTATACCTATGTATATGCTCATAAAGTGAGGAAGACATGGGTGCTTCGTTATTTGCCCTTTGCTTATCAGAGATTCTGTAATGTGAGATAGTTACAAAATGATGTCATTTGGGGCTGTCTATATACAGAATCATATGAAACGTAGGCTCAGTCCTTCTCTGGACTACCTTGATTCTGTGCATGTGAATATCTGAGAAAGCTATTGGTACACAGGGGAGCTGACAGTCACGCCTGCTCCACACTCCCCGAAAGGGGAGGGCCTCAGGCTGAAGAGGAAGCCAGGCCTCAGCACCAACCTGATCGTAGTGCCCCCCTCACGCCATGCTGCTTGGAGTGCACCATGCAGCTCTCCCGCCTCCGTAGGCAACCCTAAGAGCTGCTCAGAGCATGCTGCTCCAGTGACAATTTTAAAGGGCTTGGGATTCTGGGTACCACTGCTGCCACAGCAGCAGCCGGAGCCCCAGGCCCCTTTAAATAACTGGATCCTGGGGCAGTTGCCTGCTTAGCCCCCCCTTCTCCTCCCCGCCGCCATTGGCTGGCCTGCCGGTACATTACAGGCTAAGATTAACAGACAGGAGGGGTTGTTTCATGATGGAAAAACTATAGCAAAGGGCCCTGATCCTGCAGTTCTGACTGGCAACACTCCCATGGGACATTTATTGATGGTCTTCATGAGTTAATGCAGGGGTGGGCAATAATTTTTGAGGGGGGGCAACTTCAGAAATTTTTGAAGTGGCTCCATGCCACCCCAAAAGGGGTGGGGCCTCAGGTGGAAGGGGCAGGGCCAGGACACTTCCGTGCTTCCCCACTCACAGTCCTGATTGGTCTGGGGGTGTGGGAGCACACAAAGTCTCTCCCCCTGCCCCCCAGAGAACTGCCAGGAAAAGATGCAGTGCTCCAGCTCCCACTGCAGAAGCACTTCCCCACATGCTGCTGTGATGCCAACAGCAAGCCTCTAAAAGCCCAAGGGCATGCGTGCACACCTCAACCCACCTTCTAGCTGCAGCAGTGCAGATGGAATCCCTTGCTGTCTAAAAACCTCAACTGCAATTTTGCTAGGAACAGGAATGTATCTGTAAACTCTGCTGCAAGGCAAAGTCTCCCTATGGCCTCTACAGCCTCAGCTCTGGAATAGCTGGAAGACCTATCCCCTTCCTGGACGCTGCTGATTTTCATGAACTAAATGTTCCTTTAAGTTGTCCACTGTACAGAAGAGGTACAGACAATACATAGTCTCCCTCTTGCCCTGCCAGTCTGCGTTAGCCTCTGGCCAGGTCTACGCTACACGAGAAAGTCAAACTAAGATACGCAACGCTAGCTATGAGAATAGTGTAGCTAGAGTTGATGTATCTTAAGTCAAATTTCTGCGGCAGCCCCACAGAAATCATAACCATTGATAACATTAACACAAAGCTGGTCTCTGACATATTCTGTTTCATACAGCCTATAACAATCTTCCAAGGCAATAGCTTAAAGTTAAGACCTTGAGGCCAGGGCCGGCCCACAACATTTTGGCACCTGAGGCAGGGAGCTCAAATGATTCCCCCATATGCACATATGCACCAGCAGCAGACATCATTTTCTAAACTCTGGATCGTAGTGGCACTCCCCCTCCCCCAAAACACACACACACACACACACACTCTCTCTCTCTCTCTCTCTCTCTATCTCTGACACCTGAGGCAGCCGCCTCAGTTGCCATCCCTGCCTGAAGCTACAGTGAACTTTCAGAAGGATTTATTTGGTGCATATCAATATACATTTCCGTTTTATCAAAATCATGAGATTTTGGGAACTCAAAGGAATATTAAAGATAGCTGACATTTGTTGGCTGAATTTAGCGTCTGGCACTTTGCAGCTTATCTATCACCAGTAGTTCTACTGAATCACCTGGAATCCCCATAGAAGAATTTTAGTGGGGCGATGAAAAGAATTTTACCTTTAGAAAATTAATTATTAAAAATCTCTTCTATTATCTGGGGGTGAGGGTGAGGGGTAGAAACCATGAGAAATCAGTTAAAAAACCCTCTGAAGAACTGGATTAATTAAGTCATAAATTCCAAAAAAGGGACTGATATTTTAGTAACATTTGGGAAAGATTTGTAGTTGGGTAGCATTGCCAAAAATGCAACTCTGTGCACTTATAACAATGATATTGGATTCAAGCTACTGATTTCTTGGAACTTTACACCTTTATGTCTCCACTCCAAAATCTTGGAATGCAATACAGTCTAAGAAATTGAAAAATGGGAGATAGTCACTACAAGGTGCCACCAGTAAATTGCTTCATATTTAGGACATCTGTATTTTCATCCCACTATGTCCTGCTGTTCATCAAGAGTCTGATCTTCTCTGACCAAGAACATATTGAGCTAGGAGACAGACATGTCCATTTGACCAGGGATTTGACCAACACTTTGGTCCTTAGAGGTACAGAGCCTTTTGGCACAGTTGCCTTCCAGGACACTCTATACAAACTAATTGTAAATTAATCATATAGAACCAGATGAGGCTCTTACTTCAGTACAGTTATTTACATTTAAAATCAGCCTGGAGCATGCCCAACCATGAATAATTATTTCCTCTCAGAGACACACACCTAATTATTTCAGGAGTTTGTGACCTAGCTGCCATATTCCTCACCTTCAAACTATGAAAGAGAAATGATTCAAGTTCAATAAATATTTAAACTGGATGGATAGAACATTAACAAAAATGAAAAGCAATGGCTTTTCAAAACTTCCCAAGGTATTTGGATACCAACTGCCATTAAAATCAACACCAGTGAGGTATCCAAACAGCATCAGCTTTACAAATCTTAGACAGCCTCTTGGTCAGACTAAGACTATGTCTATGCTGCAGGGGTTTTTTTGGAAAAAGATACACACATTGTGAACTGCATTTTACGTATCTTTTTCCTCTTTTTTTTTCGGAAGAGGCTTTTCCAAAATTTTGCCTGTCTACACGGGGCCAAATTTTTGAAAAAACACCTCTTTCGGAACACCCCTTATTCCTCTCACCAAGAGGAATACAGGGATGCCAAAAGAATGCGCCCGCTTTTTCAGAAACTGTTCCGAAAAAGCGGAAGCATTCGCTGGACGTGGCAGAGTTTTTCCGGAATAACTGCAGTCTCGACATAACCTAAGAAATCTTATTTCTTAAAGAACAGGCAAAGTTTAGGGTGGGCTCAGCTACTGCAGGGAACTGAATACTCTCATCCATTTAGGTTTCAAATTGATAGCTCCACACAAGGAAATTTAAAGCAGCATTCATGGATCTTGACTATTTTCAAAGCAAAAGTTCTGGGATAAAAGAAGTAACAGAGGTTGGTCTTGGGATGCTAGGCCTCCATAGATATCTGTATCACAATATCCAGAAGATGGCATGGGTGAAATGAGGCTACACCAGAGTCTTCATACTTTCCAAAAAGGGTAAGATGGGGATATTTGCTCTTCTCCTTTCAGTGGACCAAAGGTAGCACCAATGCATCAAAGATGCTGAATGTGAACTCTCTTTCTACCTAGGATGAAGTGATGTCTGATTTGAAAAAAAGCGGAAAAATGGCTCTTGCGCAAGAGGGTTTTTTTGCACAAGAAGGAACAGTGTAGATGGCTCCTTATTGCACAAAAGCCTCTTGCACAAAAAGCGGCCACTCATTAATTATGCAAATGAGGCTCAGCGATATTCCACGCTTAGCCTCATTTGCATATTTTTTGCGTAAAACCATCACAGTGTAGACATAGCCAAAGAGAGCAGGCAAGGTATCTATATACAATTCAAATTTCAGCACTGTATCCCATTGGTTCTTCTGGCCCCCTGCTAACACCCTTAGCTACCTGAGTTTAACCCTTTAGTCATTGGCCAGCACTCCTTCTATCCATCACATAGCATCATGTACATTAATTTTTTCAAATTCAGATACACTCATGTGTTTCCTAGGCCACTTCATTGTCACAAAGAATCATAAGAACATAAGAACATAGTTACCTCTCTCCACTCGGAAAAATTACCATTTATCCCTACCGTTTGTTTCCTGTCTTTTAACCAGTTATCAATCCACGAAAGGACCTTCCCTCTTATCCTGTAACAACTTACTTTACTTAAAAGCCTTTGGTGAGGGACCTTCTCAAAGGGTTTCTGGAAATCTAAGTATATTACATCCACTGGATCACCCTTGTCCACATGTTGTTGACCCCCCTCAAAGAACTCTAGCAGATTTGTAAGGCATGATTTCCCTTTACAGAAACCATGTTGACTTTCTCCCAACAAATTATATTTATCCATATGTCTGACAATTTATTCTTTACTATAGTTTCAACTAATTTGCCAGGTACTGACGTTAGACTTACTGGTCTGTAAATGCCAGGATCACCTCTAGAACCCTTTTTAAATATTGGTGTCATGTTAGCTCTCTTCGAATCATTAGGTACGGAAGCTGATTTAAAGGATAGGTTACAAACCAGAGTTGTTAGTTCCGCAATTTCCCATTTGAGTTCTTTAAGAACTCTTGGGTGAATGCCATCTGGGTTCAGTTTTTATATTTCCTGCCCCACCCCTAGGCCTCTGTGGACTTGAAGGGGCAGGCTCTGTCTAAGCCCACACGGGCTTAGAGAGGGGGTTTTCTTTCTCGGGGTCAGTGAGCGGCCACCCCTGCTCACTACACACCCCAAAGAAAGAATTGGAAAATTAATAGTCATGATTTGAAACAAGTCGTCTCACAGCCACATGTGACTGATTAGCCATAAATCAGGATACAGTCCCATTTGATTCCAAAACTTGGTGCAAGGAGCCGTCGGGTTTACCAGAAGTTGTATGTTGACCTCTTCCCCAACACTTACAGTTTTCCGATCCAAAGTACAGTCACCAGTTTCTGATGGATCTGAATCTTTTCTTGAGGATATTGTTGACCCTCCCTCATTGTACTCCAGAAGCCTTGGTGTTAGTGGAAACTGGGGAGCCAAAAGAAATTAGTGATAGCAAGATTGTGTTTCTGGTAGAGAATTAACAGTAAAAGGCACATCTGTCTAAGGGTATGTCTACACTACCACCCTACACTTCCACGAGGAGTAACGGTAGTTCGAATTAGAAAGCCTAATTCGAACTACCTACTCCGTACCGCGTGTAGCCACGGGCACGGAGTCCGCACTAATGGAGATTTAAAAATGGCGGCGCCCGGCAAGATGCAAATGAAGCCTGGGATATTTAAATCCCGGGTTTCATTTGCAACTTCGAATGACTACATTAACCACCCTAGTTCGAACTAGGGTGGTAGTGTAGACATACCCTAAGAGACTGTCGGTTACCAGTACTGTCATATATCACTTTCACAATACCCTGTGAGCAGGGAGGTGTGACAGAATTCCCGGGGTGCAACTTGGAACTGGGGTACTGCTAAGCCCTCTGGAACACCAGCTTGGGCTTTCAAACTCATTGTGATGCTATGGCAAGCTGCAGTCATCTCCAGGACTTGCACTTAACACAACATTTCACAAATAGGGACACACCAGCCGCAGTTACATGAATATTTTCACTAGCTACTCATAAACTAGATAAGATTTGAATCAAGCAGTGTCTCACCCTGGTGGTACAAGCAGGCTACTACTCTTCCTACACAGCCTGGGATACCTTCTTTCCCACCTAGGCCCCCCTTTCCCAGTTCAGACTTTGTTCCTAAGGTATTTCCAAGTGTTGTGTTGTAGAGGGAGAGAGGCCCAGTGATGGCATCCATTTGCTCCTTTTATAGCTTCCATGTGGCACAAACGTCATTGTTTCAAGCAAAGTCCCCTGCAGAGTTTGTGGGAAAACACAAGCACAAGATGGAGTCCAGTATCACATGATCTATTTACATGCTCTTCCATGCTTCACTGAGTCAAAGCAGCCATTATTCATATACTGGCTGCAGAGTCCACAGGAAAGCTCATCAGACAAGGCTAAGCTTCTTCTATGATCTATTGTATTTCTTAATGGACCATTACTTTGAATGGCTCCTCCACAATATGCTGACTAGATTGGAGGTATACTGTCGTATGAGTGTCGCATTTGAAATACATTTCAAATATATACATATATTGGCACAATAATCATAATTTCAGATCCAATGACTGCACATATAGTCCAAAAGGATATTAATCTTAAAATGATTGAAACTTTTAGAATGATACCTTACAAGGCATATGTTGCACAGAACATACCATAATCATATAACTTTAGCAAATATGGGCATGCCAGGGTATTGTTTTGGGGCACAGACTAACACAAAGAGGAAGTACTTCTAGCCCTATTTATAGATAGAGAATTAGGGCCCAGAAAAACTAAAGTAATACAGAAATTTTGTGGCAAAATGGAGAATCAAACCCAGGACTCCAGCCAACACCTACTCATAGGGCCACCCTTCCTCTCAATACAGTCGTATCAACTGCTCTGAGTTTGAAACAGAATGGAAACAAGATATTTGGGAGGAGATTGAAGGGTTTCCAAAACACCCAGAGCTTTCTGTCTTTGTGGCATGAATTTCATCAAGCAGATTCTAGCAATGTTAAAATGTGTTTAATTAAATAATGAAAATTTCAGCAGTTACACAATTAAATGCAGGGCAGCAGTCAGCTGCCTGGGAGCCAGTGCATGCAGGGAGCTGGCTTTCTGTAACAGTTCCTGCCTGCCCCCTCCCTCCCATGCTACTGCCTCTGCTACCAGGAGCCTGCATGTAACTGTGAAAGTTAACCAATGAGCCCAGGCTCATCGGTTAATCATGTACACAGTTACACTTTCACATCTTTAGCAGACACAGAACAGTACTGTGTTAAACATAAACTGCTAGAAAATATAGGGAATTTTTTAAAAATGATAAAGTAAGGAAACTGTTTCTGTGCTTGTTTCAGCTAAATTAAGATGATTAAAAGCAGCATTTCTCTTCTACATAGTACAATTTTTTGAGGAGTAATGTTAGTTCGAACCAAGAGGTTTGGTTTGAACTAACATGTCCCGGCGCGCACTTTCACTTTTGAAACAGCTGCTGAGTGGAGTAATGCGCGGTCTTTAAATCCCCGCTTCATTAGCAATTTTGGTCACCTACATTTGCATCCCTAGTTCAAACTAGGGAGCAAGTGTAGACGTACCCATATAGAACACAAGCTTCTAGCTTCCCACCAAAAGTTAGCAATGCACACGGCCCTTATCTGTGCACCCCTCTCAAAACATTGTGCACTTGGCACTATGATGTTGCACTCATCCCTCCAGGTTGCACACACCCTGCTGAATAGCTGCACACGATCCTGATTTAATGTACCCAGCATGCAAGTTCCTTTTCCCGCCTAAGAGCCTATAAAAGCCCCAGTTTGAGGAAGGTTCTGGTTCTTTGGCTCTCCTCCTTTTCTTTTCCTGGGTTCTGACTTCTATTGGATTTGTTAACATCTATGGACATTGTAGTATATGTGGATCCTGTTGTGTGATTAACTTACGTGCTACCTGCGTGTGGAAATATCCTGCATGAGGGGAGTAGGCCGGAGTTAACAGCAGCTCGACTCTTATCACCTTTCCACAATCCTTCTGGACCGGATGACCTTACTGAAGGGTTAGTCACTGCCATATCCAGAGAAGAGCTACTGTCCATATGGTTGAGGATCACTTGACAGCCCCACATCAAAAGACTGGGACTACTGCTTCGAGAGATCTCCTTGCAGATCCTCCTCTGAGGCTTCCAAATAGCCAAGGAGTTGTAGGTCGTGAGCTCCAATCACAAGATTATAATGTATATCCTATTTATCTAAGGGTCTTTTCTATCTTCTTCTATATCTAGGGATAGGGTGGATAAAGTTTTTCCTGTGTTTGCAATTCCAAATTCTTTTAAATATATGGTTTGGCCCTAAACTTTGTGTTTGCTTGTTATTGGATCGATAGATGACGGGTGATTGAGATACGGGACCTGCCAGGCGTACCTCGCTTCTTGATTCAAGGACAATTATATCTTATTACATTCAAATTCATTTTCATAACCGTTACAGCGTTCCCTGTGTAACGAGTTACAACCAACCTCCAATCCCGAAGTATTTGCCAAACAAAATAACTACTGTTGCACCTCAGAGTTACAATTTCAACCCTCTCTTAATGGTCTCATCTTTTTCTGGCCCCTCTGGTCTACTTTAAATGCATTGGCCTGAATTCATTCTAATATGACTCCATTGAAGCCAGTGGAGTTGAACCAATGATAAACTGGGCCTTCTCTCACTCTCAGAATATTTATGACAGAAAAGTGAATTATCACTATAATGTAATTGCCTCTCAACCAAACTTCTTAAGCTTTCAATCATAGACTGCACCTCAATCTGCCACAGGTGTTGCCCAGTCTGTTTCTGGTATTAGGAGACAGTCTTCCAGAACCTAGTACATTTTATGCATATTGTGTGAATGTGTCTTCCCATTGTTTTCTTTCCAGCCTCGGCTGCACTTCAAGAAATAAAGGATTCTGAGCTATGAAGAAGGCAATAAAATCTCCAAAACTGTTCCAGCTGATCCTGTGCCTGCAGGGGTTTAAGCTGAAATGTGACTTCAGCTATTCTTATTTATTCGTTTGCTGCTGCTTTCTCTCTCATGCATTGATTTGTTATCGTCTCCATTCCTTTCACCTCTCCAGCTACTATAGTCTTATGTACTTGTCCAGTATGGAAGAAAATCTTACCTACACGGGCTCCATTTATAAAGGCAGGATCACATGAATTGTTGATGTAATTCCTTTATCTTTAAAGAAGCTACAGCAGAGACAAATTTTACATCCCAGTTCAATGTGTCAGTTATTTCCAAAGCTCTGCTTGGATTGACTGCCTTGTCTCAGATTTTACTCTTCACAACTCTTGCAAAAATTCAACCCAGCTCCATCGGTAAGAAGAGCTTTGATCTGTGCTATGAGTTAACTCCCCAAGGTATTATGCTCCTAGTATAATTTCATATTTGGCTAGGCAAGAGACACAAAAGGCAATGTGTCATGCTGTGCTGGGCTGATGCCAAAGCTTAAGAGCACTTTAAAAATTTTAAAAACAACAATGTCGCACCTAAGTTATTTTAGTTACAGACTAACACGGCTACCCCTCTGAGACTTAAGAGTATTGTTAGAACATCAACAACCTCTTAAGCCAGGCAAGGGGGCAATAATATTTGGGGGGGGGATGCCAAGATTTTTATAAGTGGTCAAGGGCTGCACTTCTATGGAGAGGGCGAGGGGTCTCGGATGGAGGTTGGGTACAGAAGGGAGCTTGGAATAGGGGGTTGGGATGCAGGAGAGGGTGTGGGGTCTGAAAGAGAGTTAGGGTAAAGGAGGAGGTTGCAATCTGGGTCAGTAACTTGGAATGCAGAGTCAGCAAGGGGATATGGGTGAAGGAGAGGATTCTTGCCTCTGGGTGGGGTTGCCAGTTGTCTGGTATTATGTTTGATTTTTTTTTTTTGCTCAACAAAATTTCCCAGACGCTTTCTTTTTTTCTGGGTCCGGTATTTTTGGTGAAACTATCTGGCAATCCTTCCTGGGGGCGGGGGGATGCAGATGGTATGGGTTATGACCAGGGACATTAAATTGGGGTGCAGGAGGAAGCGCAGTGTCCAGGAGGAGGTATGGCAATGGGACAGGAGATTTCATGCACTGCCCACGGTGCCTAGGGGCACATGGCACATGGCCCCAGCAGCTGACGGCTTTGAGCAGCCTGGGGCTATGACAGGAATGGAGTCTGCCTGAGGGTCCCGCCGGGCTGTGGGCTGGATCCAAAGGCTTGGCTGGCCAGATGCGGCCCACAGGCCATATTTTGCCCACCCCTGTCTTAAACAATGAAATTGTCCTGGCAAGATATTTTTAAAAGCTATATTGTGATTATGAAAGGGCAGCTTGTTAAAAAACACAAGTTTTAAAATGAAATGAGTCAGAGGGCTTTTTAATTTTTTAATGCAGCTTTTGCTGTCAGAGTGGCTGCTGACTTATCTGCTCAGAGAGCTGAATGTGCCTTTCAGCCGTAAGTTTTTGTTCAAGCACTACTAATCGTACATTCCTTATTGTCTGGGGGTAGGCCTCAGTGCCTGACACCTTTATGCAAACTTTAGAACACCAGCAAAACATTCAGGCAGAAACAGAAATGAAATCCTAGTGGAATTTTTTCACAATGCCGTACCCATCCTTATTACTGTATCATCGGATACAATAAGGTGTAAAAAAGCCACGGGCTGCTGAATTTGTGCGCAGAGAGCATGCCTGCAGTGCTTTAGAACTATTTTCTTATGCAAAGTCAAGATATGCATAGGACAAATGGGTATCAAGGGTTTTCAAAAGGCACTTGAGTGCAGTTCTGAGCAGATTTATTACTTACTTCTGTGACTTTCCAAAGTTCAGAAAGCCCAGGCCATATTTGTTTTTAAATAAACCATCACAATCTCAAGTTTAAAAAAGGACTGTACATTTTTGGCTTGGATCAGCATTTACTGGGTATATAAATAATAGATATAAAAGAGCATGCTTTAATCCCTCTCCAGATATGTCTTCAAAGGCTAGGAACATGGCATAGTCACACAAATCCTTCTCTGGGGATTTGATGTTTCAGCAGTTTCTAGCATACATACCCAGGTACACACATTCCTGCACAGTGCCTAAGATGCTGTGTTTATGTCTGCACTAGATTGTTAGTTCCATGAGGCAGACACTGTGTCTTAAGTGTCTGGGCAACACTGAGCACAAACCGGCACTTGAATTGTAATAAGACAGATCCACATGTACAGCTTAGAGACTGAGCGGAGTCGTGAAATTCAGAGCTGGAATCAGATTTGACTTTGCTTCACAAGGAGGCATTTGGATTCAATGCAGCCCATGAGCACAAAAGAGAGGGCCCACAAGAACACATCAAGCATATTCCAGGCTTAGCAAAGCTTCCTGATTTCACACAGCGATTCGGCAACACAACAGAGTTTTAGCTGCTGCAATTGTTCTTTCAGCTCTAAAAGACACCCAGTCTCTGCTGCCATAGCTCATGGAGACTGACAGGGGCCTGCAGCAGCAGCGTTTCTTCCACTAGATTAGTGGTTCTCAACCGTTCCCAACTACTGTGCCTTGCAAGAGACTGAAGCCCAAGTCCCGGCTTCCCAAAGCTCAAGCTTGACCCTGGCCACCTGGGTCTGATATGGTGGATTAATAGTTTCCCCATTAATACTGCTCTCCTTTGTAAGGTGCTTTGAGATCTGCCGATAAAAAAGGCTATGGAAGAGATAGGTATATTTATTACAGCAAGAGCAGAGGAACAAATTGCAGAATCAAAAGTTCTCCACTGAAAATGTCTTTTCCCAACTCTCACAACGAAACACTGAGATATGGTAACTGTGAGCCTCCCAGTGGATCTCTACATAGATAAAACACAAGGAGAAACAGTTTCTAAAATACCCAAAAGTCAAACCAGAAAGGGCTTTATTGATTAACTGAACTCAAAGTAAAAAGCAGTATGACTTCTGGAGAACAGGTACAATGTATTGTCTTTAGAAAGCACCATAAGGTGACTGGTGATAATGTGCACAAGCTGAATTTTCCAGGCAGTCTCCAAAGATAGCCTTAAGCATTAGACCAAGCTGATGGTGAAAGAGGCATCAATATTCATGGTAAAATGGTTGAAAGGACCAATTTCAGAAGTCCAGGGTTCTACTATTTACCTGCTTGGCATGGAGTAAAGAACACCTGAGCTTCTAGGGAAATTTCATAACAGGTTTAAAACAAACAAAAAGAAGTTTTTTTCTTCACTCAGCACACAGTCAACCTGTGGAACTCCTTGCCAGAGGATGTGGCGAAGACTAGGACTTTAACAGGGTAAAAAAAAGAGCTTGATAGATTCATGGTCGATAAATGGATGGGTAGGAATAGTGTCCCTAGCTTCTGTTTGTCTGGAAAGTGGGTGACGGGAGAGGGATCGTGGAAGGATTACCTGTTATGTTCCCTCTCTCTGGGGCATCTGACATTGGCCACTGTTGGAAGACAGGATACTGACCCAATATGACCGTCCTTATGGTCTCATGTTCTTATGTTCATATTTGGAGGGACTCACACAGCTTAATAAGTAGTTGTGCAAACTGACATGCTTGGTGCCAAATATTGCAGATACAGCCCCACCAGAAAGGAGATCACCACATAAGATGTGGATTTCATCTCCAGATCCTGAAAAGTGTTAAATGTTAACCTCAGCTTAGATGGTGTTTATTGGGGTCTGGGCAAATGGTTAAAAAGGTCTTTAAACCAGCCCACTTAGTCTGCAACCTAACATTGTAGGTATGAACAATTAATTGCACACATACAAAATGGGAAATGACTGCCTTGGAAGAAGTACGATGGAAAGGGATCTCGGAGTCATAGTGGACCACAAGCTAAATATGAATCAACAGTGTAACACTCTTGCAAAAATAGCAAACTTCATTCTGGGATGTATCAGTAGGAGTGTTTTAAGCAAGACACAAGAAGTAATTCTTCCGCTCTACTCCATGTTGATAAGGCCTCAGCAGGCATATTGTGTCCAGTTCTGAGTGCCACATTTCAGGACAGAGGTAGGCAAATTGGAGAAAGTCCAGAGAAAAACAACAAACATGGTTAAAAGTCTAGAAAACATGACCTATGAGGGAAGACTGAAAAAAAATGGGTTTGCTTAGTCTGGAGAAAAGAAGCGTGAGGGGACAACATGACAGTAGTTTTCAAGTATGTAAAATGTTTCAAGGAGGAGGGTGAAAACTGTTCTCCTTAGCCTCTGAGGATAGGACAAACAAAGGGCTTAAATTGTAGCAAGCACAGTTTAGGTTGGACACTGGGGAAAACTTTGCAACTGTCAGGGTGATAAAGCAGTGGAACAAACTGCCTATGGACGTTGTGGAACCTCTGTCATCAGAAGTTTTTAAAAGCAGGTTAGACAAACACCTGTCAGGAATGGTCTGGTGATTACACAGTCCTGCCTTGGTGCAGGAGACTGTACTTGGTGACCCATTCCAACACTTCAACACATCAAATTTATGATTCTATACATTTTTCCAAATGTAAGCATCATGGTGTGCTGACGTTTGCTTTATTGCTCCACCCTAGAATGGACCAGAGCCCTGGAATTTGTCCCTAAAATATGGCCAGGAGAGAACTGATCCCTCGTTTCCCACTACCTGCACTCTGGTAGCAGAACTTATTCTCTACACTCAAGGCACTACTGGGCTAGCATCAAGGTGCAGAGGTGTTTACACTCTGAAGTAAACATTATTAGATCAAATTCACCCAATGCTGAAGTTAAAAAATGGCTCTCTTTGTTCCTGCTAAATTTCTATCCACAAAGACCATTGAATTTATTTCTGACACTCTGTGCTCTCCATTTCATTTATATTCCTGCCCGCTCTTCCCACCAGCAATTCCAATAAGTCCAAAAGGCGTTCATCATGCATTAAATATTTTGTCCATTATTACCAGGCCCATCATGTGTGGCTGTACCCTATTTAGTTTTCACATTCCATTTCTAGGACTGAATGCCAGTCCAGTGGAGCAAACAATCACCACACGCAGCTGTTGCCACTGTGGTTCCATTAATCCACCAGCAAGGGGCATTCTGAAAGGCAGCTTCCTGTTGCTTACGCCTAGTGCACTCTCACACGCGGTACGCTCTTAGTGTTTTTCATCATCCACAGGAGCCAGGAAATTTGCCCAAGTCTTGTTCCCAAAATGAATTCTCCCACATGGCATCGATGAAACACTGGATTGACATTTCCTACAGTTCTCGTACACCGGGTTACCAGATATTACAGGAGAAACTTGACTGCTGCATGGATGCTTTGTATCCTATGCTCTGGATTGTTCTGCCAGGCTTCTCCATCTGCTCCATTTCTGTTTATCTGTCTTCTTCCCATTTGTAACTGATGATCTGCCAAGTTCAGTCTTCAGCCAGGGAAACTCAGAGATAACAAATGGCAAATACTTCATTGTTATGGCTTCAAACATTAAAGCTAATAGGAAATATATTTATGGCTCTGGATGTATTCAGCCTCCATTTCTTAATTCCATTTCAAAACTGCAAAATCCGGCCGCTGTTTGATTGTAAGGCGTTAGTCACCATCAGTATTGCAGAGAATTATTCCTTTCTGGTTCACCTAACCTACCTTGAGAAAGGGGCCTTAGCCATTTCCTCCTCAAAAAGATGCCAATTTTAAAACCAGTCATATGAAAGCTCCTCATGATTCTGCCCAATTGTGATTGTCGTTTGCACCAGCCTAGCATGCAAAAGAGCAACATTCTTTCTTTTTCTTTTATTTACATGTTTAAGATGAGAATTTTCTGGATCAAGATTTTACTACCAGGTCAGCCAATTGCTTTGTTTTTTATTTGACATGTTTACTGTGGTGTCTCACTGCAGATCAAGCCCCACCGCTTAAGACTATTCTTCAAAGGAATTACTTAGATTTGAAATGCAGCTGAAATGTTGACCTATTTAGGCCTAAAAATCACCAGACCTCAACTATGTTTCAACTTTCACAGGCTGCTACATCAGTGCTATTCACTGTCAATTCAGTCTTTTTTGCCTCTGACATCAGTAGAAGCAGGGTCGAGCTCAGTAACTCATCTGCAAAAATACCCAGGCCCGTGGACAGTGCTATGACAATGGCGGATTCTGGGAAGGGCTGGTATGATGACTCTTGAGAGTATCTTCCAAAATTCACTGGCTAACTTACATTCAATTTTAGTTGTGCACATAGAGAAATAGTTTGATTTGCAAGACTGTAGGTGGGCCTGAGTTAGAGGCAGGGTTGAAATAATGCTTATGAGAGAGTTTCCAATGGGCTCTGTAACTATGGAGTCACTACTGAGCCTCCAAAATCTAGATTTACAGGTTACACCTTAGAAAACATTTATTGGTGGTTAATACAAGGGTTAATACATTATTTAAAATGATTACTCACCTTTTTGGAACTGTTATTCTTCAAAATGCATTGCACATCTCCATTCCATTGTAGGTGTGTATGCACCCATGTGCAGAGTCATCAGAGACTTTTTGCCTAAGCAGGACCTGTAGGGCCAGATGTGGCACCCCAGTCCTCCGGAGTGCTGTGCTCATGGTACAGTATATCAGGCATAGTCAGCCCTGCGCCATCTCAGTTCTTTCTTACTGACCACTCCGACAGAGGGGCAGGAGGACGGAGAATGAAATAGACATGAGAACTACTTCTCAAAGAACAGTTACAAAAAAGTGAGTAACTGTGTTTTTCTTCTGCGAGTGCTTGCTCATGTCCATTCCATTGTAGGTGACTCACAAGCAGAATCCCAGGAGATGAGCTCAGAATTGCAGATTGTAGAATTGCTCTCCTGAAGGCGGCACCAGCCTGAGCCTGCTGGATCAGCACATAGTGTGAGGCAAGCGTGTGGACAAACAACTAGGTCATGGCATGCCCTAGTGAAGTGGATCATCACAATCACTGTTGGGAGCACCTTTGGCAGCTCATGGCAGCAGAGGATGCAAGTTTGGGTGCAGCAAATTCCTGTGGTTCTGAGACAGTAGGACCAGCCAAAGAAGCAGTTGTAATGGGGTGGTCTCCAAAAGGCTCAGGAGCAGGGCGCACCAGTGCTAATGAGGCCACACCAAATCTAAAAGGATGACTGAAGCTTTGTCTCTCTTCACTCTGTGGATGAGTGGCACCAGTGGGAAGCTTTACATGAGCACCACTGGCCCTAGGATAAAGAAGGACTTACCACATGTCTAACAGAGAACAGGACACTGGACATTTCCTGCTCTGCCTGGATGCAAATAGCTCTATCTGGGGAGACCCCCACTTTTAGAAGACTAGGCTGACCACCTCTGGGTGGAGCCACTATTCGTGGCAAGACAAGAAGGTTGAGGTTATCTGCTAGGATGTTCTTTGTTTCAGGCAGTTGGGTGGTCACCAAAGACTGGCAGGCTGCACACGAAAGTCCAAAAGGCTGGGCAATTTGCGACAGAGGGCCAAAGACTTAGCAGTACCCTGCCTGTTTACGAAGCACATTGTGACAGTATTGTCCTCTAAGACCTGCACCACCTTGGCTTCCAGGCAGGGCAGGAAAGCTTGGCATGGCAGATGAATCACTCTGAGCTCCTTGACATAGCTATGAAGGCCTAAGTCAAATTGCAGCCAACAGCCCTGGATGCTGAGGTCACCCAGATGGGTCATCCAGGCCAGGTGCAATGTGTTTAAAACAAAAGGTGAGTGATGGTGACAGGGTTGCAAAAGGCACTCCCTGCAGCAGAAAGTTGGGATCCCAGCAACAATGAGGCAATGAGAAGGCATAGCTCGGAACTGTGACTACTCGGCCCAGGGGGTGGCTGCTGGGAATTTAGATTGATGCCAGCCACATTTGTAAGGGCCTCAGATGAAGCCAAAAGTGACTTACCATGTGGAGGTGCATGAGGCCATGACCCATCAGTCACAGGTACATGCAGGCCATGGTGAGCAGTTGGCCCTGTATGTGCGTGATGAAGTCCAACATGGCTTGAAAATGCACCAGAACCTGCTCTAGAGACCTACCCATTGATGAGATATGCAAAGATCTAGGCTCCTCGATGCCTCAGATAAGCTGTCACTGGTACGATCACCCTTTGTGAACACTCTGGGGACCAAAGATAGGCCAAAAGGCAGTGCCATAAACTGGATGTGGCACCTTGCCACCATAAAAAGCCAGTGCCCTGGGAATAAGCACACATGGGAGAAAGCATCCTTGAAGTCAAGGACTTGAACCCCAGGTCCAGGGAGGGGATGATGGAGGCCAGGGATGCCATGCAGAACCTCGGAGAGACTTGTTGAGGCCCAGGGTAGATCTGAGCCCGACTTTTGCCTTTGAGATTAGGAAGTAGCACAAGTAGACTCCTCTTCCCTGCATATCCCGAGGGACCTCCTCCATGGCCCCCAGGTGAAGGAATCTCTGGTGAAGGAATCTCCTGAATGAGGAGTTGCTTGTGAGATGGGTCCCCAAAGAGGGACAGGGGGTGGGTGTGAAAATGAGGGGCAGCCAAAAATTGCGAGTCACTATATCTGGGACCCAAGGTAACACATGACCAGGCAGAGGGGAAAGAGAAAAGGTGGTCAAGAAAAGGGCAGGAAAGATCTGGGTAATTGATTGGTGCATCACTCCAAGTGCACCTTCAAAATGAACACTTCTGGCCCCCTCGGTATTTCACCAGGCTAGACTAGTACACAGAAGACCGGGATGACAAATGGCAACAACAGCTAAACCTCATGTCCCTTTACCTGGTAAGCCCTTGCTGATGCTGCCACTGCATAGGAGCAGAGGGAGACTGGAATGGCTGCCTGGACCTCTGATGTGTGTGCATCCCCAGGGAGCAGAGGGTCGCCTTTGTGTCCTTTAGGGTGCACAGCTACATATTCATTTGGTCAGAAAACAGGCTGACATGTGGGCCTTTCCTCCACCAGAGTGTGAATTCCTGGGATGCTTGCTGGGACATGGAGTCTCTGAATTTGAGGCACGAGCCCCACAAGTTAAAATTATAGTTGCCCAAAAGGGCCTACAGATTTGCCACCTGAAACTGGAGGCTAGTGGTAAACTAAATCTTTTGGCCAATGTCCAGTCTCTTTATTCTTACTGATAGAAATGGTGGGCTCCTTTTGTTCCATTCATTGACCGCCAATACAACTAGCAAACTCAGTACTGGATGAGTATATAAGCACTCAAACCCCTTTGCAGGGACAAAGTAGGGTGGGCAGGAGGGAAGACAGGGTCTGCTAGATAGCTTTGGCAATACTTAGGCCCTTTTCGTGAATTAGAAGCACAGCCTGGGCTCGGGAGGATGCGTATAGCATGTTAAAAAGAGTGTCCCTATGCTTCTCCATCTCCCCCACTTTAAGGAGTTGCCACCCTGGAGAGCAGAGCCCAATGCTCACAGAAATTGTCTGGTGGCCTAGCTCTGGATGGACCAACTGCCACCTCATCCAGGAAAGAGGAAGACGACTGGAAAAGTGGGGGGAGCACCCAGGTAATGTCTCCACCCACTGGGGAGAGCAGCCTTGGGGTGGGTACTGGCTCCTCACCCAAGGAGGCTGCCAAGATGTCCTGCACCAAGACCAGTTCCACAGGCACTGTGGTATGGTTTGCGTATGGTCTCTCTAATGATGCGATGACTGACAGCTGGCAGAAGTGGGGCACCAGCATGAAGGAAATCTCCTCCCCTTCCCCCTCCCCCCCGTGTTCGATTATGGCCAATGGGTCAACCACAGTCTTTGGTGCCAGGTTAGCACCGATGCCGCTGATGTGTCCTCCAGAGCCCACACATGCTGTCTGGGCGAGGGACTGAATTGCACCTCCAAGCATGAGAAGTTGTCTCCCTCCAGGGACCAGGGTGTGGATGTGGAGGCTCAAGTCTGATGGCTCATGGTCATAGCCAGAGACCAGAGCTGATGCCAGAAGTAGAAGGATCAACATTGCATCAGGGAGCGCCCTCACCGTCTCAGCAATGGCGGAACAAGGACTGGTACTGGACTGATTGATGATGCCTGGGCAAACTTTAGCACAATTTAGCAGCGAGCTGGAGACCCAGGTCAATGTGAAAACCAAGAACATGGTGACTTCAGGGTCTGTCTTGCGGATAAGGGTGAAGCAGTGGACGCGGTATACCCAGACTTTAGTAAGGCATTTGATATGGTATTGCATGATCTTCTTATTAATAAACTAGGCAAATACCACTTAGATAGGGCTACCATAAAGTGGGTGCATAACTGGCTGGATAACCATTCTTAGAGAGTAGTTATTAATGATTCACAATTCTGCTGGAAGGGCATAACAAATTGGGTTCCACACGGGTCTGTTCTGGGACTGGTTCTGTTCAATATCTTCATCAACGATTTAGATATTGGCATAGAGAGTATGATTAAGTTTGCAGATGATATCATGCTGGGAGGGGTTGCAACTGTTTTGGAGGATAGGGTCATAATTCAAAATGATCTGGACAAACTAGAGAAATGGTCGGAGGTAAATAGGATGAAGTACTCCCCTTAGGAAGGAACAATCAGTTTCACACATACAGAATGGGAAGCGACTGTCTAGAAAGGAGTACGGCAGAAAGTGATCTATGGGTCAGAGTGGATCACAAGCTAAATATGAGTCAACAGTGTGACGCTGTTGCAAAAAAAGCAAACATGATTCTGGACTGCATTAACATGAGTGTTGTGGGAAAGACACGAGAAGTCATTCTTCCTCTCTGCTCCACGCTGATTAGGCCTCAATTGGAGTATTGTGTCCAGTTCTCGGCACCACATTTCAAGAAAGATGTGGAGAAATTGGAGAAGGTCCAGAGAAGAGCAACAAAAATGATTAAAGGTCTAAAGAACGTGAGCTCCTGAAGGAAGACTGAAAGAATTGTGCTTGTTTAGTTTGGAAAGGAGAAGACTGAGGGGACATGATAGCAGTTTTCAGATATCTAAAAGAGTGTCACAAAGAGGAGGGAGAAAAATTGTTCTCCTTGGCCTATGAGGATAGGACAAGAAGCAATGGACTTAAACTGCAGCAAGGGAGGCTTTTGTCGGACATTAGGAGAAACTTCCTAACTGTTGGGGTGGTTAAATATTGGAATAAGTTGCCTAGGGAGGTTGTGGAATCTCCATCTCTGGAATAGTGATAGAAATGTAGCCGTGTTAGTCTGGTGTAGCTGAAACAAAAAACAGGACTATGTAGCACTTTAAAAACTAACAAGATGATTTACTAGATGATGAGCTTTCGTGGGCCAGACCCACTTCCTCAGATCAGACCACTGAGGAAGTGGGTCTGGCCCACGAAAGCTCATCATCTAATAAACCATCTTGTTAGTCCATCTCCAGAGATATTTAAGAGCAGGTTAGATAGACATCTATCAGGGATGGTCTAGACGGTACTAGGTCCTGCCAGGAGGGCAGAGGACTGGTCTCGATGACCTCTT
Source organism: Pelodiscus sinensis (assembly GCF_052426305.1). Classification (NCBI taxonomy): domain Eukaryota; kingdom Metazoa; phylum Chordata; order Testudines; family Trionychidae; genus Pelodiscus; species Pelodiscus sinensis. The sequence continues at coordinate 62,957,601 of NC_143052.1, read as the reverse complement.
GAGGTCCCTTCCAGTTCTAGTGTTCTATAATTCTATCTTGGCTCTGGAGACTGGTGGCACTCACCTGATTTGCACAAGGCTTTTCCACCAGGCCAGCCCACACTTAACAGAGCCAGTTGCACCATCAGCTTAGCCCTTTGCTAGTTCCCAGAGTTGGTGCTGGGTCTTTCTGGAGAAGGAACTGCCTGTGGCTAAACCCTTCAACAGCTCCAGAGTGCCTGTAAGGCCCAAACAGGGTCCTATGTTTGGCCTGTGCCGTCTTCTTAGGCTTTTTCCTCGGTTCTGATGATGGGAACAGTGCTGGGAAGGCCCTGGTCCAAGAAGCGCACTAGGTACTGATGTTGAGAGCTGGGAGCTGGTTTGGGCTGCAAAGTTTCCAAAGCAGAATGTAGATCTGTCTGCTTCGGGTGGGCCATGAGGCAGATGTTGCACTTCCTCTGAGTGCATGGACAAAAGTCCTGAGAGATACAACAGTGCATCTTTATGTGGGTTTTACTGAGGCATTGTACGACATTGTATGCAGGTTGCTAACAGCCATAGGCCTGTTACACAATGAGTAGGACTTTAAACCTGGAGATCCGGGCATGCCTTGCCAAGCCCAAAGGATTTGCGCTGCAGAATGTATTATTTTGCTCTGCACTTTCTCCAAAGAGGTGGATTAATTGGAGTACAGTGAGTGCACCCTGCACTTTCTATACAGCCAGGCAAACATGGGGGTGAGGGTTGGTGATAAAGCTGGAGTCAGGGAGTGAGGGGAGTCAGAAGTGCAGGCTGGGCAGGCAGGCTGGCTAGAGATTAGAGTAGCAGCCAAGGCCTGTGGAGCTGAGAAAATGAATCCCTGAAACTGACTACAAGCTTTTCTCTTCCTTGGCACACATAAGGAGGCAACGGAAAGAGACTCTGAGCTGGACCACCCACACTTCCTTATAGCTGCTACAGCCCATAGAGCTGGACTGTTTGTGAATACAGCAAAAACATCCATCATAAAAAATAATCACCGCTAGTATGGGCGGTAGGAGCACAGCCGGCCTGGGGAGGCAAGCCCATGCCCCACCTCTTCTGCCCATAGCCCCACCCCTTCCACACCCACCCAAGCTTAGCTCATTGTGGCCACTGTCTGAGGCCCGGCACCCCCAGGCTCTCACATTATGGCAGCTAGCACCTCCCACGTACCAGGGCCAGGCAGCTGCACAGCCCCGGTTCCCTCTCCTGCCATAGCTCCAGCTCCCCCACTACAGGGCCAGACAGCTGTGCAGCCCCAGCTCAACCTTCCTCCCACCTCCGATTATCCAGGCTGCCATGCAATCCCAGCCTCATCTCCTCCCCCGGCCTCATTCCAGCCCCCAGAGCAGCTGGGCAACTGCAACCCCAGCCCCAGCCCACAGAACAGCCAGGCAGTCACAGCTCTGCTCTGGCCTAGGCCCTGGCCTCCAGAGCAGCTGGGCAGTCACATCCAGCTCCGGCCTTAGCCCCCAGAACAGCTGCGCAGCCATGGCCCTAGCCCCTGGAGTAGTTAGTTTAAAAAAAAAATCACATAAAAATCCCTTATGTGCATGAATGAAAACTACTTCAGTCCAAATTCCCCATTGATAATATATTATGGAAACCTTTCCAGACGGGAGTAACACAGTACATAGCTCTGTGTTTCCCCCTGGTGGTGCGCAGCATCCCAACTGGTTTGGAAGACCACACACAGACAGCAAGTATATCTTGAAAATGATGTTTCCTTAGGGATTTTTAGAGACAGTAAGAAAACAATTTGTTGGTTTGTATTTTGACTGAAATAGCTTTTGATCACTCACATGGCTCTGTTCTGCTTGACAGGAAGCAATCTCCTTTGTAGCAAATGAACAAGACAAACAGCCAAATCAAAGGCGGGTTATCCATTAAGTGCAGAAAATACCTGAAAAAAGCATATGGTTAATTAAATGTTTAGACACGTGTTCACTTTGTAAGTGGATTTACAACAGCTGAATTTAACATGTGGAAGTTCAGTGTATAATAGTACTTGGATATTCATTGCCAATGTTTCATAATAGAAAAGTTTAAAAATAGGGAAAAAAAGATAATGCTAGATGCATTGTCTTCACTGAGGCCAACCGTAACCTTTCATCACAACATTTGTTTTTAAATGTGCTTGCTTTCATAATGAATGTTATTTCTTCTTCCTGTGGCCTCTTGGGTTCTTTAATTAGAGAAGGCAGATGTAAGTAATTAAAAGCAAAGAGCCTGGATGTAATCAAAAAATGTGTTTACTTTGCCTCACTCACTCAGTGCAAGATTCTGGGCAAGCCAGGTAGCTAGGATTATGTTCTGCAACTAGAGCCAAACAATATCCCATTGAATGCATGGAGATAGCAGGTAAAGAGGGATTCACTCACTATTAAAAGTCTTGCAAGGTATCCTCAGTATGTATTGCCTCCATCAGCCTTGTTATGCCACCTCCTCATCCCTTATTAAACTTTCCCTTCAGACTTCTCTCTATTCAGCATAATAATAGGTAATTACTATTTCAGATCTATAAAGTTATTTCTAAACTAATACTTAAGTGCATAGTAGTGAAAAGTGTGGTGGAGCATCGCAGGTTACATTAACTGCAGCTATAGAGCTACAGTTCCACTGCTCCAAACAAGCCCAAGCAACTCTCCTTTACAAGACATTTTTTTGAAGACTGGAAGGGATCTCTGAGCAAAATCGTCTTACTTCAAACTGTGTGCTACTTTCAAACTTCTAGCCACACCCTAGAATTGAGCTGTGATCCCACCAGATCTCACCAGTTTTATAGCTGATACACTTGGGGTATGTCAATACTTTGGGGTGGGGGGGAGTGATTTCCAGCTTGAGGAGACATACCTGAGCTAGTTATCATTGAACTAGTGAGACCTGCTCTCATGCTGCTGCTGCTACATTCTATTTGTAGTGTATAATTTGAGGAGAGCTAGCATGGGTACATCTCCTCACGCTGGGACTTCCGCCACCCCCCTCCCCACCAGCTCTGAGTGTAGACATACCCTATTAGTGGCTGCAAGAAGCAATGGTGGTGATGATTCAATAGCTTTTCAGTTGGCACAGAGAGTCACCCCTCCCACCAAGTATGGTGCTGAAGATGACATTGTGATGACAGACAGTTTTTCTGATGGCTTCCCAAATACAGATCCCAAGTACAAGTCGTTGTTAAAGATGCATAGCACCATTTTCAGGAAGATGTCCAATTCTGCTGTTCAAGTTTGGAGGTTAAAAAAAAATCAGAAAGGGTTCAGAAAAAAGTAGCAAGAACAAAGTAAAGTTTGGAAAACCCGAAGAACATTGAGAAACTGTTTATTTCCTTTATGTAAGATAAGTCTACAGAGTTGGCTTGATCATGTTTTTCCAGTACCTACATAGGAAAGAGATTTCTGATAGTAGATGGCTCACTAGAAAAAAAGGCATAAGAGAGCCAATGGTTAAAAACGCAATCAAGACAAATTCTGACTAAAATTAAGTCATATGTTGAGAGTAATTAGCCATTAGTGCAACATACTTAGGGATATGGTCACTTAAGGCTTTATATCATGGAAGGGATCCTTAAGGAATCCATTTTGAGGCACTTGGATGAGAGGAAAGTGATTAGGAATAGTCAGCATGGATTCACAAAGGGCAAGTCGTGCCTGACCAATCTGATTAGCTTCTATGATGAGGTAACTGGCTCGGTGGACATGGGAAAGTCAGTGGATGTTATATACCTTGACTTTAGCAAGACTTTTGATACGGTCTCCCACAATATTCTTGCCAGCAAGTTAAGGGAATGTGGATTGGATAAATGGATGGTAAGATGGATAGAAAGATGGCTAGAAGGCCGGGTCCAGCGGGTAGTGATCAACGGCTCAATGTCAGGATGGCGGTCGGTTTCTAGCGGAGTGCCCCAAGGTTCAGTTCTAGGACCGGTTTTTTTCAGTATCTTTATTAATGACCTGGATGAGGGGATGGATTGCACCCTCAGCAAGTTTGCGGATGACACTAAGCTGGGGGGAGAGGTAGATACGCTTAAGGGCAGAGATAGGATCCAGAGTGACTTAGACAAATTGGAGGACTGGGCCACAACAAATCTGATGAGGTTCAATAAGGATAAGTGCAGAGTCCTGCACTTGGGACGGAAGAATCCCAAGCATAGTTACAAGCTGGGGACCAACCAGTTAAGTAGTAGTTCTGCAGAAAAGGATCTAGGGGTTACAGTGGATGAGAAGCTGGATATGAGTCAACAGTGTGTCCTTGTAGCCAAGAAGGCTAATAGCATATTAGGTTGCGTTAAGAGGAGCATTGCCAGCAGATCCAGAGATGTCATTATTCCCCTTTATTCGGGTTTGGTGAGGCCACATCTGGAGTATTATGTCCAGTTCTGGGCCCCCCACTACAAAAAGGATGTGGACGCATTGGAGAGGGTCCAGCGGAGGGCAACCAAAATGATTAGGGGGCTCGAGCATATGACTTATGAGGAGAGGCTGAGGGACTTGGATCTGTTTAGTCTGAAGAAGCGAAGAGTGAGGGGGGATTTGATAGCAGCCTTCAACTTCCTGAAGGGAGGTTCCAAAGAAGATGGAGAGAGGCTGTTCTCAGTAGTGACAGATGGCAGAAGAAGGAGCAATGGTCTCAAGTTGTGGTGGGAGCGGTCCAGGTTGGATATTAGGGAAAACTATTTCACTAGGAGGGTGGTGAAGCACTGGACTGGGTTACCTAGGGAAGTAGTGGAGTCTCCATCCCTAGAGGTGTTTAAGTCTCGGCTTGACAAAGCCCTGGCCGGGTTGATTTAGTTGGAATTGGTCCTGCCTAGAGCAGGGGGCTGGACTTGATGACCTCCTGAGGTCTCTTCCAGTTCTATGATTCTATATCAAGACTGCATGTCTTTCTAAAAGACATTCTATAGCCCAAATAGAAGCTAGATTGATGCAGAAGTTACGGGGGAGGTTCTACAGCCTGTGTACAAAGGTCAGACTAGATGACAGTGGTTCTTCCTGGCCTTTAAAAAAAAATATGTGAATAGCTCCAGTACCTTTGTCCAAATTCTAACTACCCCCTCATTTTTTGGTTCCACCCCAGAGCCTAGCAACTCCACAAAGTCTAATAGCCCTGAGCCTCCAGAAGAGTTAATCCAGTCTTGAAAGTACCGAGAAAGAAGAATTACAATGGTACATGGGGAAAAGAGACATTAAAGAAAGAACAGGCAGTGAAACAAGAGTTAAAATAACTAAAGAGGCTCTAAGCACTGTAAGAAATTAGTAGAAAAACATTCTTAGAAAATTATGAGAAAAATAAATCAAGTGAAATGTTAACGAAATAAGTTTTAATAAAAGAAACTGTAAATACAAAGAAACAGACTTAAGAAATAAGGAGAAAGTGAGCTGTAGCAAAAGTGAGGCAGCACCTTGAGGTATCCAAGTGAACAGCAATAGATAAGAGCAAAGGGACTGTAAGCCAGAAAGGAGCACAGGATAACTGTTCAGTCAAGAAACCAAACACATCCCACCAAGGAATACATGGCTTTATTTAAGATGGAATTCAAAACTGTAAACAAAGATTACGCAAGTGCATTGCTTAAGATATAACCTGAACAACCTTTTCCTTCACGCTCTGGGTTAACAGAGGCTGAAAACAGAGAAATTGAAAAGGGAACACGTAACAGTGGAATTTATGTTCTATTGCACTGTATTATCTAATAGCAGATACTGTTTTTTTATAAATATAAATTGTTACCTATAAAGAGTTTAATTAAGATAAAGTATCAAGTGGATAGTCAAGATCAGTAACAGTCTACAGTAGTTTCTAGTGCAAATCTATATAGTGGTTCCTGCTAAAAACAACCAATTCTGATTTATGTGTTACTATTCCCAATTTAATTGATTTCTAGTCTAGCCCAAGTGACAAGATAAAATTTAATTTACCCTTTAGATTGCCCCAGCCACTCCTTATTGCTGTGATTTAGAACACCCTCTAGCAGGCTTATTGGAGAATGAATGGCTGTACTGTGCTAAGCGAAATATGTTTGCAGGTATGAAAATTACAAACATGTAGCCTTTATACTTCTGGGCACCAAGGATTGGTCAAAGGGGGTTACATGATTGTGTCTGTGTATTTTGGCAAACTGAATATCTCAGTCCTAGCTGAACTTTACTCTAGACTAGCACTGTCTCTATTTTTTGGCAGATTGTTCAGGAGCTCTCTTTCTTCCACGTGGCAGAAGAAAGGCATTAAATGATACATAATTCATTTCACTGGAGCCTGGAAAGTGTGAGTATTGAACCACAAACTCTGGCAGAAGAGCAGCAGAATTAATGTACTGTGTTGAACAATTTTAACATTAATGAGTCTCGTTTAACCACATGTAATGTACAAGATCTTAAACTGGATATTGTGTAACTCTGGTGGTTTTGTGTAATTCACGTTTGGGCTTTGTCTTTTAAAAGTGAAATGTTTTCTCTTGCAAGATGCCAAATGCTAGCTCTGGAGACTGATGTCTTCTTTCCACACAGCAGCGTTTGTTACAAGCAGGAGCAGTGCAAGCTGTCTCATCTTCCTCTACACTCAGACTTATTCCTGCTCTAATAGCACTAAGGATGGGGCTGGCATAGATCTGCTTGTGTCTGGGAAGGCTTTGGATTCTCTGGCACTGGTGCCAGCAATAGTGGTTGTGCCTGAAAGTGGATTAGTTCTGAATTTAATTAACAACCAAAAGCTCATAGAAAGGCTTGATGTTCTATTACCAATACCATGAGCTGAGTTTTTCCATTACTACTGGATGTGTGTCTCATAATAGTGAAGCCTGTTTGTGCTGATCATCTATGGAACCAGGAAAAATTAATCACCTAATAGAGGGGATCTTTAACCAAAAGTCAGTTACAATTGCAATGGAAAGCACAAGGAAATACTTTAACTTAGCTGTCCAAAACAAGAAGCTGCCTATTAGCCGTAGTCCTTAGCGCAAAAGTCATCACAAAGGGTATGTCTACACTACAGCGCTAATTCGAACTAACTTAGTTTGAATTAGTTCATTTGAACTAAGCTAATTCGAACTAACGCGTCTAGAACTAAAAACTAGTTCGAATTAGCATTTTGCTAATTCGAACTAGCATGTCCACATTAAGTGGACCCTGAACCGGGCTTAAGGATGGCCGGAAGCAGTGCCGGCAGGACATCAGAGGAGGACTTAGAGCGTGGAGATGCTGTCTCAGGCTAGCCGAGGGCTGTGCTTAAAGGGTCCCAACCCCCACCCCGGACAGACAGTTCTCAGGGGTGCCCCGCTTGCAAAGCAGTCCTGGCTTGGTGTGCCCGGAGTGCCCACACTGGGCACATCACACCACTCGGCCATCAGCCCGGCTGCACTTGCCGCAGGCTGCCATCTGGGGAGAGGGGGCAATGGGGGGCTGCAGGAGAGCTTCCACCCCCAGAAGCCCGCAGAGCCAGCCCAGTCCTCCCCATCGGGGGCTCGTACCCCATTCCTCCCTCACCTCCTTCCACTTACCCTTCCCAAGCCCCTCTTCTTGATGTACAAAATAAAGGACAATTGTGTTCAAAAATGGAATCTGTCTTTATTGAACAAAACTGGGGGAGACTGGGAAAAGGAGGTGGGAGAGGGGAAGAGAGAGGCTGGGAAAGGGGAGGGCAACTAAAATGATCAGGGGTTGGGAACAGGTCCCATATGAAGAGAGGCTAAAGAGACTGGGACTTCTCAGCTTAGAAAAGAGGAGACAGAGGGGGGACAGGATAGAGGTCTCTAAAAGCAGGAGTTGGGTGGAGAGGGTGCATACAGAAAAGTTCTTCATTAGTTCCCATAAAGAAGGACTAGAGGACACCAAAGGAAAGGAATGGGTAGCAGGCTTCAAACTAGTAACAGAAAGTTGTTCTTCACAAAGCAAAGAGTCAACCTGTGGAACTCCTTGCTGCAGGAGGCTGTGAAGGCTAGAACTAGAACAGAGTTGAAAGGGAAGTGAGATCAAGTCATGGAGGTTGGGTCCATGGAGTGGTATTAGCCAGGGGATAGGAGTGGTGTCCCTGCCCAAAGTTTGTGGAAGGCTGGAGAGGGATGGCACGAGACAAATGGCTTGGTCACTGTCTCCGGTCCATCCCCTCCAGGGTCCCTAGGGTTGGCCGCTGTCGGCAGACAGGCTACTGGGCTAGATGGACCTTTGGTCTGACCCAGGACAGCCATTGTAAGCTCAGGGCTCAGGGTCGGGGGTCTCAGTGGACCACCTTGATTTTCATGCACTCCTGCTCCTGGTGGCCAGGCTGGCAGCTCTCCTGCCCTAGACGGCCACCTTCCTGTGCCTAGTGCGGAGATCGTGGACGAGGTCCACGATGTCCGCACTAGCCCAGGTGGGTGCCTGCCTCTTGCAGTCCTGGGCAAGCTCCCGGGAGCTGCCAGCCTGGTCCCGGGAAGAGGGGGAGGGCTGGGGGGCATCAGGTGGCTGGCTCAAGCCGTGCCAGGTACAGGGTTTGCTGGCTGGGTGCTGACAGGCTTGCACCTGGCACGGGCACCGTAGCCAGCCCGTGCCCCTTTAAGGGGTCCGGGACCGGGAGGGGGGCATAGAGTTTCCCTGGTGTTGGCCAGAGTGGCCACCAGGGAAACCTGGGAAGCCTTAGCCTCCCACTAGTTCGAATTAAGGGTCTACACACCCCTTAATTCGAACTAGTTAGTTCGAACTAGGCTTAATCCTCGTAAAATGAGGTTTACCTAGTTCGAACTAAGCGCTCCGCTAGTTCGAATTAAATTTGAACTAGCGGAGCGCTAGTGTAGCGCCTATGAAAGTTAGTTCGAACTAACGTCCGTTAGTTCGAACTAACTCTGTAGTGTAGACATACCCATACAGAAGCAAACAATGCCATCTTAATATCACTTATTAACCCAAGTCCTAAGATAAATGGATCCCAAATGATGATGCAAGGAGAGAGTGCAGAAAGCATTCCCCCCACATCTGATGCATGCCTAGGGGGTGGGATGGGGGAAGGTACAGTTACACTCTCTCAAGCTCTCCTAGGAATGGTCTATGATAGCTGTCCCAACCAGAGGGCTGGGACATGGAACTGACCTCCGGTGGAGGGCGTGAGAGCCGAGCGACACACTCGCAATCTGTTCAAGCAAGAAAGCGTAATGTCTTCAAACTCTTTCCCTCCTGGAAGAGTTCTAGCAGGTCTAGCTTAGGCAGCACCCCATTGACATTGCTTTAAGCCACAACTAAGCTCTAAGCCAGGGGTCAGCAACCTGTGGCTCAGTATGGAACCAAATATGGCTCTTTTGTCATTCCCTAAATACACGCAACTTTTTTAATTAAAATGAAAAATTAATTCAAAATTTTAAAAACGCGTAATTACTCATGTCAGAATGGTCTTTTTTTGGGTCTATTTCACCTTAAACCAGCGATGAAAGTAAAGCCTGGTAAGTACCGATTGCACTCCAGCAAGAGCCGGCCAGGGGACACTGCTCATTTAAAGGGCCAGCTGAGGATGTGCTGTCCCCAGCTGCCTTACTCCTAGGACAGACCCCGCAGCTCTGCCCCAGCAGCCCCGTGACTGTTGTAATAGACCATCTGCGGTGGCCCAGCTTGGGCTCTGGCTGTGGCAGCTTGGCCAACAAGACCCCTTCTGGCCATAACATCCTGGTCCTGGCCCCGATCCTGAGGCAGGCCCTGCCACCCAGCACCTATCTGGCTGCAGGAAGGGCTGGCAGCGGTTCCCCTCCTACTGCAGCCTGGGTAAGAGGGGAGGCCACCATCCAGCTGTAGTGATCCTGGCCTGGCCCCTCATCCAGCTACTGCTGCCTAGGAGTAGCGGCCCAGCCTTGGCCAGGTAATAATATGGCGTCAGAGTCCCCTCACATACTCTATTTCCCATTCCTAGCACCCTGCCCTGCCTCTAGCACACCCCAACCCCCTGCCCTGAGCCCGTCATACTGTGTAACCGGTCTCCTGCACCCCTACATCCACAAAATACACCCCCTGCAGCAGCAGAAGTCCCATTAAATGAAGTCTGTGAATACAGTGTTTTCATTTTATGCTATTATTAATCATCATGTCAATTATCAAGTTTAAGTTGTGTATTTTCAGTCATGCAAATGGGCATTCTTATACGGCTCTTTGTTGACCACTTGTTCTGAATTTTGATGTAGTTTGGCTCTTTGGTTTGAAAAGTTTGCTGAGCCCTGCCCTAAGCCCTGAGGCTCTGTATCAGTGTAAAAAGCCAGGAAACTTACAGAACCAATCCTGTCGTGCTAAACATCTACATAGCATTAACTAAATCTTCAATAGAGTCATGCCAGAACATTAGAGTAGTATGTACAGTGCTAAAAAGCAACGAGGCCCAGATGGAGATCTGGAATATGCACACACCACAAAACAGATCAGTGGTAAATGCATTAATGAGGATAAAATGAAACCATTCAGAAAAATACAGGACAGATCAACGCAGTATGAAATCTGCCTGAAAGACCATCATTCTTCTTTCCTGGGCTTCATGAACTGAAATGAGTTTTAGTGTCCTAAAAAAAATTACATGTAAACTGGTCTAAAGCTACCTCAGACATTAATCCCATTGAAAAGACTGCCAATTCCAACAGCAGCTCTGCACTTCATCTCTAAGAAAAGGCAAGGGGTTTTGGAGAGCTGTGGGAAAGATACCGTCTATGCCATAAATGCAAATGGGATAAGAATTGGCACGCAATGCTTCAAAGGATAGGGAAAATTAGTGGTTAAACAGATTTATGATTGGAAAGTATATTGTAAGGAGACTTATTACTGGGTGCTTTCCTTCCACCCCAGCTGAGCTGGATAGAAACAAGCAGTTACCCAGCTCAACAGCCAGACAGTAAAGGGCAAGTAAGGGATTACCAATGTACAGGAAATGGAAATGGTATCTTGAGGTCAGAGAGGTCCAGCCTCTGGAAAGAGCCAGAGCCTGCCAGAAAGCAAGTGCAACAGGCTAGACAAGGCAGCAGTCTGGTAGCTGGGACAGGGAGGTTGGGCAGGAAGCATCCAGAGAGCTGGAACTGGAAATCTGAGAGCACATGACATTGCCCTCAGGGGCCAGCTGAAGTTGCAGGTGGATTCAGGAGGGCCATGGTATGTACAGCTGACATTTTCACTCTGCCCTGGACTGCCCCTGGGGGCTGTGTGAGGAACTGCTAAATTAATCGTTTGTTGTCTCCATGCAAGGCATTGTGCTGAAAGTAATCTAACCTCTGAACTTCTGGCAGCCTTAGTAAAGGGATTCCCCCATTCCTCAGAATGCACTATGGCAATGCATTATGCATTACATCCCATAGAGCTCAGTGCATGGGCACCTAAGGGCCTGCCCCGAGGCAATGGGTCACAGAGCAAGCAGCCAGCTATCTACAGGAGAATGTCACAAAGACACCCTGCAGCCCAGACGATCCCAGTGTTCATGCCCCAGCTAGAGCTGCTAGGATGATGATGAAAAAGTTCCTGAATGTCTCCCCTCCTCAGGCAATTCATCTGGTGAAGTGGGTTTTACCCACAAGAGCTTATGCCCTAGTAAATCTGTTACTCTCTAAGGTGCCACAAGACTCCTTGTTGTCTCTTCAGGCAGACAGTGTAAGGTGAGCAGCACCATCTTTCAACTTTCTCAGTGCTTGGGTACAATCCGCACCTGGATGAAATAGAACCAGGAAGAATGGAGGCCCAGTTTCCTATAAAAACTCCAGCTAGTATGAAACACAAAGGCCTGATTGCTAAGCAACTGCAATGACCATGCACGAGTCATCACCTCTCGAGTCCAGAGCGCAGTTCAAGGCCTCTATCCTGGTATTCAAAGTCTTCTGTGGGCGGGGCCCAGCTACTTGAGAATCCAGCGTTCTCTCTGAAACCACGCCCTCCCCGCAATAGCAGCACTCCACTGGACAGAGAGACTTCTGAGTACAGCAGACAGAGCCTAGACTGTGGAACTCACTACCATGCAGCTATTACTAAGTCTGCTTTTCCAGATGAGTTCATTAACAGCGTAGGATGGACAGCAGTCCTGATTCTATTGGCCCTGTTAGTACTGGAATCATATGTGCACCATGAGGGGACTATAGTTCATGACTAGGGATGTGAATGGTTAACCGATTAACCAGTTAACTGGTGGGCTGGAGCAGCCCCCTGCCTGACATGGGCAGGGGGCTGCTCTACCCAGCGAGGCCCACGGCACTCCAGTCCCTCCAGAGCAGCCACCATTTGCGGCAGGCCCAGACTAGCTGAAGCAGCATACCATGGGCCCTGCCCCTAGCGGGGGCCGCTTCAGCCTTGCCATGGCAGTCTTGGGGGAGAAGGCTTTTTCAGCCCATCTGGGATGGAGTGGCCCTCCAACCCCTATTTAAGTGGTTAACTGGTTAAACATAATGTTTAACCAGTTAACTGATTAAACAGGATTTTACATCCCTATACATAACCCTATTATACTAGTCCTCGCTGAGATATGAACAGTCATGTAGCAATCCTAATATTTGCTGAAAGTCTCAAGGGGCAGCCGTGTTAGTCTGTAACTTTGAAAACAAGTAGTCCTGTGGCTCCTTAGAGACTAACAAATTATATACACACATATATATATGTAACCATGAACTTGTGTTGGCAAAACCCACTTTGTCAGATGAGATGAGCTCAATGACATGGGTTTTGCCCACGAAAGCTCATGATACTATATATATTTTTAGTTAGTCTTTAAGGTGCCCCAGGATTACTTGTTATTTATAAAGTTATAGACTAACACAGCTACCCCTCTGAGACTTTTAAACATGCATTCAGCCGTATGGAGTGGAAATCGTAGTATTTGCTGGACTGTGAAAATAAATACTGCCATAGGAAAATCTTGAGTACTCTAACATAACTACATTAGTTCCTTCCATAATTCAGAAGTCTTGTAGTTTTCCTGTGCATCTTTTTTACAGAGTTCCTGTTCTTATTCTTTTCCTTTTGGCACAGGAATAGCATACGTTGATCAGAAGTTCTCTCTTGCGCGTTTGAAGATTTACAAAAGATCTAAGAAGGATTCTTCTAACCTGCAGTTTTGTCCCAGTTCTACAAATGATCATCTGGCTGCATTGTCACTACTCTGGCCATGAAAGTGGAATCTCAGCCATTTTGACTTTAAGCAGTTTGGATGGCTCTTGTGTTTGAAGTTGCTGGAACTACATCAAACAGCTGAGTAAAGAATACTGTGAAAGGATTTAGTCTGCCTGAATATGTTAGTGAGGAGAGAAAAAGCTTTTTCTAGCACCCATTGTGATCTACCCTTTTAAAAGTTTCACTTTACTATCACAGCTATTAAGCTGATTATTTTACTCCAGACCAAATTCAGTTTTGAACTGCTCAAGTTACACAAACATCCCCACTTATTCTACCACAAAAGAAACCATTCACAATAAGAAAACATTTTCAATTGACCAGTAAGACACCCTGAGAGACACTATGTGAGATCACACTGAAAAAAAAACTTGCCACATATCAAAACTCCTTGGATTGGAAATTTAAATTTGAAAAATTATGTTCCAAAATATAAACAAATTATAGCACCATTTAACTAGGTCGAATTAATTAGACACACATTGTTGCAGTAAGCTATCCCTCAGGATGTATTAAAAGATTAATGCATGAGAATTTATTTATATTTAGAGAAAAAAATCAGTTTAATCAAACAGCATTTTACAACTGAAAACTGTTGACAAAAGCTTTCTGACTGGCATTTGTCAATTTAAATTCGATAGATATCAATTTAGCTTGAGTTAACAAATTTACCAACCAATTTAGCTCCCAATGTAAGTTAAATTAATATATATCAAGTTTAAACCAAATATAAGTGCATCCACACACATTTTTACACCTGTTCAAATAAATCAGTTTAAAAATACAACCTTCATGCAACAAGTGTACATTTATGTGTACATCAGGCCTGAGGCTACACATTTTTCTTCAGCCAATTTCAAAACTCATTGTAATGTGGATCTCCTTTACAGCAGAGCTACTCAACTTTGGAAGCCCTGGGGGCCACAGCGATACTCACAGCACATGCCGAGCGCCGCAACTTAAGTGTGGTTGCATATAAAATGCAAATATATATGCAAATATACGCAAATAGCTTATTTCACACTGACAAGCATGAATACAAAGATTAAGGCAAGATTACACAACACACCGGCCCATTTAAGTCAGTTCTGCTGATATTAATAAAATGAAGTATTAACCCGATTGCCACCCATATGACAGCACTTTTACTGAGTAATGACAGTCCAGGAATTTAGCTACTAAAACACATATCAATGGAAGACCATTATATTGACTCATGTGGAGTGTGTTCCCAATGGATGCTATGTTCAAAGAATCCCAACTGGGGGCTGCATGTTGAGCCTCGCGTAAATCCAAACCACACTGCGGGCTGCGTACAAACAGGCTGTGGGCCGCATGTTGAGTAGTCCTGCTTTATAACTACAGTAGAGATGGTCAAGGAAATTCTAGACCCTTATTCAGTACACAGCTTTCCCTCATGGATACTGTTGCCCAATTCTTTAAATGTGCTAGTTGCCATTGTGCAAGGTTGTACCACTTTTTCTCCCTGCATTGGTCCCTCAGGGTATGTCTACACTACCCGGCTAGTTCGAACTAGCGGGGGTAATGTAGTCATCCGCAGTTGCAAATGAAACCCGGGATTTGAATTTCCCGGTCTTCATTTGCATGAAGCCGGCCGGCGCCATTTTTAAATGCCGGCTAGTTCGAACCCCATGCCACGCGGCTACACGCGGCACGGACTAGCTAGTTCGGATTAGGCTTCCTAATCTGAACTAGCTGTACACCTCATTCCACGAGACGTATTCGAACTAAGCTAATTCGAACTAGCACATCTAGAACTAAAAACTAGTTCGAATTAGCGTTTTGCTAATTCGAACTAGCGCGTCCACACTGATTGGACGCAGGGGGGCACTTAAGGGCAGCTGAAACCGGTTCTGGCAGGGCATCAGGTCAGTAGTTGCTTTGTGTGGCTGCTGTCTGAGGCTATCTGAGGCTCGAGCTTAAAGGGACCCCCCTGGACAGCCGGTTCTCAGCTTTTCCTGCTTGCTTGCCAACCTCGCCGAGGGACAGCAAAGCGTTGGTCTCTGTGCCCATCTGTGTCGGTGCTTCCCTTCGGGGGGGCCGCCGCAGGTGGCAACATGGAGCCATGGCTCGCCCTGCACCTTCTGGTGCACGTTCTGGACTTGCTGCTGCAAGCCTACCAGCAATGGCTCGAGGCTGCCTGGCACCACCTGGTGAACGTCAGCCCCCTGCCTCTCCGCCTGGCCACCCTGGGGGCCGTGGAGGAGCCGCGGCGGCGCCTCGGCACCGGCGTGCCCCGCCGCATCTGGTGTCTGGACGCCAGCACCGACTGGTGGGACCGCATCGTCCTGGAGCACTGGGAGGACCGACAGTGGACCCAGAACTTCAGGATGAGGAGGGACACCTTCCTGGAGCTCTGCGAGTGGCTCGCCCCTGCCCTGCGCAGAAGGGACACTCGCATGAGACCCGCCATCCCCCTCCAGAAGCGGGTGGCCATCGCCCTCTGGAAGCTCTCCACGCCGGACAGCTACCGATCCGTCGGGAACCAGTTCGGCGTGGGGAGATCCACCGTCGGAGCGGTGCTCATGCAAGTATGGCACTCGTCGGCCACCGAGCTGGGGGGGAGGGGGGCTGCGAGGAGGGGATGGGCCGCCCCAGGGACAAAGGGGGGGGGCGGGAGGAGGCGAAAGCGCCCCGCACCGGAGGGGTCGGGCTGTCCCGGCCGTACTACACGCCGCCAGGGGGGTTGCTTCCGGGAGTGAGGCGCGGGGCACTGCCAGGGCACGAACCCTCCCAGCCACCCGGGTGCCCCACTGATTGGCGCTTTGCTGCGTCTCTCTCCGCAGGTGGTCAAGGCCATCAACCGGGTGCTGCTCCGCAGGGTGGTCCGCCTCGCCGACCCGGATGCCGTCATCCGGGGATTCGGCGCCCTCGGCTTCCCCAACTGCGGGGGGGCCATCGACGGGACGCATATCCCCATCCGTGCCCGGAAACACCAGGCGTCCCGGTACATCAACCACAAGGGGTACTTCTCCGTGATCCTGCAGGCCATGTGTGACCACCGGGGACAGTTCACGGACATTAATGTGGGCTGGTCCGGCAAAGCACACGACGCCCAGGTGTACCGCAACTCCTCCGCGTGCCAGCGGCTGCAGGCCGGGACCTTCTTCCCCGACCGCCACATCAGGGTCAGGGACGTGGACATGCCCGTGTGCCTAGTGGGGGATGCCGCCTACCCATTGCAGCCCTGGCTCATGAAGCCCTACACGGGGCACCTCAATCCCTCCCGCCAGGCCTTCAATGCCAGGCTGACCAGGGCCCGCATCGTGGTGGAGGGGGCCTTCGGGCGACTGAAAGCCCGCTTTCGATGCCTCCTCACCCGTCTGGACCTGGCTGAGCACAACATCCCTCCCGTGGTGGCAGCATGTTGTGTGCTCCACAATTTGTGTGAGCGGAAGGGGAGGCTTTCCTGCCAGCCTGGATGGCTGAAGCTGACCGCATGGCTGGACACTACGGTCAGCCCCGCACCGCCGCCATCCGGGAAGCCCAGCGGGGGGCCGTCCGGATCCGGGAAGCCCAGCGGGGGGCCGTCCGGATCCGGGAAGCCCTGCGGGAGAGCTTCCTGGTGGAGGAGGAGGAGGACTGACCTCTCCCTGCATGCCCCACTGGGGCCTTCTTCCACCCTACCCCCCTTCCCCTTTCCCCTCCCTACCTACTGTCAAATAAAGACACCTGTTTTTGAAACAAAAATGTCTGTTTATTTCACAGAACTGGGTGGTGGAAGGGAGGAATGAGGGTGGGAGAGGGGAGGGGGAAACCTGGGACGAGGGAGCTGGAAGGGGAGGGAAGGGAGGAAGGGAAAGGAAAGCTCAGGGGTGGGAGTCCGGCTGCCTCTCCCGTCTCGCCACACTGCGGGTCCGGGGGTGTCGGTGGGAAATGGTTGTGGAGGGGGGGCAGGAGGGACAGGGGGTGTGGAGGAAGCAGGAGCGGGAGCAGGAGGGGGAGCAGGTGGGGGAGCAGGAGGAGCAGGAGGAGCAGGGGAAGCAGGGGGAGCAGGGAGAGGAGGAAATGGGAAGCGGTCGAGCAGGCTCTGGAGGTGGCCTCGCAGGGCACGGCCCTGCTCCTCCATGGCCTCCAGACTCCTCCGGCGCAGCCTCAGGTCCTCCTGGACCCAGTGGTCCTGGGTGCGGAGCTGGTGATCCAGGAAGCGGAGGTGCCGCCGCTGATACTCCTCCTCGTTCCTGGCTCTCCTGCTTGCCCGGGCACGGGCAGCTGCTGCAGGCGGTGTGGTGTGCCCTGCAGGCCCAGGTGCTGCAGCTGTGGTGCAACAAGACCAGCGGTCAATTACCCCAGGGGCCCAGGTGTGTGAAACCCAGCTCCCCTCTCCAAGGCCAGGGCCCCTGCAGGATCCCCAGCTGCTGCTCCGTGGTGGGCAAGGCCCAGGCGCACGGTCCCGGGGCTCCCTCTCGCCCCAGCCCCCCGTACACATAAGGGGAACATGATGGTACTCACAGGTGGATGCCTCCCCGGCCTCAGATGATGCAGGCAAGCGGCTCTGTGGGGTGCCTCGGGGGTCCCGGGTCCCGGGCAGGCTGGCGGCAGGCTCCTGGCTCTCAGAGCCCTCCTCTTCCTCCTCCGTCTCCAGGAGCGAGCCCTCTGCCCCGGGGTCAATCACGTCCCAGGGGGCAGGGACGGCATGAGCCCCCAGGAGGCGGTCCAGGGCGTGGAAGTGGGGGCAGGCCTCCGGGTCGGCCCCTGGCTAGCAGGCCCGGGAGTAGGACTGCCGCAGGTCTTTGACCTTGCAGCGGACCTGCTCCCGGCTGCGCTGGTGGCCCCTGGCGGCCAGGCTGGCAGCTATGCGGCCGTAGACGGCCGCGTTCCTGTGGCTAGTGCGGAGATCGTGGACATTGGAGGCTTCCCCCCAAACCTCGATGAGGTCCACGATCTCCGCACTTGACCAAGCGGGCGCCCGCCTTTTGCGCCCCCGGGCAGGCTCCTGGGAGCCGCCAGGCTGGTCCTGGGGAGCAGTGGAGGGCTGGGAGCCCTCGGGTGGCTGGCTCATCCTGTGGCAGGTGCAGGGTCTGCTGGCACGGGTGCTTGCAGCCTTGCAACTGGCACAAACTGTGTAGCCAGCCCGTGGCCCTTTAAGGGCTCCGGGGCCAGGAGGGGGGCAATAGAGTTTCCCTGGTGTTGGCCAGAGTGGCCACCAGGGAAACCTGGGAAGCCTTAGCCTCCCACTAGTTCGAATTAAGGGGCTACACACCCCTTAATTCGAACTAGCTAGTTCGAACTAGGCTTAATCCTCGTAAAATGAGGTTTACCTAGTTCGAACTAAGCGCTCCGTTAGTTCGAATTAAGTTCGAACTAATGGAGCGCTAGTGTAGCGCCTAGGAAAGTTAGTTCGAACTAACTTTGTAGTGTAGACATACCCTAACTTAGTATGTTGTATTCACTTAGAACTACATTCTTTTTCTGCTGTAAAAAGTGTTGTCCAAACATAGTAACTGCTACTGAAGGAGGAAATATAATGCAGCTACCTCGCTTTTGGCTGTGGTGCTGCTGTCGTTTCACTCCTTCTTACAAATGAGCTATTGTCTTCTAAAATTACATTGCTAATTAAAGCTAATACAGCCAAGCCCTAATGAATGCAACTTTGATGTATGTAGGGCCTTTGCGCAATCCCTCTGGCATGCAAACTGCAGTTATACAACAAGGCTCAACTGCTTCTTGAAAGCAAAGGATGTAGGGCCCAGTTTGCTTAGTGCTCTAGACTAAACAAAGTGCTTATTTCAGTGCCAGATTATGTGTTACTGAGATTTACTCACAAACGATTCCAGCTAAGACTATGGCCCACTACAATGATTAGTCCAGCCATTTTAAAACAAGCCCCATCTTTAGCTGATGTCACGGCCCTGATAGGACTACCTGGCAATGGGGGATTTGCTGCTGGGTTCATCACCCTCTTCGCTTCAGAAAAGCAGGAAAAAGATACGGATTAAAAGGGAACAGCCTGTTTTTCGAATGCTTAGAATTGACTCATTAGCCTTGGGCAGACAGTCACCTGCTTTCACTGTGGACTATTTAAGCCAGTTTTCAGGAAGCTTTCAACTATTACAGTTTCAGCTGATCAGGCCCATGAAATCCAGGTTGGCACGCTGTGAAATACACAGGACTGCAACAGACAATGGAGCTCAGCTCAAGAACAATGAACTCCTGAACTTAACACAAACAGATGGATTTCATGAGACATCGACTCACTGATACCCAGAAGCATATGCACAAACTGAAAGAAGCTGCTAACAAGATGCAAGAGAAGACCTATATTTAACACTACTCAGTTACAGAACTGTATGGCGATGTACAAAATCACCTGCAGTGGATTTACCATTAAACACGCTGCGGTAGCACAGAGCCCCCAATAAAGGAGGGGCCCCCAAATGTGGCAAGCGTGGGCTATCTGCATACCATTGCTGGTGGATGCACACCGCTCCAAGAAGTGGCTGGCTGCTGGCACATCTCTGCATGGCCCTGGAGAGAAGGAGGCAGCTCCACTTGTGCAGCTCCTACCCTGGGCAGCGCATGGAGACTTGTTGCCCCCCGCCCCTGAAAGGGAACACAGAGACATGCCAACAGTCTCCTTGCCTGCTCTGCCCCTCTCCCTCCCTCTGTGCTGTGCCACTCCTAGCAGTAGCCAGCCTGTCTCTTCTCAGCAGGTTGCCCCCACTCTGAGCACCAAATCCACAGTTCCCATTGGCCAGGAATTGCAACCAATGAGAACTGCAGGAGTGTTGCCTATAGACAGGGAAGTGCAGAGAACCCTCCCCTCACCTAGAAGCTATTGCCAATAGAGTATGCAGGGCACTTAGGAAGCTGCACCACCCAAAGTAACTGCTGCTCCCCTGATCTCCTCCCACACCTAAAACCTCCCCCCCCATCCCAGCCAAGAGCCCGTGCCTAGCACCCAAACTCCATCCCAGAGCCCAGCCTCCACACTCTCTGCCCCAGTCAAAGTACCCCACTTTATTTTCATTTACTTCCTACTACTTATAATATAGGAGGCAGAGTAATTAAAAATAATGAAAATGGGGATAGGGGAGACAAAATAGAATGCTCTTTTTCTTGGCTGGGCCCTGAGCAGAGGCCCCAAAAATGAAGCTGCACACAGAGCCCCACTAACTTTAAATCCATCACTGCTCGTAGCAGAACTGCACATAGTCATATAACATTTGATAAACTGGTAGGAGACATGGAAAGTCAATAATAATTCCTCCAGTCTAGTGGGAAAGTGTAGACAAAACAAATCTAAACAGAGATAGCAGATCTTTTCTGCACCTAACCAAGCAAAGTTAGAATCTGGCAAGGTGCTCTACGGCCAGAGCAAACTATCACCTTGTCCATAGTGATCAGAAAAGGCAGACAGTTTTTTAAAAGAAATCACAAATACTTTCTCAAAATGCACATGGAGGGTACAGGAAAGCCATCCGTTCACAATGAAGTAAATTAAAATAATCCTGACAACGTTTATAAACTGATCCCTCTACTCACTAGGAGGGAGATGAAAAAGTCTATTAAATGACATGAACATGTCACAACATGTTTCTTGACAGTACATGAAGAAGAGAGAAGTGCCCTAAGAGACAGCTAGATTTATTCTATAATGACATGGTTTTGACAAGCAGCTGCTGTATTTGTTAGATTAATTTGTTAGGTTTTTTTATTCTGGTTTTATTTCAATAATTTATTTTACATCAACAGTGAAATGTAGTGACTAAAATACAATATACAAATCACTATAGATGGTGATTAAAAAATTCAATCTTACACGGGGCTAAGAAAAATAATTCAAAAGTTTTTAAGCATGCAAAAATTGCACTTTATAATAAGGGTAATCATACTGATGACATAAAATACAGCCGGTTCCCAAGTTATGAACGCATCGACTTACGACCGTTCGTATTTATGACCAACCTCCTATACAGCCGGTCCCCAAGTTATGAACGAAATCCGCACTTACGAACAGCAAGGCCGTACATAAGTGAATGTAATCCGACTTACGAACAGATTGAGTTACGACCTAGTGTTTGGTACGAAACTAACTGTAGTGAATTACAGGAAGAATAGAATTTAAAAGCAAATCCTTAGTGGGATCAAAATGAACCCTTTAACAGAGTAGAATATTCAGATCTGAACTCTAATTGTAAATTATACCAACCTAGCTACATTGCTGAGGGTTATGAAAAATGTCATGCCCCAAGAGCTGTAGTGAGGTTGCCTTAACCCTTGGTGTAGACACGGCTAGGTTGGTGGAAGAATTACTTCCTCAAACTAGCTACTGTTTCTCGAGAAGTGGGTTAACTCCATCAATAGAAAAACTCCTTCCATCATGTAAGTGTCTACAGTATGATACTACAGCAGTGTATCAGCAGTGCCATATCTGTGTGTCTGCTACATAGACATGGCCTAAAATTGCCTCTGAATGTCTGCTGAGTCACACTCAGTTCATTGACTAGAATTATGCATAAAAATCGAAGACAATTACTTAGTGCTAGTGTTGGCATGTGGGCCCAATTTATACCAATGACTTTCAAAAGTCAGTGATAGCTTTCTGAGCCAGAGATCTTGGAAAGAAGCCCTAGGGCAGGGGTGGAGAACTTCTGACTTGCCTGGACCCAGTCCCCAAGGCTCAGAGCTCCCCCCAAAGTATTGGGGAGCCCGTGATGGTGCTCCAGCTGGAGCACACAAAATCTACTTGTCTTCCCCTCCATCCCCAAGGATTCTGTATGAGGAGAATGTGGGGTGTGCCTTTCTCCTTCTCGGCTGGGGACCACATCAGTAAGGGTTTGTTTGGGGGTTTGGGGTTTTTTTTGCTTCTCACTTGTGTGCAGCCCTTGACTGATTTTTCTGTGGGTCAGCAGCCCCCCAACCTTAAAAAGGTTCCCCATACATGCCCTAGGGGAAGCTTCTTAGGCTGACATGTATGTTGTGTTATTGGTTTTAAGATATTACAATAGATGCAGACCCCAGGAAGAGACCCCCATCTATACAGTAACTTAGAGTCTGTACAGCATGAAACATCAGCGGGGCTACGTCTACACTGCGCATTCTTGTGCAAGAAGATATGCAAATGAGGCATGGTGATAAATATCGCTGCGCCTCATTTGCATACCTAATGAGCCACTGCTCCTTCTTGCACAAAAATACCCTCTTGTGCAGGAGCCACTCTTCCTGAAAATAAGCAGCAGAACGGCTCCTGTGCAAGAGGGGGGTTTTGCACAAGAAGGAGCAGTGTAGACAGCTCCTTCTTGCGCAAAAGCCCCTTCTGCAGAAATGGTGGCTCATTAGGTATGCAAATGAGGTGCAGCGATATTCATCACCATGCCTCATTTGCATATCTTCTTGCACAAGAATGCGCAGTGTAGACGTAGCCAATGAGTGCCTGAATACTGAAACACATTAACTTTTGTTTATAAAGTCAAAGGTTTCCTTTTATGGTTTTGTGTACACTTTGCAAGAGCAGAGAAGTTGTATACTTTTAAAAACCATACTATTTAAGGCCTCCTTGATATCTTTAAGTTGCAATCTAGCTAAGATTTATGTGTATGCTTAAGTTTGTGCACTGGAAATAGTCTGGTTGGCTTCAGTGAGGCTAAAATATAGTGTGCAAAATTAAGTTTGCACGATTGGAATATCAGGTTGTAACTTGGTGACTCTTTCCTTATCAATGGGAAATCGCAAACCCCCAACACGTTAGTATTCGAAAATTCTTAATAACAAAGTGGCACAAACTTCTGACGTGCCATTTCCCTCAAAGAAAAATCATCATATGAGTTTAGACGTTAGGTTTCCTTAGGGCACTACAAGAAAATACCTAAGGCAACTTTACTACCCAACATAAGTGTTACATGAACATGAAAAGTAGGAACCACAAAAATCTTGCCAGTGGTTGGCTTAATAGTACATTTAATCTGCACAGAGAATTGGAAGAAACTATAAAAGAGAAAGTGTGCTATATTCTTCAGGAAATTAAATGCTGCCACAGTCCTTGCTGGAGAAGGAGACCGGACTTTGTGGTTAAGGCACTGGACTCAAGAATGCTCAATGCAATTCTTGGCTCTGCCATAGCTTTCTCATGTGACCCTGGGCAAGGCACTTAATCTGTAGTTCTCCGTCCATAAAATGAGGTAACCCTACTTCTTTTCTCACATTTTCTGACTTACCTATTTAAGCTCTGACACTGCAAAAACTGACAGACGTATAACTTCACACTTACAAGGAATCCTTTTTTGCTTGCAGGGTCAGGGTTTTAGACCATAAATTATCTGGAGGCAGGGACTCTTTTAACATACACATGTGTGGTGCCTGGGGAAATGATAGATATAGGTTGCCACGGACTTTCTATGGACCAGGACTGAATGCTCCTGAGACTGTAATGCAGTTAGGCAAGATGGTAAAGTCAGTGATTTTTTTTGCTTTCTTTTAAGTGATTTGGGACCTGTGAAGCATTAATAGCAGAGAATGAGGTTCCTTGACATTCTTTTCTTGGATGTTTAGAAGTCCTAAGGTTATGGTTCCCAGAAGAGAAAGGTTAGGACTCCGAGCTCCAGTTCTTCCCTTCTCCAAGTCAATGGTGATTTCTAATTAATTTTTTTAGCTCCTTCAAGCATGGTGGGAAACGTTTCTTTCATGGTGCACATGTGCATGTGAGCAACATATGGATGGGGGAGGGAAAGTAGTTAGCACCCCTTTGTCCTAAATCCCTGTCTAGCCAACTTTTCCCTAGAAGAAAGAGGAGGTTATTTTTATTTCCTATATACAACTGCAAGTTGGATAGTTAAATGTCATATGGCTGTAGCATAGCTGAAGTTTAGAAAAGCAGATTATTTGGTGTTTGCCTTTAGAAGGAAAAACCCAAAGTGTAGCATGCTTTTTCCTTTCTTTCTCTCAACAATCAATAATGATCAGTGCATAGAATGAGTCAAAGCCAAAGATCTTACCGGATTGTAAATACCAGCCTGACACAGGCACTGTCAGCTGCTGCCTAACAATTGTCTTCCATAAAGCCCAACCAGTCCAGACGTGGCTGATTTAAGAAGTAATAATCAATCCGCAGAACTGATTTTTCAGGTCTTCATTCATGTTTCTGAATAACAGGCAAAGAAGGACCATATTCCAAGATGGCCAGCTCTTTTGGCATAATGCAACAATTAAAACCCCAGGCGCTAAAGTGCGTCAAGTTCTGTTGAACAGATAGAAGCCAGGAGAAAATGTGTTCCCTGGAATCTGACTGTACTTTCCATGAGAGCACTTGTCCATTTTTGAAACAAAAACCAGGACTATGTAGCACTTTAAAGACTAACAAGATGGTTTATAAGGTGATGAGCTTTTTTTGCACATTCTTCCTTTGCTCTCACTGACCTTGTCTATGAGCCAACCAGCAAAAGGTGCTCTTCAGTATAAACACAGTGGCTACGTCTAGACTGGCATGGTTTTCTGCAAATGCTTTTAACGGAAAAGTTTTTCCATTAAAAGCATTTGTGGAAAAGAGCGTCTAGATTGGCACAGACGCTTTTTGTGGAAAAGCGTCTGTGCCAATCTAGACGTGGTTTTACGCAAGAAAGCCCCGATTGCCATTTTCGCCATCGGGGCTTTTTTGCACAAAACAGTTTTTAGTTGTCTACACTGGCCCTCTTGCGCAAAAACATTTCTGGAAAAGGGCTTTTGCCTGAACGGGAACATCAAAGCATTTGTGCAAGAAGCACTGATTTCAGACAGTAGAACATCAGTGCTTTTGCACAAAATCAAGCGGCCAGTGTAGACAGCTGGCAAGTTTTTGCGCAAAAGCAAGTGCTTTTGAGGAAAAACTTGCCAGTCTAGACACAGCCAATAAGTTTAGTATGAAGTTATGATATTGCCCAAGCGGCCTCATTCTGAAAATGAGATAGCAGGAATCACAGAGTGCGTTCCTCACGTCGTCGTTGCCAGGTGTCCAGTTTTTGACCAGAATGCCCACTTGAAAAGGGACTCTGATGGCTCTGGACAGCACTGTTGACCAGGCCATTAAAAGTCCATCAGCAGTGCAGAGGGGAACCGGGACTAAGATAGGCTCTTTACCTGCCCTGGCTCCATGTGGCTCTTGAAAGTAGCAGCCAGGTCCCTGTGGCCTCTAGGCTGGTCTGGTAGGAGCAGCAGCAAGCAGGGCTGGATTAAGGCATGGGCTAGCCGGGCAGCTGCCCGGGGCACCAACCTATGGGGGGCGCCTGATGGTGGCTGTAAGGGGCGCTGCAGCTGCCATCAGGCGCTGCGTGCCCGGCTCCCAGATCGCGGGCTGCAGCTGCTCCCAGTGGCCACCAGGGGCGGGGGCCGTGTTAACCTCCACAGCGCCGGCCAGCAGCGCCCTTCCCCCCATGGCCACGGGGCCCTCCATGGCCAGACTCAGCCCGCCCCAGGTGGCCCTGGGCTGTGCGCCAGCGGTGGTAGCCGAGCTGGGCCGGGCTGGGCACGTGCGTCCTGCTGCTGCCAGTTCTGCGCGCCCTCCCCCATGCGCCGGGCGGGGGTGGGGCCGCACATGTGCCCTCTCCCATGTGCCGGCGCGGGGGCAGGGCCATGCATGCGCATTCCCCCAACCTGGGGCGCAATTAAACTGTCTGCCCGGGATGCCGGAATGGCTCAGTCTGGCCCTGGCAGCAAGGGTGGGTGCAGAGGAGCAGAGGGCCTCCTGTAGAAGCCATGTGGGGAATGGGTGGGTCAGGCTGTGCTGGAAGAGGCTCAGGGTGGATGGCTGAGTTGTGTGTGGCTGGGGTTTGGAGCAGCCCTGCTATGTTGTTAGTGTAGAAAAGGTCTGTGTCCACCCCTCCTTTTCTTCCCCTTGCCCCCTAAGAGGCCCACTTGTCCAGGAAAGAGCTCATTCTTCCCCCCCCCCCCCCCCCGGCTCTGCCTGCAGGACTGGGGCACTGTGCACACATTTAGCTCTGCAAAGTGAGCACCAGACTAACCCAAGGCCACTGCTTCAGCCCACCTGCTTCCATCCCATCCCTTCCCTGCAAAGAGGTGACAAATGGGAGGGGGCACGCACTATACTGGGTCACAACCCCACATTCAGTTTTCTGCCAGGGTCTGCAGAAAACTTTGTGTAATGTGTATTTAAGTGTATTTGTGTAATGTGTATTTAATGTGTATTTAACTTTTATAACTTTGTGTAATGTGTATTTAAGCCCAGTACCCTCCACCTCCATCCCCTGCCTGCTGGAGGCAGCCTGGGACCAGGACAGGAGAGGTTAAAAAAAAAAAAAAAAAAAGCACCTGCACCAAACAGCTGGGAGTAGGGAAGAGGAAAGGTCTACTGCTTCTCAGCTTTGCAAGGAGAGCTTAGGTAGGGGAGGAAGGAACAGCTGCTTTCCCTAGGGAAACTGAGGGCAAGGGGGAGGTCTGGGCTACCAGCTGAATGTGTGGGGGTGGGAAATGACACTTGAGTACTTTCTTGGGGGGACCTTTAAATTGTGCCTCCCCCATCAGCAGTTGAAGGGCCTGTCCTCCCTGCTCCCCTGGATCAGAAGAGTCACTCATTTTTGCTGAGGCTCCTGCTGCTTCCCCAGCGTGAGACAGGTGGTTGGGTGTATGTAAAGGAGACGAGTGTTACTGAGATCTGCTCTCCCATGTGCCTCCTCCCAATAGGAGTGGGAAATGGGGTCACAGCAGGTGGTGTCTGCCAGGCTGGCTGACACACATTTACCTTTAATTCAACTCCTGATTACTGATCCACACCCTAAGGGTTAAACTGTTTCTGTTTTCACTAGAAGTTAACAGGATGCTGAAATTCCTCAGGGCAGGGGTCCTTGTCAAAGCTGCTCCTTGTTGTGACACTTCTATTCTGCATCAAGATTAATGAAATTGTCTTTGCTCCCATCTTAATCCCTTAACCTACAAACCTTTTTCATGCTCTGGAAGTCACTGGGGTTCCTACTGTTAGTGTGAAGAGGAACTGAGAATAATGTGTGATTGAAACTAAGTGATTGAAACAACAATCAGGCCTTTAAACTGAGTGCCTTCCCTGAAATGCTTCATGCCTGCTTTGATGTATAAATAGGCTTGGTAGAATGCACTTTTTTTTTATAACTTTGTGTAATGTGTATTTAAGCTTTTTGGCTACGTCTACACTGGTGTGATCTTGCACAAAAACTCTTTAGCGCAAGAGTTCTTGTGTTAAAGTAGTTGCGCAAGAGAGCGTCTACACTGGCATGTGCTTTTGTGCAAGAGGTGCTTTTGCGCAAGAGCATCCTTGCCAGTGTAGACACTCTCTTGCGCAAGAAAGCTCTGATGGCCATTTTAAGCATAGGGCTTTCTTGCGCAAGAAATTCATGTTGCCTGTCTACAATGGCCTCTTGAGCAAGAACAGTTGCACAAAAGGGCTTATTCCTGAGTGGGAGCATCAGAGTTCTGGTGGGAGAAGCCCTGATTTCATACATTAGAATGTCAGTTTACTTGCGCAAGAACACGCGGCCAGTGTAGAGAGGCAACAAGTTTTTGCGCAAGAGCGGCCACTTTTGCGCAAGATCGCACCAGTGTAGACATGGCCTTTGAGTTTTGATTATTTTCACAGTTGTGGGAAATTATGGGGGGAGGTCAGATAATGTGGTAATGACAGTAGAAGTTGAGATTCAAAGAGTTCAAGCTTTAAAGCTGCTAAAACACAAGACAGAGGTGCAAGGTGGGTGAGGTAATATCTTTTTTTGGTTTGGGACCAACTGTGATTGGTGAAAGAGATCAGCCTTTTGAGCTCCACAGACCCGAAAAAGAGCTCTGTGGAGCTCTAAAAGTTGCTCTTTCTTTCAGCAACCATATTTGGTCCAATGAAAGATATTATCTGACTCACCTTGTGGCCCTCATCCTACTACCAACATGACTACAACAAAACACTGTGTCAATGTCACATGTCAAGATATTAAAAAATAAACATCCTAAAACCAGATATGATTTGTTAACTATTCAATCAGTGGTCCATTTGTAACAAGCCCAGTTCAGATGTTTATATCGCTGAAGTTTGACTAACAAGTTCTCAAGTATCATTTTTTGAGCTTTTCCTATCTGTAAATAGTGTAATTATTACTGATAGAAATATTTCAGGATGTGTGTGTACTGTGAAATCAACAGCTAAATTCTAAGTTATTAGCAAAAGAAAAAAAAAGAAATCTGCTGTTTTTAGGTGCCTAAAATCCTCTGGAATCACAGTTAAAGTTGCCTCCCCCACATTCCCCCCAAAATCTGAAACAACATCCCTGATGAATCAGGAGTGGCCAGAAGGCTGCAGAAGAGCCGTGGGCTCAGACAAGATGCAGCCCCTATCTGACAACATGGGCTCTCCTTGAGCTGCAAGGCAAGCACCAGGCACAAGGGGCAAGTGCAGTTGTAGCAGATGCTAAGGGAGCTGCCAGGGCTTCTGCAGAGCTGCTCAAACTATGGGGAAGTAGGGTTGCCAGGTGTCTGGTATGGACCTGGACAGTCCGGTATTTGCGGCTTCTTTCTGGTAACAACAACAACAACAACAAAAAACCAAACATGTAAAATGTAAAATTTTCTGTTTTTCTCAGATGGATGGGTGCTTGGGACATTTTTCCCCTACCACTTCTGTTAGGAGTGGGGGGAGGAGTGGGGACCGTGGGGATTTAAAGGCGCAGCAACTCTTTTTTGTATGCGGTTGGTTTTTGGTTTTCTTTTGCTCAACAAGTTTGGTCCCCCCCCCCCTTTTTTTTTCTGGTGCTGGCATTGGGGTGAGATGGAGGCAGGGAGGTAGTTTGTTTGTGCTGTGAGGTTCAGATAATTTGTTTGTGCTTTAGCTGGGAGTTAGGACAGGACAGGCTGCTAGTGTCTGCTACTTTGAGAAACAGGATTTTATCCCAGCTCCCTCCTGAATTGGGGGAAGCAGATTCTATAGGAGTGGGTGGGGAGATAAAAGGGGGTGAGTGGGTGCTGGCATTGGAGTGAGGTGGAAGCAGGGGACAGTTTATTTGGGGTGTCTGACTGAACACTCAGGTTTTTGTGCTGCTTAAAGCATCAAACTATGAGCCTGAGATCGGAGAACTCAGCAAAGCAAAGCAAGGACAAGGATCACATTAAACCAGTGGTCCCCAACGTGGTGCCCGCGGGCGCCATGGCACTCGCCAGGCCATTTATGTGCGCCTGCGGAGCAATCTGGGCTGGCCCCACCCCCGGGCCTGCAGCAGGTGCCAGCCCCGGGCGCATCAGCGGACCCTGCCCTGGGTGCGCGGCACATGCCGGTGCCGGCCCTGTGCATGCGGCGCCTGGGCGGCCCCTGCCTGGGGTCGCAGCACATGCCGGTGCTGGCCCCGGGCGTGCAACACCCTGCCCGGGGTCGCGGCACATGTCGGTGCTGGCCCCGGGCATGCGGCGCATGCTTGGCCCCGCCCCCAAGCACGTGGCCCGTGAGCGGCCCCGCCCCCAGGCGCCCGGCAGCCCCAAAACGTTGGGGACCACTGCACTAAACAGTAAGAGCTACATCTTATTTTATTTGTTAATGAAGTTGCTATAAGTAGGACTATTATTATTTAAAATGTTTCAACTACACTCAGACCCATACATGCAGGTGAATAAGGTAAATTTCGGCACACCACTTCTGAAAGGCTGCTGACCCTGCTCTAGTTTACCCCTAAATGTTTTCTAAGAGCCCAGTGAGCAGTGGAAGTGTTGGTCGTGCTGCTAGACAATACTGACCTCCCGTGGTTCAGCAAATTCTCTGGTTCGGCACCAGTCAAGTCCTGAGGGTGCTGGACAAAAGAGGCTCAACCTGTAATACTGATGTAATCCTGAACAATGGTTTAAAGATAATGCAGTTAATGCGAGCGATTACTTTCTACCAGAAGTAATTGGACTTTCACAATGCAGAGTGGGGCAGGAATTAGCTTCTGGTTTGCAGTTTTGAATCAGTGTTGCATTCTTTTCCCTCTCCCTTTTAATATACGTTTTCTTTTGTTATGTACAGAGCCAGTGCTTGTCAGTGGGGAATCACTGCCTCTTAGAGGTGTGCGGGTAGTGTTTAATTTTTCTGGCCTTTTAGGTGGTTCTTTTTTGTAAAGTTAAGAGGAACCCAGATATTGAACCCAGCCCTTGTTGCAGCCGACACCACCTGGCAGAAGGTTACATAAATTCCATGTGTATGTATTTTTATGGGGGCTGCACAGCAAATTTCAGATTGTTTTAATACTAATAATATACCTCAGAACATAGAGGCCACCCACAGCAAAGATAAATAAAACTCCATTTCCGTGTTCACATGTCAAAAGCCTGTTATTTAAACCATACCAAATTCCATGTAACTTTTGGACTACCGTCTACTGTGGAAAAATGACATTCAGCAGACATTCGCTTTTGCCTGTCAAATTAAAAATTCACTTTCAAACCTGATGAACCATTTTGGACTGAACAATGATTTTTAAAAATTAGTTGCAGCCAATACAAGCCCCTCTCCTTTTAACCAATTGCCGCCCCCGCCTCCTTCCTACATTATAACCAGAAAAAGCTGTCCGGTATTCTTTGGGAGACCATCTGGCAACCCTAATATACAAGTATGGTTTTTTTGTCAACTCAGTGTCCTCCTCGCACATTTTCAAATTCTGGTCACCTTATCAGTAAGCCTCTTCCTTAAAGGGTGAGGTGTTACAGTTAGTCAGTGGGGGCTGGGAGCAGCTCACTGTGGGCCCGGTGCTGCTCCAACCCCACAGAACCCACTGTGGGCAGGGGGTGTTTCAGCCCCCCAACAAGCCCCATTTAATCAGTTAACCAGTAAACCAAGTGTAACCAGTTAAACAGGATTTTACAACCCTAATCTGTCCCCGTGGGAAGAGGAAGTGCCTCACATTACAGAACAGTGATTTGAGTGGCTGATTAAAGAGCTGCTGAGAAGCAACCCTCCTTAGCCACAGGAGTTGTTTCAAGCAGCTCCCTCAGAATCTGGACCCTGTGAGTCAAAAGGTGCTTGACCTCAGCACTAAGTCAGAATAAGGAAGAAGTGAGGCCTGCTCTGGCTTGTCTCTGTTGGGTGAGGGCTCAGAATGGGGGGGGGCTCCTTCTCCTTACCTATACCACATTCTGCTGCAGGAAGAGGACTTCCAATAAATAAATACAGCAGGGAGAGGGCTGCAGTCAAGGCAGCTAACTAGAGAGGGAAGTGTTATAATAACTGGAATTGCACATTTACCCTAATTCTAAGCACAACTATAAAAAGTATACAGTATTGAAGTTCATCAGATGTTATAATAACCTATACTGACAAATGCTGATGGAAAGTAGGTCAAGTTATTTTCATTAATGAATGTTATAAACTAGTGCGAGAGAACCAGGCAGACGTTCTGAATTAGTTCAAACATAAAAGGCGGCGTTGATATAACTCAAGCACTATGTTGAAATCATGCTTGGTAAAAAACAGAAGATGTGGAACCTGAAGTTAATGAACTAAAATTGATGCATCAGATCTTAGACCTAATTGGTGGACAAAACAAGAAGAGGATGGACTATACCATCCATCACTCACATAAAGAAAGATACTGTTTAATTACTATTGTATAGTTTTACTGCCACCAGCACATCCTCTTGGAAAAAGGAGGATAAAACAGTTTCCCAGTGTTAAATCTACAATATATTTGAGAGTCTGTCTGTCTGCCCATCCAAAAACCCCTCCTAAACAGTAAGCACTAGGGCCACCAAATTCAGGAGGCAGCTTCCTCTTACCACAACTTAAAGCAAGGTCAGGTGGTTGATTGTGCTAGGAAAATAGGATGTGTCTGGAATGGGATTGCTTCTGAGAAAATCATACAGAAAAAACAATCACCAGGGTGTGTAAGGGGTTGGCTGGGGGTGCACTCACTTCCATCTGGAACTACCCCAGTCCTAAACCTCCCAGATGCCCTTTTGGGAGGGTGGGTGACTGAAGCTGCTCCCCACCAATTTGTATGGGAAAATTGCTTGTTGTTCTCCTTCATCAGAGATTAAGGGAGAAAGTGCACAGCTTGCTGCATTCCTCGCTCTGGCTGGGGAGGGCAGGGGGTAAATGAACCTTAACCTGCCCCAGGCAGGGACATGCAACTCTCCCCTGGATGTGCCTGCTGGAGCTGCAGTGACCATGGGGAGGCGCTTTTCCTGCAGCAGCTTGAGGCCAGGTGAGGAGAGGGCTGGGGTAGTCCCCTCTTCCCAGGCCAGCCTGTATACTGAACCCTTCATCCCCACTCCCACTTCAGAGCAATGACTTAAATGAAGCATGTACATTTTCATTTTATTTTCCAAAAACATGATTTAATTGAGATTAAATACCCACGCAATGGCAGGTAAATCTTTCAGTAAATAAATAAGCCCCTTGGTTCTTTAAGCCGCACATAGTCTATTCGAAGGCAGAGCCTTTCATCAGTAGTTGTTTTGTGTTTTTTCCCAAACAAATAAAAATCTGAATTTGTTTTCAGAATATTCCCCCTCACATAAAAAGTTTAACTGGTATTAATAGCTTCCATTCTAGCCCCTCACCACATCAAAAGAGTATCCGATTCAGGGTAACATGAGGAAAACACAGGCAGCTCTGAAAACTTTTGTCTCATTCCCCCTGGATATTCCTGCTAATTTCTCCTTCCTACAGGCTATTCATTGCCAGTTCAGATCAGTTTTTCAGGCAGTGCTCTTCTCAAAGGCAAAACACAGCTGATCTCCAGCAAGTTCATCACTTCCCATTCTGATTTTTCTGAGGTGCAGAGTATCACAATTCCCATCGAAGTCAATAGCAGCTGTGGGTGCCCAGTGCCTTTGAAAATCCAGCTGCACGTTTCACTAACAAATAGAGGGACCATGGTATAGAAAGAAGTCTAAAATGTTATCATCAAATAGACTGCATTGCTGAAGTCTAAAGCAAATGTTTATGGTATGCCTTCTGGGGGAATTTTTGTCCCCCTTTGTCATACAGCCTTGTTAACAGTTTCCAGATGTGGCTAATAAGCCTTCTAAAAATGTCTTGCTATCCATGCACCATACAACTCAGCAAAAATAAATTGGAAAAACCGGTAAGAAACAAATATAAGCACATTATTAAATGGAATCAGTACAAATATTGTAGAAGTACCATAGATTTAAGCAAAGGACATTCAATTGGGAACATAGAGCATGGCTATGGCATCCTTAGCCACTGGCATGGCCCAAGGGTCATTGGAAGTTGAATGTGTAACTCTTCTGCCAGGTGGAGTTGGCAGCAGCCAAGGCTGGGTTCAATAGCTCTGGGTTCCTTTTGACAATACAATACAGAACGGGCTCATGGTCAGACCCAGTAACCTGGGAAAGTGACACATCACTCCCAGGGTGCCTCTAAGAGGCAATAGTGCCACTCTCACAAGCACAGAGGCTGAGTGTAGAAAAGAAAAGTTTACTTTCCTCCTTTTTAGTAATCAGGCATTAGCTTGGGAAAACACCACAAGCAGGATTCATGAGCATAAAACTATGAGCAAAACACCCACCCTAGAGTAAACTGGGCTGTGTCTTTTGCTTCAGGTTCTTATTAGGGATGTTAGATATCATGTAATTGAATACAGCCGCTCCCCGAGTTACGAACACGTTACGGACCAACACTTGGTCCGTAACTCGAAGTGTTTGTAACTCGGATCCCATAGAGTTACATGGCGACCGCGCTGTTGGTAAGCACGGATTGCCGTTCGTAATTCGGATCCACATTTACGACCACTTTGGTTGTAAGTGCGGATGGTCGTAAGTGGAGGTGGTTGTAACTCAGGGAGCAGCTGTAATCGTAACTGCACGAAGTTTTAGCTGTTACATGACTATTCACAAGACCCTGGAGGGGAGGGACCAGCAGCCAGTGTGCTCCGAACCCCACTCCTAGGGAGCCCCTGCCATCCCACAGAGCTGTCTCTCTATCAGAGACATGAGCGCAGGGTGGCAGGCAGGAGCCAGTCCACGAGGGGAACCAGTTTAAAAACTGGCTTCCCACACAGACCAGCTCCTGCTTGCTGCCTCGTGCTGCTGCCTTTGATACAGAGGCAGCAGAGCAGGCTGGCAGCAGCCCCGTCCGTGGGAGAGTCCAAGCTCCCTGTGGACAGAGGCTGCGCCACATCTCAGGGAGCAGTCTCCCCTGCCCCCTTCCCCGCACTGCTGCCTCTGATAGAGGCAGCTGCATGGGGGGGAGGGTAAGGTGGCACCATGGAGCTGGTGCTGGGAGTAACCGGCTTTTAAGTCAGCTCCCTGCACCACCGGCTCCTGCCTGTCCCCTCACCTCTGTAGGAGGCAGCAGTGGGGGAGGCAAGTGGGTCCACAGAGCTGGCACATAGAGGGAGTCTGCTTGAAAGCTGGCTCCTCACGACTATTGGCTCCCACCTGGCCCCCTCTATCAAAGGCAGCAAAGTGGCATGGGTGGGGCGGGCAGGCAGATCCAGTGCTTGCAAGGAGCTGACTTTTAAGCCAGCTCCTCATGGGCACTGGCTTCTGCTCCCTCCTCCCCCACTCACTCTGCCCCTGATAGAGAGGCAGCAAGGAGACGGATGCATGTAGTCAACAAGATTAACCAATAAACCCAGGCTTATCAGTTAATCATGCAATCTACACATTGACATCCCTCGTTCTTCTGTCACATAACCTAAAATGCCTAAACATGGCCCTCTCTTCTCCCTCCACCACTCCCAGTTGTCCTTGGTCAGTGAAGACCCAGGATTCCGAAGTTCATCTGCATAAGTTCACCTCCTACCCTGGGGCATGGATAAGGCACCTTGCTCACTCTGCTGTCCAGGTGCTTGCTGTGGGGTCAGCTTCTCTGCTGGCCACTCACTACTCCGCATCCTCTGGGATGTCTTGAGGTCCCACCACCTAACAGCTATCCATGATTTCAGCTCTTAATGGGGGAGCAGCCTCACTATGAGAGCAGGCTGGGCAGATTCTTTCATGCTTAGATCCGGTGAGCGGCGATTTCAGCTCTGTTGATCTGCAACAAGAGACTCTCAATCAACTCTTAATCAGCTGCTCATCGAGGCCAAGTGGGCATGTTTGTACAAACAATGTCCATTCCTGAAGTCTTCTTCCCCAGCTCATCACTAGATGTCAGGGGAGATTTCATGCAGACCCCACTTAAAAGTGTAAATTAGAGCAGACTTCAAACTTCTTTTTGTTATGCTGCGGACTGTGCTGGCCCCTTGCTTGGCTCAAGATCATAGGAATGAAGGAATTCTGAAAAATCAGTGGCAAGCTGGGCGGAAAGAATTTGAGGAGCATACAATTAGTAGCCATTTCTGAAAACCTACATCTAAGTGATTTTTAACACCACATAGGAAGTATGGGGCACGCCCAGGATAGAATTCAGTTTTCCTGGCTGTCATTCCCTTAACCACATTTCCACTTTTTTCTACTTGCATTCCCCTCCATAAATATATTCCAACTTCTACAGTGAATGAGGGATAGTCCCTATAGATATTATTCACTGGGACCTGTAGGTAAAAAAAAAACATGTGATTGTGAAATTATTATTATAATACATGGTGAGACAATCTCTGTTGCCAAGAAACAGTTTTCTTCACTCATGTTTGGTTTCTGTCCCTCTGCTTTTTCAGAAAACTA
Source organism: Pelodiscus sinensis (assembly GCF_052426305.1). Lineage (NCBI taxonomy): Eukaryota > Metazoa > Chordata > Testudines > Trionychidae > Pelodiscus > Pelodiscus sinensis. The sequence goes on along the minus strand of NC_143052.1, from coordinate 62,921,962 downwards.
TCTCTGCCTCCTTCCTGCTTTGTGCTCAGAAAATCCTTAAACCAAAGTCACTAGCTTTTCACCATGTGGACCTCATGTTCTCATTCCCACTGCAAGGCACATACTGGTTCACCCTCTTTTTCTGCAGTTGCTCTGCAACATGAGCAGGTTTGACTATACCAAGATCTACCACAGCTGGCTCCTCTGCATAGTCCGCATTCAGTCGTCACCACTGGGACTGGTAAGATTTAGGTTCATTTCTACCACAGACTTCCTCTGTGAGTTAGTCAGATAGATGCTGTGGGCACATCTTCACAACAATAAAAACCCCATGGCACTGAGCCTCAGAGCCTGTTTGTTTGGTCTGTCTGTTGCTAAGTATACTGAGGTTTTTACATAATAAATCACAGAATAAAATTCCACTTTGCTTAACTTGTACATAAATCTTAACTATTTTAGTTATGACTTCCTGAACATAAATTTTTCATAGCCCATTTGTGCTCCATGGCAGAGTTAGTATGCCCACCTATTTATTCTCCCCATCAAACAAACAAACAACAGGTGAAACAAGAAAAAAATGTAAATGAGATCAAAAGTTATGTTTAAAAAGACACATTATACCATCTGGAATTTCTCAGATCTGTCAATCAACAATACAATAGACACTGGAATTTTAAGTAGAATTTGTTTCCCTTTCTTTTCAAGTTGGAAGAAATTCAGATGAACACTTGGCACTTTCTTTAAGAGAAGATTCATTGTTCAGAAGGGCTAAGTCAGATGTTGAGATTTCAAGGAAGCCCAGATACAAACACTAAAAGCTTCAACTTTTGTTTAGGGAACTCTTGAGTAAATTACTGCCTATTTCCCCCTTGTTTCTGAATATACTTCAGCTTGTGCTACATCTTACTTTAAGTGAATCAGAACAAATGTAGGAGAATCTAAAATTGGTGATAAATTTTTAAAACTTTTTCTTAGTTTTTTTAAAGAGGCTTTTACTTTGATTTAAAAAAAAGATTGACATGGTTAAGCAATAAGGAAAGGAAATTATTAACTAGTTTGCCATTGGAGGTCTAGTCATGTTTGCAACTCCATGATGACAGGATTGGAAATGGAAAGAAAACACATACATATTCAGCAGTAGATGTCAGAATTGCAAGTAGAGTATTTGAGGAGTACAATGCACTGACAAGGAATGCTGTACTCCAGTACCATTGCTTTTCCCCCCTCTAGTCAACATATTAAAATAAAGCAAGAAAAAACACAGGACCCTTTGCATAAAAAATATACTTAGCATGTTCAGACAATTGTTTTGTTCTATCCATATGCTCAACTGATGTTTACCAACATTCATTTCTGAAATCCATTCCTCTGGAAACATACATTTATGGAAGCAGCTAGTATTCTAGGAATAACCTATGCAAAAAGGGTAAGGTTTCTGGGTGGTAGAAGGGCAAGGTAGTGGTATTTTGCAGACTTTTGAGATAGGTAGTGGAGTTTGAGCATTTTTTGAATATTAGCTAAGAAAGGCCACTGTTTTCTTACTGCTGTCACTGTTTGACTTTGACGGTACTTATAATTATCTAGTAGGGGGACAGGAGATCTCTTTATGGCAACATGCTGAACTCAAAATAAATACAATTAAAGGCTGGTGTTTGCGCATGATATTAGAAAATATTTCCCTGTGATGTGGTGTCTGAGTAGCAACCAAACTTGGGAACTGATGAAAAAAGCTTGAAGGCGGGGAGATAGGGGGGGATTTGGAAATCCTTTCCTTTAATTTCAACAGCTCTGCAAATGTTCATTTCTCTAAAAACAGAATTCAGCACACACTTCTATCATAAATAAAACCATAGTAGCCTACGCGAGCTCAGCAGTATCTCTCAGCATAGGAAGTAATTTCAGTTATGCAAACCCTGAAAGTCTGTATCAGTCACACAAGTCCCTAAAACCCCTTTAAAGTACATCCTCTAAACCTAGACAGACTTTTCACTAGAAGACACACACTTACTTCTTTTAAAAAGTGAGAAGAGCACTCATGCACATCTTGTATCCTTAAAATCCCATCTGCTGTATTATTGTTACATTTTTAACAGAAATTCTATGTTAACCAGTGGAATTCACCCACCAGATCAAAATTGCCCTGCATGATAAGGCATTTCCTTTTAATTAATGGATAAAAACTAATTAGAAACAAATACTAAGGTATTCTACCCTGAATAGGTTCTTTAACAGATTCCCCATTCCCTACTAGTGTACTAGGAGTTGTATGGGTATACAAACATCCCCATAAAAATCATGAAATAATAAAATCTAGAGTTAAGGTGAAATTGGAGAATGTTTGGGGTAGCAGAGGAACCCCTAATATAAAAAATAAATCCCCTGATCCTTCAATAAGTGGTGTGCAGACAGAGCCTTAAGTTTGTGCAAAGCATACCGAAGTCAGCAGAGCTCTGTGCAGAGGTTTCATACAGATCACAAGGCCTTAACTATAGAAGCAATAGATTAGTGGGTTGCTACAGAATGTACTATATTTGTGGCAGGCACTCTCAGGTATGTAAAGGTAGGAAAAATACAAAAATAAGAATATACAGTAAAAGATCCCTAACAATCCTCCGGACAAACACCTAATTTGCATATAACTATTACAGAATTTAATTACAATTTGTTTGTTGCCAACTGTTTCACATATAAAGCAAAGAGAGCACAAACTAGTTTTATGTGGTATGTTCCTTTCCCCCCATTTCATACATTTCATCTTTATATTTTTAAATCAGACACCACTTGAGTCAAGGACTTTGGACCGGATTCCTCATTCCAGTTCAGTCCTTTGCTGCTGCTCTGCTGGCAAATTCAATCCCTGAATGAATGATCAGGAGATGAATGAGTAGAGGAAAAGAGGTGATTTTACTACCATATATGGCATTGGTGAGACTGAGATTAGAATGCTTTGTACAGCTGTGGTGTTCATGATGAAAAGGATGTTGAGAAATTGGAGAGGGTGCAGAAAAGAACCACAAAAATCATTGGAGGGCTGGAGAAAAACACTTTTTAGTGAGCAACTTGGGCCACATCTCTACTTACTATGCCAGAGATCCATCTTCTGGCATTTGATTTAGCTGGTCTAGTAAGGACCCACTAAGCCAAATGCTAAGGGTATTCTGTTGGCGCCGGTACTCTTAATAGTCGTGAGGAGTAAGGGAAACCAACAAGAGTATTTGCTCCCATCGACCTCCCACTGTGAAGATGGCACCAAGCTGGGCTTAAGGAATATTGACTCTAGCTACATTATTTATGTAGCTGGAGTTGTGTACCTTAAGTCGGCACACGGCTTATCTCGGGGGAGGGGAAGAAGGGGAGGGAGCGGGCGCATGGGTCAGCTGGCCTGTCGGAGGGGCCGTGAGCTGGAGGGCAGCTCAGCTGGGCTGTGGGAAAGAGGGCAGGAAGCTGGTGGAAGGGTCAGATGGGGGGATGAGAGCAGGTGGCTTAAAATAACCTCCCCTGGTCTGAACAAATCCCTCACTGGGGACTAGTCAGGTTCCAAGGAGCCGGACCAGGGAGATCCAACCTGTAAATGCAATGTAATGCATATGGAGAGAGGGGGTTGCTGTGTAACTTTGGATGTGTGATACACCCCATACACACACTTTACACTTCAGCTTGATCAATTCTGTGAGGCTTTACTGGGTGCCAAATAAAGCAGCCTTAGCAATGAGACTGGAGTTGGACGGAATTCTTGAGGCACTGAGTGGTTGAGGTCTTATGGGGAACCCCAACACATGAGTTCTGTATTAAGATTGTGCCTGGGGTATGCTGCAGCAGGCTCTATAGACTAGAACATGCAAAAATAATAATTGAAAATTCTGTAAATGCAATGTGGGAAAATTGCTAAAAGTCATGGTTGCAATTCTTCACTTTCTAGAGTTTGGAATTTTATTTATGCAATTTTAAAAGTTTACAGTAATCTTGTGCTTTGCCTTTTGTCGTAGGCTGAGCCACACCTGTGCCAGACCTAATTCCCCTCCCTGAGGTGGATGGATTGTTGAAGAGTCACATGACTAAATCAGGTAGTTGTCGAAGGAGCAGTAGGTGTTCATAAAAGCCACAAGGAGCTCAATGGAGTGGGAGAACTGGGGACCAATGGAAACCCCTTGGTTAGGAGAGATGGTACCAATGGAGTGCAGGGAAAGTTGCTTTGCAAAACAATACTCTGTGAAGGAATGGAAAATATGGAGTAAAACCCAGGAAGGGCTGAAGGATAGAAGATTTCTTTTTTGGTTTTGTGTTTTCAGTAGCCAGGAAGCAGGTCAGCTAGAGGGCTAATTAACCTCAGCAATTCAAATGTGCAAAAAGCTATGCAGATTGCTGAAAAAACAGGAGAGAAACTAAGGTAGTAGCATAAGAATGGCCATACTGGGTCAGACCAAAGGTCCATCTAGCCAAGTATCCGGTCTTCCAGCAATGGCCAATGCCAGGTGCCCCAGAGGGAATGAACAGAACAAGTAATCATCAAGTGATTGACTCCCTGTCACCCATTCCCAGCTTCTGGCAAACAGAGGTCAGGGACACCATCCCTGACCACCCTGGAGAGTAGCCATTGTTGGACCTATCTTCCATTAACTTATCTACTTTTTGAACCCTGTTATAATCTTGGCCTTCACAACATCCTCTAGAATGGAGTTCCACAGGTTGACTGAGTTATGTGAAAAAAAATGCTTCCTTTGTTTTAAACCTGCTGCCTAATAAGCAGGTTTATGGCATGCCATTCTGTGCAGTGTTATCCCAGCCTGCAGCCTGCTGTGAACTTATATAGCACCTTTCACCCAAGAGTCTGCAATCCCTTGCAAATATGAATGACTTAGTGTTTAGAATTTTCACCAACGGAAAATATAAAACGAAACACCTCTTAAATACTCAGAGGCTGCAATTCTTGGAATGAAAATTGAAACTTATTTTTAGAAATAATTGTCTGCAGTGTTTAGAACAGGGGTAGGGAACCTTTTTGGGGGTCGGGGCTATGGACTAATAGGAAAACCAATTGGGAAAAAAAAACCCCAACCCCATCAGTGACATGGCTCCTGACTGGGAAGGAGAAAGACACTCTCCACATTCCCCTTGCACACCAGAGCTGGGGGGGGGGCGGGGAGGAGAGGGCAGGCAGGCTACTAGATTGTGTGCCTCAGCCCCACAGTAGGGCATTGCAGGGAGCTTGAGCACCAGTGCAGACTCGCCAGTACTGAGGGAGGGGGGGGCGATCCCTGAAACTCAGGGCTGGATCCAGACAAAGCCAGGGCTGCATCAAGCCCCTGAGCCTGATGCTCCTCACCCTAGTTTAGAACATGCTCTTTCAGTACTCAGCTAAGCACAAATACCCAAGTAAAAGTCTAACCATAAGTGGCATTGTGATAGAAATGCAGCCGTGTTAGTCTGGTCTAGCTGAAACAAAAGGCAGGACTTTGCAGCACTTTAAAGACTAACAAGATGGTTTATTAGGTGATGAGCTTTCGTGGGCCAGACCTACTTCCTCAGATCAATTTGTGGAAAAAATTTGGCACAACCATATATACCAAAGTGATACAATCAGACACTTCGCCAAAGAATCAATGCACATAAAACAGACATCAGGCTCTTTCACAGAGAGAAAACTGTTGCTTGCCATTTTAACCAGACTGACCATTCTCTCAATGACCTTAAAACATGCATATTGCTTCAAAGAGATTTTAACTTCAGACTTCAAAGAGAAGCCTCAGAACTGTCATTCATGCTTAAATTTGACACTTTACGTATGGGCCATAACAAAGATGCTAATTATCTCATCCATTACAAAGATAGCTTCCCCAATTATCACCCCTAATATTACCTCACAGATACTACCTTCCCCCCTCACCACCTCTCTGTTCTAAAATCTGATTTGTCAATTTTATATGTGTTCACTTTTTTTTTATTGTATCCCTTTGGTATATATGGTCACGCCAATTTTCTTCCACAAATTGATCTGAGGAAGTGGGTCTGGCCCAGGAAAGCTCATCACCTAATAAACCATCTTGTTAGTCTTTAAAGTGCTGCATAGTCCTGTCTTTTGTTTCATAAGTGGCATTGTGATTGTCCCAATAACCTCCTAGGATAGTTTCAGCCATTTGGGAAGCCTGGAGACTGAAGCTCTAGCATGTAACTTCTGCATACAGTGTCACCCCACATGTACCAATCCAAAGAGCTAAAAATCATGCCATGTCCCCTGCAGTGAAAAACCTCATTTCCTGTTTCAATAAAAGGCTGAGAGGTCCCAGAAAGCTTGGTCTGAAACCCAGCTAGTTTTATTTCTGTGGCAAAAGCAGTTTTTTATGACTTAGGGTTTCATCACTAATGTTCTAATACCTGTCATCCAAGAAACTCATAAAATCTCTTCTATGTTTATATCAGACTTTAATAGAATCTCTGGGTTCAGTATAATTCAGATCAAATCAGAAGCATTACAAGTCCTCCTTCGTATACTGACAGAAAATGCCCCTGCTATAGTAAAATGCTGTCCATTATTTAAAGCTTTGAATTTGGAAATGGGTAGATAAAGGAATTACTTTGGTTTTAAATTAAACCGCAGATAAATGGGCCAGAGCTATACCAAACATTTTGGACAATTTAAAGAACTAGATAACTGAAGGTTCAATATGTAAGGAAGGGTAAACGTCATGAAGTTGCTATCTGTCTGCTATTCAGCCCCTTTTGAGGCTGCATTTGTAAATCCCCAAATGATTAAATAAAGCATTTTTAGAATTCTTATGGACTAGGGGGAAAGCTCTGCAGGAAAATAAGCAAGTTATTTATTCCTCTGTAAGAGCAAAAGGGTTAAAAAGTACCAAACCTAGACTAAATATACAAATAAACCTTTGTTGGCAAATATCCTTCCTATGATTTTCAGATATAACCCAAACAAAATAATCCCAGAAGGTGATAAACATAATCCCAATGATAGAGTAATTCCATGGAAAATATGATCTGCTCACCATGCTTAACGGAGAATATATGCAGAGAAACATATGAGTGGAAATATTTGGAGAAATATATACCATGCTTTTGCAAATAAGGTAACTTGTTAATGGACCTGATCCTGCATTCCTGGCACATGCACAATTCCAGCTGACTTCAATAGAAGTTGTATGTACTCCAAGAATGCAGGACCAGTTTGTATTTCGTAACAACTAGGGATAAAAGTGACAAAACCATTGCTAAAGTAACCCACATAATTCAATCATATTTTTCTATTTCAGTAACACAGACTATATGGAATAGAATTTTCATGGCTATATTGCACATTAGTACTTAATCAGAGGGAATTGATTTCTCAGACAGGTAGTCCTAGCTGCAGTAAAAAGACAGTAAAAGACAGCAAAAACAAAGAGCAAAATTTTCTCCTCAGATTCATATGGTGGCTCTAGTACTCAGCTTTCCTGATATGCATATAACTCCCCTGGACATCAGAAGGAAATACATGCATTTGGTAGAATAAAATATCAGAGCTGGGGTCTGTCAAAACTCAGAAGGGAGAATTTTGCCCTAAAGTAAATCAAATATCCTTTTCTTCTAGTTTTATACTCAGCAAGGATCTTCATTTAAAATAAAACTGGAAACATACTACAGAAAAGAAATATGGCAATGAGAAATAGTCTCGATGGGAATGATATATAAAGCTATAAGCAGTAAATCTAAACCTATTCCATTTTTTAAATGCAGAGCAGAATATTTTGAGCAGCACTTACATTACAAAGAACAGTGAATAGACCAATAGATTTATGATGAATCTGTGCACAGGATAAATGAGTTTATTGGCATGTGATATAGGACTGTCCAGATATTATAAAATAGTGGAAGACGAAGAAATGCCAGAAACTATGACTGAATGCAGGGGTCTCAGAAACCCAGCATTGTGTTTAAGTGATGTGCTATATTTTAAATCAGGAGTGGAAGCCTTTTTTGGGTCAGGGCCACTGACCCACAGGAAAAAAAAATCAGTCAGAGGCGGCACACAAGTGAGAAAAAAAACAACACACACACAAAAAAAAACCTCACCAGCATAGGCTCCCCAATGATAGGGGGAGCCCTGAGCGTCAGGGGCTGGATCCAGGCAAGCTGGAGGGAGGTTACATCCAGCCCCCAGACCTTAGGTGCCACACCCCTGTTTTAAATTACCCAAATATGCAAAAAAATGGCAATTTTAGCATCAGTAGTTGCAAAACATAATGGGCTCGTCTACACTGGCCCCTTTTCCGGAAGGGGCATGTAAATTTCATGAGTCGTAGTAGGGAAATGCGCGGGGGATTTAAATATCCCCCGCGGCATTTAAATAAAAATGTCCGCCGCTTTTTTCCGGCTTTTAAAAAAGCCGGAAAAGAGCGTCTACACTGGCCCCGATCCTCCGGAAAAAGTGCCCTTTTCCGGAGGATCTTATTCCTACTTCAAAGAATAAGATCCTCCGGAAAAGGGCACTTTTTCCGGAGGATCGGGGCCAGTGTAGACGCTCTTTTCCGGCTTTTTTAAAAGCCGGAAAAAAAAGCGGCGGACATTTTTATTTAAATGCCGCGGGGGATATTTAAATCCCCCGCGCATTTCCCTACTACGACTCATGAAATTAACATGCCCCTTCCGGAAAAGGGGCCAGTGTAGACGTAGCCAATGGGTGCATCTAGACTGTCAAGATTTTACGCAAAAACTTGCCAGCTGTCTACACTGGCCGCTTGAATTTGCGCAAGAGCACTGACGTTCTACTGTGCGAAATCAGTGCTTCTTGCGCAAATACTTTCACGCTCCCGCTTGGGAAAAAGCCCTCTTGGGCAAATGTTTTTGCGCAAAAGGGCCAGTGTAGACAGGCAGCTTAGATGTTTTGCGCAAAAGCAGGCTAAATGGAAAAAAGCCCTAGTGGATGCTTGGAGGCTCCATAGCCGCAGTCAGCTCCCGGACTTCCTGTTAACCCAAGCCCCCTTAAAGCAGACGCAGGCTGCTGAGGTCACAAGGCAGGAGCCCTTCTCCGACCTCTGGCCAGAGGTCTGCCACATGGCCCCTGCCATCCAGCAGACACCCCCAAGCACGATGGCAGCTCCAGGGGGGGATCAGCCACCTGCACCCCCAGCACAGGAGGCCCCCAGGGCCAGAAAAAGAAGGGCCCCATCCTGGTCCTCGGGGGAGCTGGAGGCCCTGCTGGACCTGTGGCAGGAGGAGGAGGCCCTGTACGAGACCCGCTCCCAGCGCCGGAACGCAGAGATCTTTGCCTGCATGGCCCAGGTGCTCGCCCAGCAGGGCCATCCAGCCCAGACCCTGGAGCAAGTCCGGGCTAAAGTAAAGGAGCTGTGCCTGGGCTATGTTCGGGCCAGTGAGGGCCAGGGAGCAGGAGCTGACACCTGCCCCCATTACCAACAGCTCCACACCATCCTGGGCCAGCCATCTCCGCAGGCACCGGACGTCCCCGTGGACAGCAGCATGTGACCCCCATCACCAGGACCACCGAGGCGGGGGAAAAGAGACATCAGCAGTGCGTCGGAGGACAAGGCCAGCACTGCCACCCTGCAGGCCCCCTCTGGCAGCCCCGATGTCTCCCATGCATCCTCGGAGACCGGGGAAGGATCCACCGGTGAGTGTTGCACTCACAAGGGCGGGGTGGGTGGGAAGCCAGGCGCCCGGAGTGGGGAGGGGAAGAGCACGTCACTCAGGCCACGTGAGCTGCATGCTGTGTAGCATTAGGCAGTAAGCAGCACATGCAACCACGTGCAGCCTGGTGACTGAGCAGGATGTGGCCGCGGTAAACTCCATGTGATCTGCAGACTACACTGGAAATTGTGTCTGAAGTTTTTAAAAGTGTGTATGAGCTTAGCACAGTATCATTTTAACTTTGCTGAGGTCTCCAGGTGCTACCAGAATATACATCAATAATGAAGTGCAGGGCCTCATTAATTCTGCACCTGTGGAATTTGCTGCAAAACTCACCCTCTTGTTGAAATGTGCTCCAGAATCTCAGCTTTAATTTAAAAATAACAAAGTATTTCTAGCCCTTATAAGGGTGGAGGTCACCTTGAAAATGTGACTCATGTGTACTAATGCAGTGATGATTTTCCTCAGTCTGCACAGAGCCTAACCACCACCTCCAAGAAATGCACCATCTGTATCCATGAGGGCTCTGTCACTCTGCAGACCTGGCATTTTGGAATTTGAGATTTTTCCACAATGTCTCAGATGTTAGTACCAGAGAGGTAGCTATGTTAGTCTGATCTTGGTAAAACAAACAAACAAACAAACAAACAAGCAGTCATGTAGCACTTTAAAGACTAACAAGATCATTTATTAGGTGATGAGCTTTCATGGGGTAGACCCACTTCTGCACTGCTTTTTCAGATCCACTACATGGATGCTTTTTCAGATTTTAGTGTTATTCCCCATCCCACTCTCCCTGGAATTTTCATATACAGGCAGTCCCTGGGTTACATAGATCCGACTTACATCGGATCCCTACTTACAAACGGGATGAGACAACCCCGCACTAGCTGCTTCCCCCCAGCAGACCAGTGAGACGCAGAGCGGCTTTTCTCAGCAGACACCTCAGCTTGAGAATAAAGGACTGAGAGAAGTGAGGTGTGGGAGAATAAAACTGAGCTCTGGAGAAATGTTTGGGTAGAGTTTCCCCTACAATATGTACCAGTTCCGACTTACATACAAATTCAACTTAAGAACAAACCTACAGTCCCTATCTTGTTCGTAACCCGGGGACTGCCTGTACACTCTTCTGGCCAGATTTGAAATATTCACTGATATAAAATTTGTCAATAATTGTTTTCAATTAAGGTCCCCCTTCTTCCCCGCCCATGAACTGTGGTCTCTAAGCAACTCAACTTCAGGGCCTCAAACTCCTTCCATGCGTCCAAGTGGCCCAGCTCCCAACCTCTTTCCATGTGTGGCCAGCAAGGGAGAAGCTTATAACCAATCTCAACAATTTATTTCCCTGGCTCTTTGGGCCTTAGCTGCTGTACAGTTCCCCAGGCAGCCCAGCTGGCCAGTCTATGCATCCAAGCTCCCCTCACTCCCTGGCTCCAAGCTGCAATCCAGTGCTGGCTCCTTGGCACCCTGTGACTGGGAGAACAGAATAAAGTAGGGGCTTTTGCCACAGAATCTGCTCCCCCATTGAATCGTGGGGCATAAGGGGCACTGACAAATGATAGTGAGTAAATGAAGGGTATTATATTAGCTCCTACCTCACTTGGAACCAGGGGCAGATGACTGTTTTGCAGGGCCCCGGGCAGCATAACTCCATGGGGCCCCCCCTTTGCCACGGCACATGCGCGGGGCTTTTTTAAGCACAGGGCCTGGGGCGGCCACCCCGTTCGCCCTGCCCTACATCCGCCCCTGCTTGGAACAGTGCAGGGAGCATGTGCTGTAAGCCAATTAACAGCCCTTTGTGTTGAAAACAGGAGAGCAAAGGGCAGCTGCCAATGGTGGGGAGGAGAAGAATGGTCCTAGCAGGGCAGGAAGACAAAACAAAATCTCAGGCACTTGGTTGCTGCAAAATACGGAGTGTTTTGGAGACAAGAATAAATTAGGGACTTTTGCCACAGAATCTGGCCCCACTGAGCCTTGGAGTATGCAGTACCCTGAAACAATAGTTCATAAGTAAGTGTGAATACATTTGCTTAGACAAGGGTTAAAAATATAAACCAGTCCAATGACATTATGTTAAAAAGATTTTAAATCAGAGATATGCCCCAACCCTTTCTGTACTCCCTCCACCAAATATTGGGTTTAATTTCACAAACCCTGATTCCCACAGGAAGTTCTAAGACATTAGAAAATTGCTGCACCTGTCAACCTTTTATCACTCCAATGTGCAGCAGTGGCACTTAAACAACGTGGAACACATCAGGAATTCATTTCCAGTATGTAGAAAATGTCTACTGTTAGATCTACTGTTCCATATCAGGTTCTTCCCCATATGAAACAGGACCTCTTTTGATGTGGTGTAGAAGGAGCCTGTCGTGTCCTAAGAGATTAATCTAACAGAAAACATATGATTATTACTTTGCTCACTGGTTAATATGCTGATATTCTTTCCTGAGAGGTCTGGAAATCCTTCCTAGTATTCAAATCTCTCACATACAAGGGATGTGGATTTCTGACTGATTGAAAAAGTCCCTGGTTGAGTGTTCTTCAAAAAGACATCTCCTGAGCCATTTTCGGTGACAGAGGCCAGTTGCATCATACGGCATCACCACCTGCATCCCAGATGCAGTCCTGCCAGAGGTTACGTGGATTTCACCCTAGCTGAAGAAAAGGCATAGCCTTTTCAAAAAAGCAGCCTACAGCTAAGTTCTTTAAAGGACCAAGGCCTCACTCATTCTTTGTGACCAGGATACTGTTGTTGTACATTAGCTATAAATAGAAAATCCAGGTCCTTTGCATTCATAGAAAAAGGATGAAAAGGAGAGGACTGAAGAGAGAGCACTCTGGATTCTGCTGATGCAGTGAATTTGGCACCTGTAAGGTTTTTACTCAATGTGATTGTGCAAAAATTCATAGAACTTGTACACAAGGAGGGGTCAACATCATGTGGCCTGCCCAACTTCCATGAACCACAAATTGTTCATGGACTACAGATAGGGAACTGCTGATCTAGCCTGTCCTTTAGCCTTTGCTACGATTGTTGTTGCCCTTACAGGCTACTTCTTGAAACATAGTATTTCCGCAAGAAGGACTGATTTCAGACAGTAGGAAGTCAGTGTTCTTGTGGAAATTCAAGCAGCCAGTGTAGACAGCTAGCAAGTTTTTCTGCAAAAGCAGCTACTTTTGCAGAAAAACTTGCCAGTCTAGACACAGCCAGAGACTAAAAAAGCACCTCTGGCCCTTGAAAAAAGCTTCCTGCCCTCCCCGACAACAGACACCTGTTTCCTTACTTGCATTATGAGAGTCTCATCTATGTATCTCTAAAGGTCCTAGCCCACCAAATTACAACTGTATGGCCTACAACATGCTACAGCTTTCAGCAGTGTTAGTGTAGAGGTTTGAATGGTCACTACAGCATTCTGCATTCTTAAATGTTTTATAACAAATGTCACCTTGACTTTGTGTTTATCTCTTGTTTCTAGCAAAAGATGCCTTATTGTCCAGCCTTCTCTCCCCAGTTTTAGTCCCATGTGACTCAAAAAAAAAAAAGCTCATGATTAAGAGCCATAGGAGAGGAAGACCAAGAGAGCAACAACAGCATTTATTTGTATCCTTATTATGGTAGTACCAAAGAGCCCTTGTCCTTGAGAAAAGTTAGCTGTTTCATTCTGTTCCATAGTGGTATGTCCATTCCCCGCCCCCAGCTGTCCAATCCCTGGGTCTCTTGAAGTCATACCTCAACTCCACACGTGCAGTAATTAAGCTGCTGTCCTAAACATACAGCCCTCACTAGAGCATTCCAACCTAGCCACCAGAGTCTGTAGAAGCAGCCACAGGTCAGGGACTGAGGAGGGGGTGAGGACCCAGGCCCTCACTACTCCACCCAGTCCAAGACCCTAACAATGGTGGTGTGGTCCACCACTACCTTGGCAGGGAATCTTTCCATAACACACCAAACTCCTCAGGATAACACACCAATCTCCTACCCTAGGCTACTTCCTAATCATCTCCACCTGGATCCTTCAAGGATCCCTCCTCCAGATCCTTGGCAGTATCTCCCTATCTAGCCTCCTGGATCCATTCCACTCCAAAAGCTCTGGCTAGTGCTCCTTCTACCTTGGTAGCCAGCCTAGATTGAGCCACTCTCCAGGCATTTATACCTGGGCTGCAGTCCGAGCAGGGCTGCAGGAGTGGGACTTCTTTAGCCAGGTGATCCTGTTTAAGCCTTAATTCCCCAGGGCAGGGTGGAGGGCAGAGTCCTGGTATAGCCCATCACACATGACTAGAGGTGAACTAATCCCCTTTTTGTCAGCTGGCTAAGTAGCTGAATAACCTACTCATTTGGGCTATTGAACCAATGAAAAGATTTTGTTTCTTTTTGGGTGAGTCTTTTTCCCTCCTGTACCTTTGCCCTCAGTTATAACATCAAACATCAAAACCAAATTAAGGCCATTTTTTAAAATAATGGAGGAGGAATCTTACCACACTGACACATTTCCTGTGATTAGGATGGTGGTTCCCTTTCTTATTCTGCTTGGCCACTAAATGTCTCTGTGCTGCAGGGAAGGTTCTGAGAGGACTGAAGGAGTGTTACATCTGATTTAAAGCCACAAAACAAAGACGTTATAAGATTAGAAATCCTGCTGAGCCTCCATCCTCACATTGTGCCATTTTTGTTTTTAATGTAACTTCAGTGTTCCAGAGTACCTGATCTGTGACCCATTGTGGTCCATCATTGTCTGTGTGTAATTTATATTTAGCAAGTCATCACCAAGGATATATTTCTCTCAAAACTAGCTGCATATGTGTATGGCACAGAATTGAAACTGTAGGCATGTGTACTGCGTGAGTGCTGCTCAATGGCAGCAAGGAATTACTTATTATTTGGTAATACTATGTGAAGTCTAAAAGCTGGTTAAGAATCAAGATCAGGAACACGTGCGGGTGACAATCAGTTCTTACAAACTGCGAGAAAATGAGAAGATGAAAGGAGGGCTATTTATCCTGTAAATCCACATGGTGGCAATTTCCATCATCTTAAATGTACTCAAGGAACCATGCAATTTTAATTACCACAGCTTTCAGTGGATTTTTCATCAGGATCTGAGAATTACAGATATTTCCCTGAAAAATCTGTGTTTGCATTTCTTTCTCATTTTACTATTCATCTCGTTAATCTTTATTGCATTAAATTCACAACACCTGGTCACCTCTATTCCATGGCAAACCTTATGCACTATATGGTGAAATAGACCTAAATTATGTGACAATTGCTCTTTCCCGATTTAAAAGGCAAAACAGCAATGAATTCCACAGCAACATTAACTGATTAGAAATTCATTCAATAGTCTCTGATTTTATTAAAATAATGTTTAAAATATACCAGAATGTGAAAATGTAGATCCATCCATATTGTTCAGTTGCATTCTCACAGAGAAATACTGGGCACTGGTTGCTGCATGGAAGGGAAAGGCACCAATTACACAGCTCCTAGCATTTGCAAAAGTAGAGCTTTATTCCTGTATACTGGGGAACTTTGTCACTTTCTGCATCATATGCCTCAGTGAGGCTGATTATTTCCTTGCTGCCTTGAATTATAAATGATCTCCACCTCCAACCTTTGAAGGATCTGCTTTGAGTGTGATGTGAAATAAGTAGCTTTAGACAAATTGTTCAAATAGCTGATTGAGAAGTTGGTGTCACTGAGGAAGATGGCTAAACACAAGAAATAGGACATACATGACTGAAAACAATCAGAATAAACAGTGGTCACTTTTGGATGGGCAAAGAAACCATCTTTCAGGTCTAGTTCATCACTGTATGTCCTATTGCCTTCTGGATAACTCTTTATACTAACATTCCACTTACAAATAGTCAGTAAATGGTTAGCAGCTGTTGTAAGCATGTTACACACATGAGTTGTGTACGTTATAGATAGGGCCCTACCAAATTCACAGCCATGAAAAATGAGTCATGGACCGTGAAATCTGGTCTCTCCCCCCTCCTTGTGGTGACATATAGTCTTTTATGTGTTTTATCCTATACCATACAGATTTCACAGGGAAGACCAGAGTTTCTCAAATTGGGGGTCCTAACCCAGTAGGGAGAAGTGGGAAAAGCAGTGTCACAAGGTTATTTTAAGGAGTTGTAGTATTTCTACCCTTATTTCTGTGTTGCCTTTAGATCTGGGCAGCCAGAGAGTGGCAGCTGTTTGCCGGGCACCATTAGCAGCAAAGTGGCATGCCACCATACCATACCACACCACTCATGTCTGCACTGCTGCCTTCACAACTGAGCAGTCAGAGAGTTGCAGCTGCTGACTCAGGGCCCTCTCTGTAGGCAGCAGTGCAGAAGTAAGAGTGGCAATACCACACTGTGCCATCCTTCCTTCTGTGTGCTGGTAGTGGCTCTAACTTCAGAGCTGGGCTCCTGCTCAGCAGCTGCTGCTCTCCAGCTGCCTGGCTCTGAGGGCAGTGCCATTGCCAGCAGAAGTACAGAAGTGAGGGTATCAGTAAAACAAACCCACCTACAATAACCTCCCTTTATGGGTCAGGAACCCTACAATTACAATACTATGAAATTTCACATTTAAATAGCTGACATCATTACATTTATGATTTTTAACATCTTATGACTGTGAAATTGACTGAACTGGACCTAGAATTTAGTAGGGCTTTAATAATAGATAGTTATAAACACATCAGTAGAATGTAGTCATATATTGATCATGATAAGCCATGGTTATATGCAACGAATCTACAATTTTTGAAAATATCTATTAATCATCTCTTAACTCTCTATAAATAATAAAACCTGAGGGGTGAAGGTTTTCTGTGAGTGATTTTGAAGGTAAGAGTACAAAGTGTATGATATGCCTGCAAACCCAGCCGGAGAAAAAACAAAAATGTTAGCAATATTATTTGCAGAGCAAATTATCTATAGATGTTGAGAGGGAAAAAGGATTGATATCCACAGTGTATAGAATATATGCCTATGGATTCAGAGATTAGTCACCTTCATTTTTTCCTTACTCATAATTTTTCAATCATGTAACATAAAAGAGTGTACATTCTTGTTCTCAGATTTCACAGAAGACAATAACACACACAGCAGGGAAGTATAGTCACATGTGTTAAAAATTAAAATAATAATAGTTTTCGGTTATATTTGTGTGGGGTGGGGCAGCTGACCAGTCACTTCTTATCTTAGTGTGTGTGAGAGAGTGAGCTGACCATTATATTTTATTTGATGAAGTATCAGAGCAATGAGTAAGATATTCTGTTTTTTGTCAGTTTTGATGTATGCCAAGCAGAATGTGGTTGCAAAGGCTTCCATTTCAGAATAGATCATTGAAAGACATCATGGGGAAACTGCAAAAACAAGTAGACTTAGAAATAGCACTGCTTAACTTTCATCGTTTATATTTTTTGAATTGCCACTAAGAGTATGACTCAGTGCGACTCAGCACACAAAACCTAACTTCATAACAAATTATGTTTAGGACCTGCAACATTCCACTAGTGGGCTCCGACCACTTGCACAGTTCCCAGCCAACCTCCAGCAGAGCACTGCATTTTCTCATGTAGCTTTTCTTTCAGTAGATAACCGCTCTATCGTATTTTGTACTAAGAAGCTGGCTTAGCTAGTACTTTTAACTATTATTTTTGAATGCAGTGTACTCTTTAGCCTCCACTGCTGCTCTTGACAAGGGGTTCTGCAATTTACCATTAACTTCAAATTCACATTTTCTTTGTGGCTAATTTACCTTTAGATTTTGTCCACTAAGTCCAACATTAGATCCAAAATCTTACTTTGTGTGTATGAAATTCACCCATCTCCAGAGAACCCTTTTGAAATTCTATTCTGAACAGAACTGACCTGAGGATAGCAATTCTGTTTTGTGGCAACCTCAAGAAACCACATAGAAACCAAAACAAAACATTTCCAACTTACTTTTTCTCTCTCACTCCTCACCACCCAAACAAAACAAGCTTTTTCAACAAACTCTTAGTTGAAACCAAAATGTCTCTGCAAAATAAACCATCTATGCCACCAACATTTCATTTAGTTGGTCAAAAATGTCCTGACTAGCTCATAGGCTCCAGGTTTGTATAATTTTTGGTGGTGCACAGAACAGGTCAACTCCCACCCTCACACACACACCTGCCTTGTAAGTGGACATATATATTTTTAAATAATATAAAACTAGACTGGAAACAGCAAGCATTAACAGGTTCCCTATATTGCACAATGAGGAAGGTGAGCAGGATCTGGGGTGGAGCTTGAGATGTAAGATTTGGGGTGCGGAAAGAAGCTCAGGGCTAGATCAGAGGATTAGAGTGTAGACAGATGAGGGCTCTGGCTGGGAGTGTGGCTCTGGGATGGGACTGGGGAAGAGGAGTTTGGGGTTCAGTCAGACTGCCCTAGAACTGGGACCAGAGGAAGAGTCCCCCCCTGTTCCCAGCCCTCTCCCAACCAGCAGCAGCAAATTCTGAAGGCAAGGCCCCCTCTCTTCTCTGGCCAGGCCTGCCAACAGGGGGAGGACAAAGAAGGCAATTGCCATGGGGCCTGGGTGATTGAAAAGAGTCTGTGGGGACTCAGTTGCTGCTGTGGTAGGTCTGCCTGCCCGGGAGAAAAGGCGACTCAAGATTCAAAGATGCTTTTGATATTCCCTATACAGATTCCGGAGCAGCTGAGGCAGCAGAGTACAAAATACTGCTGCCTCAGCCACCCTGGAACATGCATGGGACATATCAAAAGCTTCTTTGAATCAAGAGACGCTGAGGCTTTGTCCCAGAGCAGGATGGACCAGCACCATGCAGCTGCCCTGGGGCTCCTCTGGGAGGTGCGGAGGGTGCTTGTGGCTTCTCCAGGAGGGGTGGCTTTTGCCCTGGCCAAGGGAGGGGAATAGAGATGGCAGCCAGCTGCTGCCCAGGGAACATGGACACTCTGGGGAAGGTGGATGGGGCTGAGTGAGAGACCCAGACCCAGACCCAGACCCAAACATTGGTGAAACTGGGCCACCATGTTCTGAATATTCCTGAAGTACGGGCACTACGGGACCATGTAGCTCACCACCTATAGACTGGCTCTAATACTGAGAGCACAAGGGTGGTTTGCCAAGGGCTGCATAAGGCATATTAGAGGGCTTAAGTGGAACCAAAGAGGCACATAGGTAAACTATCCCTTACTTGATTTTTCTCAAGGAAAATGAGGGCTACGAAACTTGATACATTTTCTTGGCTTCAGTTCTGTCATGAGTATAAGCACCACTTTCCATGAGCACCGAAACAAAACAAGCACTGTGCACTTCAGAGCTGCCCTTTTACCATTCTTTTCTAAGAACTGTTGAAATTATTTGCTTCCAATATTCAGCAAAAATGGAACTTGCATGTGAGGGGAGCAGCTGCCCTTGGCCCACAAAGATGAAGGGATGTGGCTTCAGAAACAAAATAGCATCTTCCATTTTGGAAGGCAGGATTCTGGACTGCAAGTTGCAGACCGAACTAGCAGACAGCAGCTTGTTACAAGTTTTCATTGTGTGTTTTGTGCAATGTCTAAATCAAAATAATGTATTGATTGAACACAGACTTTCATTATAAGGTAAAGAACAACGCATGTAGTACAGATCAACAATACTTACTTTAAGATAATGAACATAATAGTTAAATGCCATATATATTAAGTTCTTGAAGGAAAATGGCACCATTACAAAAGTCTGTATATTCAAAACATAGATTAGAACAGAAATTTCCTGTCTTCTTCACCCTGCAATTAACTCTAGCAAACCTCCCACCACAGGCAGCAACCCCAAAACAAAACAACAAATTCAATCTTTTCCTTGGCCCAAAATAACCCAAACCTCTTGTCTTTCAGACACTGGTACAAGGATCACCTTTTTCTCCTGAGATAGCTGAGAATGGGGTGGAGGACAGAATTGTTCACTGCACAGTGGGAGGGAGGGAGATTTTTCGATTGCGGATTGCTTTAAATTGGTGACACTAAAGGTGTAAGTTTTAGAGCATATGTACACAAAGAGCTAGCATGTGGCAAGCTGAGGTGCAAATCTACAGCACTCTAGCATGCTGCACACTAACTGGCTATGTGAGCTTCTACACAGTAAAATTCTGTGGCATGCTTTGACCTACTGCTGTCACACTATTGAGCTTTTAGTGTGCAGAAGAAGAGTTTGCATGTAACTTAATGTGCTGCAGGCTACGGAGCTGTACATTTACATCCCAACTTGCCATGCACTAACTCTCCATATAGGCAGGCCCTATCAGGGAGTTGGGGGGCGGGAGGGCCAGGACGTAGGGTTGCCAGGTGTCCGGTATTGTACCGGACAGTCCGGTATTTGTGCGTTCTGTCCAGTAAAACAAATCAGAAAATACTAGACATGTGCAATGTCTGGTATTTTCTGATTTTTCTGGCTGCGCACCGGACAGAAGCCTGGCGTGGGCGGGGGAAAGGCTGGAAGTCCCAGCTGGGAGGCGGGGCCGCAATTGCTGCCGGGAGCCCTCAATTGGTTGAGTGTGAGGAGGAGGGGAAGCCTTCTCCTCGCTTGTGCGTCGCTGGGAGCCTGCGCGGGACAGGCAGCAAGTGCCCAGGTCAGTCCCACTCTCCGCCGGCCAATTTGCTCACCCTTCTCCCCCTTCCTGGTCAGTTCTCCCCCACTTCTCCTCCTGATCTTTCCTGGCCAGCCCCCCTGCACCTCCCCAGCTTTGCTTCCCGCCGGCTCGTTCCTCTTCCTTGTCTCACCTGGCCAGTGCCGCTGCACCTCTCCCCGCCCGCCAGCTCTGCTTCCCGCCCCCCCGCTTTACCTCCCCTGACAGCTGTGCTTCTCACTTCCCCTTTCTCCCAGCCCCCCCTTCCTCCCAGCCAGCGCCGCTGCATGACCCGTCAGCTCTGCTTTCTGCTCCCCCTTCCTCCCGCCCCCCACCAGCTCTGCTTCCCACTCCCCCTTCCTCCCAGCCACCCTCGTGGCCCCCGATCCCCCCCAGCTGTTCTTCCCTCCCTCCTTACTCCTGGCCAGCCCCACCCCCTTCTGGCCGGTCTCCCTTCCCCCAATATCCCATGGCCAGCCCCGTTCAACCCACTCCCCCGCCCCAACCAGCCCTGCTTCCCGTTGGCCCCCCCCATCTCCTCCGGCATGCCCCGTTGCCGCCCTCCCCCGTTAGCTGTTCCAGCCCTCCCCCTTCTCGGCCAGCACCACTCCCTTCCTGGCCGCCCCTATGAAGTGGCCGCTAGCAGTGATCCAGGTTTTCAGAGGTTGTGTGTATGTGGGTTTTTTTTTTTTTTTTTTGCTCAACAACCTCAACAACTTTGGTCTCCCCCCACACTTTTTTTTCCTCCAACAAAATTTTTTCCTGGTGTTTTTTTTTTTTTTTGAGGGGGCGAGGGGTGTTTGGTATTTTTCTTTCAGCCATCTGGCAACCCTAGCCCAGGCCTCAAATGTAGACATTTTTCTACCAATTCATTTCCATTTATTATGCACCTTGCAATTATAACAGAGACAACAAAAGAAGCTATACTGACCTGCAAAAAATTGATTTAAATCATTGTGGGACCTTAGGCCTTCACCAATTTTTTGGTCACATCTAAGTTTTCATCAACATAACTAGAGACTGGAATAGCTTCTGTGATTATAGTGATTCTACGTTATGAAATGATGTTTACAGTCTTTGCATAGTTTGGAGGTTTTGAAAGTCATAATTAATTCTGTTACTGCAAAGTGATTTTGCATGGTCTGGGGGACAGGGTTGCCAGGTGTCCGGTATTGACTCGAACAGTCTGGTATTTTCACCTCCTGTCCAGTAAAAAAATCCAGAGAGTACAGGACACCTAAAATATCTGGTATTTTCTGTTTTTTTCCCCCCACAGGAGGCAAAAATACCGGACACCTGGCAACCCAACACCACTCAGCAACCGGGCCCAGCCCTCAGCCCCTCCACTGGGCCCCCCAGATGCCCACCCCTGCCTACCTGGTTGAGAGGGGGCTTGTGTTTTGGCTGGAACAGAAAAACAAAATGGCCACCAGAAAAAAAGCATCTTCTTAAAGGGGAAATGCTGATTTTTTTATTTTTTTATTTTTAAAATTTTTTTTGCTTAATAACTGCTGTTGAGGTCCTTTTTTTTTTTTTGCTCATCAACTTTGGTCTCCCCCTTTTTTTTTCCTCAACAGAATTTTTTCCCGGTGTGTTTCTTTTGGGAGGGCGGGGGGGGGGGGGCAACCCTATCTGAAGGTGATTTTAACCTTTAAATTCGATGTTTATCTCTGCATAGGATACTTTTGTATTTCTGTTTTTTCTTATGTGTCTTCATATACAATAACCATTTCAGGCTCAACTCTAAGCTACCTCTTCATCCAGTTTTAGATTCATCCTTAAAGGCTTTTTTGTGATGATAAACTTAATTCTAGTTATTTAATAAACTTTATATTTAATCTGACAATCGCCCTATGTTCATATTCATAATAACGCACCAGTTATTAGAGGAATTTAATAATGAGAACATGTTAGCAGACAAAATTTCAAGACTTTGGGGGTATAAGACTATAAGGGCCATAGTAAATAACACCCCCAAACCATTATTATATAATATTCTTACAAAGTATATACAATTACATTTTTGTATAACCAATACACTTTAGCAAATTAATTTATTGTGTGTTACTGTGTTTTAAAAAAAGCCCTTTATAAAATCAAGTGAAGATTTGAAAGTGGTACAAGTAAGAGACGGCAAAAGCAACAGAGTGAAGCAGCAGTTAAGAGTTTAAAGCCAATAACATAATTTCTCGTAGAAAACATGCGTTGGCCATACTGACTGTGATACTTCCAGTCCTGATGATGGAGACTTTGTACCCACAAATGATATTTTCAGCCCTCCCCTTCTCAGCCAGCACCACTCCCTTCCTGGCCGCCCCCCCTCCATGAAGCGTGTTCGCCACTGCCTCAAAATGAGGTCATTCATTAATCAAGACACAGAAATGCCAAAAGTAGCAATAAATGCAGAATTTATGCTCAATTTAGAGACTGTGGAGGCAGAAAATGAGGACCTCAGGGATGCTGCTCAGCAAGAGCAAGAATTTATGACTAGCACAGGACACAGTGGGTGTGTCTAGACTGCATCCCCCTGCAGATTAGGCAGGTCGACATTACAAATGAAGCGGGGATTTAAATATCCTGTGCTTAATTTGCATAAAAATAGCCACCATTTTTGCCAACTCAGCACTTTGTCGGCAAAAAGCGGCAGTCTAGAGGGGGATCTGTCAAGAAAGAAAACCTTTTTCGACAGATCCTGTAAAGCTTCTTCCAGGAGGCATAAGGGATCTGTCGAAAAAGGCTTTCTTTCTTTACAGATTCCCCCTCTAGACTGCTGCTTTTTGCCGACAAAAATGGCAGCCATTTTTATGCAAATTAAGCATGGGATATTTAAATCCCCGCTTCATTTGCAATGTCGACCTGCCTAATCTGCATCCCTCTGCCGACAGAGGGATGCAGTCTAGACATACCCAGTGTAACAACAGTGGCATCAGAACCTGATCTTGGACTTCTTGACAAGAAAATGTTGCTCAAATGCAGTTATTTCTCAGTCCTTATTTGAGACCATGGGAGGGGTGGGTGGGCACAGTCCTCCCACTTCTCAAAGCCCCTCCCCCAGCCTTGTGGGAGGGATGACTAGACCCAGGCTCAACTGGTCACGGGGGACAAATAATGACTAATGGGCCAGGGAGTGCAGGTCACAGGTTCAAAATGAGAGAACCGGATGCAGACACTGAGCAGAGAATCCTGGACAGCACCCATTGCTCTTCAAATCTGTCAATGGAGCGAGTGGATGCCGCCCAGAGGAACTCCGCCCGGATGCGTGACACAAGGGAGGAATGAAAGTAGGCACCACAGACACAGAGAACCCCCTCGTCCAGCATCCTCCTCCTGGTATTATATATGGTGGCTTTAGCCAGGGCCAGGAGGAGGTTGACGAGGAGGTCTTGTGACTTTGCGGGGCCACGGATAGGGTGTGCATAAATGAAGAGGGGTGAGGAGAAGTGCAGCAGAACCTCAGTAAGAGGTTCTGGAGGAGCCAGAATAGGGGCTGCAACCTGGTGCATTCCAGATACACGTGCGCCAGGTTTTCCCTCGTGCTGCGAAAAAGGCAGGAGTCTGGGATGGGGGTGAATCGCGCTAGGTACACGCCCGTGTTCACGGCTCTGTGAAGAAACCGCCAACTAATATCCCCGATGGGCCGCGGAACTAGGGTGGAATACTTGCTGGCCCATCGGGGTTCCCCACCCTCTACGGGTCTTCAATAGTCCCGCCACTTGGTATCGGGCGGGATGCGAGGGTGAGGAAGTGAATCGTACAGAGCACGAGCATGTACAGATGTTCTCTAGGTGCGGTTCAAAAGCAGACCAGCTGCAGATTTTGCAGCCGGCTGGGGTTCCAAGGATGGGGAGGCTGTGGGGGCCCACGGAACAGGGACCCAATAACAAAGGACAGAGGTTTTGCAGGAAGGGAGGGGCGGGGTTCATTTTTCAGTTAGTTGTTTTCAGATTCTAAGTAATATACCAAAAGATGTTGAAAATAAATAATCTCCAACCTGAAGTTATCCCTCACAAAAGCTCAATGTCCCTTTCAGGATCTTCCAGTACCCTGCCTTGTCAGACTTAACACTAGATGGAAGGAGGGAAAACTAAATGCTATGGACTCCATTTTGAAGCATCAAGCACATGACATTTCAGAGAAGACCATATGAACAGGCAAGCATTTTGCCCCCGACATCCCCCCCTCAGTTTTAATGCTCATAATAGAGACTTAGTATCCTAGAGTCAGACAAGCTGTAAGCCAACACTGTGTGTAGCTATGTACCTGTCAGTACCCCTGAATTGTCTTGTTTCCTGCCATGTACCAGCTATTCCATAGTTGATTCCCTCATAAGTAAAAGACAACTTAAATATCCACTGGGCATGTGGTTGAATCTGCCAAGCTTGTTTCATTTGTGAGTCGTGACCTAAATCAGCTGCTTTTGGTCCTTCATCTTTTGGGCATCTGGTTATCCTTCTACCTCGTATACAAATGAAAGTGCTTTTCTTAAGTGCTGAAAACACCCTTTCTTTCTTTGGTGTGTGAACTGTTGAACTGTCTTCTTTTTTATCCCCAAAACGCTCAGGTTTAGTGGCCCTTTTCAATAGCAAGAGTCACATAAACCTCAGAGGCTGACACTTGAAAAGAAGAGAGAATGACTGCTTTGAAAGCTATTCCCTGCAGAGTTGAGACTCTAGGGATAAGTAGCCCAACCACTGGTGTTATTTCCCTGCTTTCTTCCCTTAGAATCACAGTATTATTCTTGGATAGAACAGCTACTTCAGCCATTTTTGTGCAGAGCAACAGTGGCATCTAGTGATCAGGAAGGAAAATCACTATTATTTACAATCAAAGAAATAAAAGGAGTCAGTCCTGTGGCACCTTAAAGACTAACCAATTTATTTGGGCATAAGCTTTTGTGGGCTCCAGCAAGGTGCCACAGGACATCTCATTGTTTTTGCTAAATCAGACTAACCCAGCTCCCCCTCTGAAACTGTTACTAAACTTTCTACAACTGTTGTTTTTCAAGACGTGTTAAACATGTCCATTACAAATTGGGTATGCACAGGCAGCAGGCACAGTCACAGGAGATTTTTTTCCCCCTCAATGCTGTCTGTTGGGCTGGCCCTATGCTTCTGGTGCCCCCACACCTTCTAAAGTCCTTCTTACTGGCTAACTCCCATAGAAAGGCCAGAAGATGGGACATGGAATGGACATGAACAACACATCTCAAAGAACATCAGTTACAGAAAGGCTAGTAGTTGTTATTTTCCTTCTTTGATTGCTTGTCATGTCCATTCCACATTACGTGACTTAAGTACCCAAGGAGATGGGCTAGAGGTCATGGACATGTGGATTGCAATACTGATCTTCCAAACCTTGCATTATCTCAAGCCTGCTGAGAGAGAAGAAAGTACAAACCGACCACCAGGTTGCTGCTCTACAGATGGGTTGGATCAGGGTCTGGACTGGAAATGCTTCTGATGAAGCCTGAGTCTCACTGTCCATGGGCAGAATTGCTCTACCCAGACTACTGTTGTGTAGTTTATTGGGCGCTTTGTTGCACAAGATGCTTTCCTGTCTCCTACCATATGAGATGCAACCTCTCCCTTCTCCCCCGGAAGGCACTATTTATACATAGCTCTCCCTTCTGCCTTTATATTACACCTTATCTCTAGTCTTCTCTTACTCCCCAGCTTTTGGCCTGCTTTGATCTCCTGAGGTTCTATCCAACTCTTAATTTTTTCACTAATTGTAATGAAGTCAAAGTGTATTCCTAGTCTTCTCCTACAAGCAATTCCAAATGTTGTTCACATTGCCCTCTCTCACCAGAGTAACTTCCTTGACATTTTATACTATCCTCTAGAGTCACATTGGAGGGCTGCATCTAGACTGGCAAGTTTTTCCGCAAAAGCACCTGCTTTTGCAGAAAAACTTGCCAGCTGTCTACACTGGCTGCTTGAGTTTCCGCAAGAACACTAACGATCTCATGTAAGATTGTCAGTGTTCTTGCGAAAAATACTATGCTGCTCCCGTTCAGGCAAAAGCCCTCTTGCACAAATGCTTTTGCGCAAGAGGGCCAGTGTAGACAACGTGGTATTTTTTGTGCAAAAAAGCCCCGATGGCGAAAATGGTGATCAGGGCTTTCTTGTGTAAAACCGCGTCTAGATTGGCACGGACGCTTTTCCGCAAAAAGTGCTTTTGCGGAAAAGCATCCGTGCCAATCTAGATGCTCTTTTCCGTAAATGCTTTTAACAGAAAAACTTTTCCATTAAAAGCATTTGCGGAAAATCATGCCAGTCTAGACATAGCCCTGGTGATTAGCATTCCCATCTTCGGCTTCCACTTCTGCAATCTTTGTCTGATTTTGTTCCCTTGATCCTAAATCTATTATGACAACTGTACTGACTATATTTTCCCTGTTTACATAGTGCATTGGTATTTAAGAACAAAATAGGAACTAATCAGATGTGTGTGTGATATACACAAAACATCTTATTGTTGTAACTTACAACCTCTTTTGTATCACCTAAATGCTTTGGATGTTACCATCCTTTGCTGTATTACGTCCAAATCAGAGTGCAAGCTACAACTGGCAGGGTCCTGTCCTGGAAAGCAACATTGCTGATACTTTATTAATAATTCATAATAGTGAAAGCAAATTAAGACCATTGAGTTGCCCTTATATTAGAGTTGAAAACTTAAAAGGAGAGAAGACAGTGGATATTTAGGACCAACCTGATTGCCTTCTGTGATGAGGTAACTGGCTCTGTGAATATGGGGAAGCAATAGACATGATATACCTTGACTTTAGCAAAGCTTTTGATACGGACTGCCACAATATTCTTTCCAGCAAGTTAATAAGGTATGGTTTAGAAGAATGGACTCTAAGTAGATAGAAAGCTGGCTAGATTGCTGGGCTCAGTTGGTAGCCATCAATGGCTTGATGTCTAGCTGGTAGCCAGTATCAAGTGGAGGGTTTGGTTCTGGAGCTGGTTTTATTAAACCTCTTCATTAATGATCTGAATGAGGGGATGGATTGCACCCTTAGGAAACTCACAGATGACACTAACCTAGGGGAAGTAGACATGTTGGAGGGTAAGAATAGGATCCAGAGTGACATAGACAAAGTGGAGGATTGGGCCAAAAGAAATCTGAGATTCAACAAGGACAAGAGCAGAGCCCTGCTCTTAGGACAGAAAAATCCCATGCACTACTGTAGAACAGGGGACAGACTGGCTAAGCAACAGTTCTACAGAAAATAACCTAGGGATTATAGTACAACTTGAACCTCTCTAACCTAGCACTTTCTGATCCAGAAACATCCATGATCCAGCATGATTTTAGAAAGCTGGATGACCACTAATCAGAGCTGTGGCCAAGTTTCCTGTGGTCCCATAAAATTTGTTTATAGTCACCAGTCCTGGCTCTCAGTGTTTTGTGCTGTTATTTAGCTCTAATTTTCTCCTAAATGTCTTTGAAGAGCCCAGTAAGCAGTGGAAGTGTTGGTAATGCTGCTAGACAATATTGACACACCATGGTTCAGCAAATGTTCTGGTTCAGCGGAGTCAGGTCTCAGGGGTGCCAGACTAGACCGGTTCAACCTATAGCTGAGAAGCTGGATACAAGTCAACAGTGTAGTGTGCCTTTGCTGTCAAGAAGGCTAACAGCATATTGGGATGCATTAGTAGGAACATTGCCTGCAGACTGAGAGAAGTAATTATTCTATTTGGCACTAATGAGGCCAAATCAGGAGTGTAGCATTCAGTTTTGGGCTTCCCTCCTACAGACAGTATATGGACAAATTGAAAAAAGTCCAGGTGAGGGCAATGAAAATACTTAAGGGACTGAGGTGCTGCTCCAGGGATTGCTAGGGCTTCTCCTCTACAGGAAGCTGAGGGAAAATCTTTAGGCACTGGTGCACGTGGTGGGTTCTGCCGAGAGAGGCATGTAAAATAGGCTACCCGACATAGTCAATGAAGCAGGGATTTAAATATCCCTGGCTTCATTAAAATAAAAATGGCCACCACGCTGTGCTGGCTCAGTTGATCATCAGCACAGCACGTGAGTGAAGACGCAGATTGGACGACAAGGGAAGCCTTTGTTGACCGCTCCCTTATGCCTTGTGCAACTGACTATTTCACATGCCTCTGTCGTCAGAGGCATGTAATTTAGCCGTACCCCCAGGCTACTTCTACAGTGTTTTTTGTCATTTGCAAATCTGTGGCCAGACAGCCCACCTCCATATCATCCATCTTATTTGCCTTCCTGAAGCATACAGGACAGAGAAGGAGCAATAAAATCAGCATAGTCTATGCTGGCTCATCTGATCCTGAGAAGCTGAAACACAGATATGTGGATAGAGAGCAGCTAAGTCAATAAGCTGGCCTCGAGGCTGCGGCTGGCACCTATGTTGATTCGAACACACACAGTCCCAGGAAGAGGAATTTCCCACTGAGAAAACAATGTCCTGTACTTCAAAATTTAATCATCTCAATTCTCTCTTACAAGTGTAAATTAAGTTCACAACTCCCTTGTAAGAACTGGTCTCACAGCAGACAGACCAGCATCAATTGGCATTACAGATAAGAAAGAGAAATACGTGACCCCATGGGTATATAAGATGGGCCCAGCATACACTCACTTGGAGTGTCATTCTACCCTCTACCTGCTGGTCGGGTTAGGTGTTTGACCTCCCGAGGTTCTATGGGGACGCCCACCTCGTATTTTCGTCTTTCCTAGGAATTGAGGGACCGGCCCTGGCCTGACATGCTGGAGTCGAGAGGCACAGAAGGGGGTAAAAATGGTACCTGGATGTGGTCCTCTGTCTTAAGTGTACACATAGAAAGAGTAAGCTGTTACTTGGTACCATTATTTCTATTTTTCTATCTTTATCTTCTTTGTAACCATTTTTAAGACCTATATTTTGCTAATAGTTAAGAAATAGAGCAATAGCCATTGTAACCATATGATTTATAAGCTTCTTTAATAAACCTGTAACTGTTTAAGTTTTAACCTGACTCCTTCAGTTGCTGTAACAGAACCAAGCACAATTTAAAAGAACTTCAGCCGGTCTAAAGGGACAGTTATAGGAAGAGCTTGGGCGTTTGGATCTGTGTCACTCCCAGGTGACAGGATCCACTGGGGCATCTTTCAGTCTTTCTCCAAGGCTGCCTGCTGCGAAGGAATTATGAAATTCTAGCAGCTGAAATCTAAGATGTAATAAGCTCTTCCTATATAACGGGGCGTCTGTTGGCCTGCTGGCCACCCTCTGCGATGGGACCCCGGTCCTAGCAGTAAAGGCACGGACGTTAAACCTTTTCTCGGAAACATACACACACACACTGCCCTGACCGCCGGCTGACAAAATCTCATGCTTTCATTTGCATATTCTTTTCCAATCATTTTTGTGGAAGAGGTTTTTGCAAAAAAAACCCACAGTGTAGATGGGGCTATTTTTCAGAAAAAAACCCTTTTGCGCATGATCCCTTCTTCCTCAAAAAATGAGGTTTACAGGATCTTGCACAAAAAGGTTTTCTTTCCGAAAAATGGCCTCGTCTACATTGCGGGTTTTTTTCACAAAACCTCTTCTGCAAAAAGGATCAGAAGAGAATATGCAAATGAGAGTGCGAGATTTGCAAATGAGCGCTTCATTTGCATTTCCTCTTCCGCAAAAAACAAACAGTCCAGACGTAGCCCTATTGTGAAATGGACATGAGCAAGCACTGGAAAAAAAAACAGGGATTATGCAGCAAAGCCAGTCCCAGGCTAGGGTTTTGAGTCAGATATAGTATGAACTTTACTCACTACTGAAAATTGGCTTAGGGTGGCATTAGCTGAAGCTGAAATAGCATCTCCCTGATAAAGGTGCTTGGGAAGAGTGAAAATATCTTTCTCACTCATGTTGCAAACTCTACAGTCAAGTAGTCACAGTTATAACATTTATTATCCACTAACAATTGTAAAAATGTTTCATGAAAAACAGTTCACTTTTCATTGAGACCACCTCCAACACTGCAGGGCGGCATCAGTCAAACATTTTCAGTCCAAAACTAGGTGAGTCACCAGACCAGACCAGTACAAAGTGCAGAATACTAACACTTGTTAGGTAACAATTTTGATTGAAAGACAGATTTAGTGATTATGTTTGCACTGTAAGTATGGGCCAATCAGAGTTGGCTTAAAGGTGATTGGAAGATAAAATATGCTAATGTCAGGATTGGGAAATAAGCCAATCTGAAAGGGGATAGTGGCCAGAAAAACTGAACTGACAGGCAATCAACAGGCAAAAGTCAGTCAAGGCTGGGCGTAGAAGACTATCACATTAGAAGAAAGACACTTACAAGAGCAAAGAACAGCAAAGACGATGACCTGAAAGAAGCAGCAGCAGCAACCACACAAACAGCTGCAGTGATGGAACAGAAGGAGACTTACAGAGAGAGGCTTAGAGAGAGAAAGCTATAGTAAAATACAGATAGAAACAGGATTGATGAATATGTGTCTGTAGACTTGGATAATAAAGATGTCTGTTTGATTGCAAATGCTAACTATATTCCTATGAAACAATGTAAGATTGCTAGCAGCAGCTGCAGGCAACTGATCACTGGATACAGAATGCAGCCATTTAGTATTGCTCTGTATATGTGTTTACGGTTCAGATACTTTTAACCTGTACTCAAGAATTGTCAAGGGATTTACATTTGCTTTGATTTATGGTTAGATTAATTCTATCAGGGAAGATTACACTAAGTTACACTTAGGGGTGGGGAACCCAAGGCCCAGGGCCCACACGTGGTCTCTGGCTTGCCTGGATCCAGCCACAGAGATTCAGGGCTTCCCCCCAGCATTAGGTAGCCTATGCTGATGCTCCAGTCCTGACCTCATCCCCATGGGGCTGGAACACACAAAATCTACTGGCCCCCACCCAGGCTCTGGCGTGTGAGTGGAATGTGGGGAGTGTCTTTCTCCTTCTCAATCAGAGGCCATGTCAGTGAGGAGGGTTTTTTTAATTTATTTATTTATATTTGCTTCTCATTTGTGTGAGGCACCCAACTGATTTTTCTGTGAGTTAGCGGCCCCTGACTCCAAAAAGGTTCCCCACCCCTGCATTAAGTAAACACTTTGTTTTTAGAAGAATAGTGCCAGGGTGTCAATCTATTATACTGGAAATGGTATTTGTGTACTTAACGGTAGCAGGTCATAGCAATTCTTGGAAGTTTTTCAAAAAAAACATTTCCTGCAAAACTCTGGCAATTTCTTGAGGGCAGGCCCCCTTTCACCTAACAAAAGCACATATGTAAGGCAACTAAAGCGAACCTATGGTAAAAACTCATAAAGGGGCAATCAATGAGCTCTTCTAGAAATATCCTGGATCTATCAGGGAAAGTAACATCATTAACTCCATTCTCAGTGTTAGGTCCCTGTTCACTTCCAGGTCCATTTTGAAGACTTACAGTCACTCTATGGGTACATCTACACAGCAATATTATTTCAAAATAGCTTAGTCTGGCAGATACACAGCAGCCAGTTATTTTGAAATAATGGTGAAATAGTGTCAAGCTGGAGAACTTCTTACTCCAACTCCTGTAACCCTCATTGTACGAAGATAAACTTAAAAAACAATGTAGTCTGGTAGCACTTTACAGACTAACAAAACATGTAGATGGTATCATGAGCTTTCGTGGGCACAGCCCACTTCTTCAGGTGTACGAGGAGTAAGGGAAGTTGGAGGAAGAGTGCTCTATTTTGAAATAAGTGCTGTGTAAATGCTCCCAATTTCAAAACAAGCTACGCAATTGACATAGCTCAATTTGCGTAGCTTATTTCGAATTAAGTCCTACTGTGTAGATGCACCCTATGAGGCCTTCAGCAGTTGGAAGCAGGCTCTCTTAGTAGCTGCCTTTTCCATTCATGGCCCAACAAGAAAGCTAGAGCATGCTAAGAAAAAAATGAGAGAGAGGCAGAGGCAAAATATTTACAGTGGTGTGAACTAGGCTGGGCGATCAGAAAGAGCACAAACCATCATACTCAGCGCAAGCCCCACCTAATTGCATAAACCTCCCTACAAGAAGAGATGTGTGAAGAAAAACGAGCCAAGGATCAGCAGAAGCAGGATGCTTTTCAGGATGAGTTTTAATACTGAGTGGTACAGTAACAGCATTATATTAAGTCCCTGGTGCTAATTATTATTATGACCACTTGGCACCATATGCAGTGATTTATTTTTGCTAGGCCATCAGCTACTGAAGATCTGTAGGCGCACATTCATCAGTGCATTAATGCCATTTAAGTCAATGAAGTCATACTCAGGAGGAGTTTGGCCTCTTACAATTAAACCAGGTGATTGTTATCCTTAAAAGAGCATGAGAATTCACTACAATAATACACTTCACGTAATTCGGCATTTCGCTGAAAGCATTGAATTCTCACCATCAAACTTACTTCACTTTTGTATTACTAATAAGAAGAGTGCAATAAGGATATATTTATATTGAAATTTTCACTTTAAAATTGCTTTTAGAACATGTTTTATTATTTGAGATATTTATTATTATATATTATTTATTAATTATTTTTAGTATTTGAAAAGGAAATAGTTCCATTCATTACAGGGTGCTGTATTTCTCCCCCTCCCCCCACAAGTTTCTGCTACTCATGTACCAGACATCAGGAAATAAATCAGTTCACTGCCATTCAAATTCATTCTTTTGAATGCATTTTATAGTATCTGTTGCCGATATAAAATTCTATTTTCTAATTGTTCGAGGACAAAAATCAATTGCTTCCAGCAAGTATGAAAATAGATTTCGCTCCATCAACAGAGGACGGAGCTCTTTTGCGTGATTAACATCTCCTAGTGGAAATGAGTGGACACTGCATCTCCTCAAATTTAGTCCACATTCCATCTCTGGAAGGCATCTATTTAGTAAATTCCAAGTCTCTTGCTCTTTTAAAAGTAATCATAATAGTAAAGATTAATCTGACATTAGTGACATATTGGGTATGTTTTATTTAAAAATACCCAAGATCTGGAAAAAAATGATAATCTAATTATCTACTGGAAAAAAAGCATTAGTCAGAAGAAGACTTATTGAATGTAAAGTGCATAGCATTTTATCAGTATTTGCCATTCCTATGTACAGAGTATGGCCAGAAATAAACCTGTAGGGATGCTGGTGTTCCGTGCAGTGCACCCTGGAATGAACAGTTAAGAGTTATCTCTACCCTGGTCTTCTTTGTGGCTGTTACTGCACAAACACAGCCAAACCCTGAAAATAGCATATCTCTTGCAAATACCAACCTGCCAGGGCTCTTGTGGGACCAGCAAAAACACAGCAGTCTGCATGGACATTGTAACTACCAAGATCCACTGCTATAAGGCCTCATTTCCAAATGCTGCAGGACTCCACAGTAGTCCTCCACCTGACAGGATGCTATATTGGAAACCCCAGGCCAGACATCTTCTCTCTCTGCTTCTCTGGTCCTCTTCTGGGCACTTCTCAGGACAGAATGGTACTTCAATTTGTAGCACTAATTTGTAGCAACTTGTAGCCACTATGTAGCATTCAGGAAATTGAATTTAGGGTTTCAATGCCAAAGGTGCCAAATCTGCTGAGATGCTAATACTGGTTCAGAAAGGTGGTAGAAGTCATTAGCATGAAGTGAGGAATCTATGTCAATCATGGATAGAATGTTTCAGGCTGCAGCAGAACTTTAAATGTGTTTAGTTCATTTGACTAGTCAAAATCATCATATAAAAAGTGTGGCATTATTAAAGGAACTGGTGCTCCCCCCCCCCCCATTGAGCTTTATCAAATACTGGCTGCATATGATACTCTGGCATTAGTTTTCTTTTATGGCATTTCTTACGCTTACTGCCATCCAAGTACAGCTGATTATCTGTTAAGCATATTAACATCATATTATGTGCTGATAATGCACACAATTGACATTTTATCATTTGGTTTAGAATGTCAGTCTTTTTTACAGGGTTAACAGATATGTATATATGCACAGTACACTAATACCGGAAATCTGATTCACAGTAACAAACGGGAGTTTGATTCACTGGGAGTTTGATTCACAGTATGGTTTCCTCCTTAGTTTCCACTTCTTTGAAAAAACTTCCAAGTCTCTGATCAATGATTAAATGCTACATTTTAAAAAATGTATTCAACTTCACAGGTAGTCATTGGTAAATATCCTACATAGCTCTGAGGCAATGGGCAAGGACTGATCTCCATCTCTTTAAAGTTTATAATATACATATTTTTATATTTATATTACACCTAAACACGTCTAAAAAATTCAAAAACAAGATAAAATTGCCCTCACAATAACAAACAGGGCACACTGTACAGACTATAAAAAATTATGGGATACATAAATATCTGTAGCACATCCTATGTATTTTATGGGATACAAGAATAAACAATGATACATTAAAGTTCACATTTAAATAATACAGGAAGAGACAAACACTACATTCAGTGGAGCTGATTAATTGCTGCATTACTTTAGTTTAATGTCAGTGCAACCCTGAAGCAATATAGTGGGAACCAGAGCCAATATATTCATAATGGTAGAGTCAACAGCAAAAGAGCAATCAGAGTATTTTTTGGAACTTGAGTTTTCAACCTTGAAGTTGAATTATCCCTGGTGTTTTACATTCAGGTTCCCTGTTTGACTGTTTGAATAAGTATGGAAAGAGAATCAGGGTTATTTGGCTTAAGGAAATTACAAGCTTCAAAAATTTCACAGTTGCATAAGAAGGGCACAACATTCTGGACATTTAAGAAAAAATTATGAGCCACTAGCAAAATAAATTAATTGAATTAATGTTAAGCTTACATACCCAATACACAGGCCTGTTTCTGAATCTGTTTTAGAAATTGGAGTGGGTCTGATTGTTTAAGTGGATGTTGAGTTGAATGCCAATGAAACCTAGGTTCCTAAATCACTTTTGCAAGGGAGGCTTAAGTTCCTAAGTCACTTAAATGGTTTTGTAAATTCTGCCCACTGTCAGTCAACAGTTAATGTTAAATTTGACTTATCTTAAAATGGAAAGAAATTGCAGATTTTATTTTTAACACACTGTCGTCAAGAGGTTTACCAATAAATCCACAACTCTATGTATCCTTAATCATGCTACACAGTGATTCTTCAGTTCTTTTTTAGTAGCAATCTGTAATGTTGTGAAAAGAGGGCATGTTTTTCTCCTTATTTTAGCTTAGTTGACCAACTTCAAACTGAAAAGCAGTAACACCAGTAGCCAAGACCTGCTGCTGAAGAGTTTTTGAATTCCCAGCCAGCTGCTCCCATATATTAGAGGTAATTTTCAGCACTGCAAGACATGCTTTTGATTTCTATACCTGCCTGATATTGTGTTGTTTAATTGCAGCTCCTCTAGCTAGTTAGGGAGCTACACTGAGATCTAAAGGCAGTTCTACTTAATCACAAGGCAGATAGTCATACAGAATGCTTTGTAGATAGGTATAGGCGAATAAGACAGAAAAGTTATCTTGATAGCTCTGAGAGGGTCATGGAGCACCCTTGGAAGGGGGGAAGGAGGCAGCCCTACAGTTTCTCCTACAGATTATATTTAAAAAGTAGAGGCATACTCCACATGGCAAATCAATATTTATTTTACTACAGGACCATTACAATGTCACAGTGCATTTTCCCTAATCTATCCTTACGTTACAAGAGCACAATTTTCAAGGATACATATTTGTACATCTGTTAATCACTTTTGCTCCATTACTTCATTTAAAGAATTAAACTATTTAGAAACTTTGTTGGACACACATACACACACAAAAAATCAATACCTTTTTTCAGAAATATAAAGTGCTGAAGGTACATCATCGTTTTTTAGTCCCACTGTTGCCATTGGTGGACTTGTTGAAACCTCTGCTCATCTGCGGAAAGTGCACCGTTGGCGTTCTTTCAGTCGGGCCATACAAACCTAAATTTCGGGCTGCAGCTGATTTTCGAAGAGGTTTGACACTGGGGAAAGGACTAAACACTTGTGATTTAGGATTGCTTGCTTGGGGAGATTTAGCCAATGTTCCACTGTCACTGGACAAACTAGATGATTCGGACAAGTGTGTTGGGCACGGCTGATTAGACACTGGCTCAGCATCAGTTTTGTTATTTTGGGTGAGTTCCAATGCTTCTAATTTCATCTGAACCACTGACATATTTGCATTAGTGTCCTTGTGAAGAGGCTCAGCTGACTGTCCATCCGCTTTCCTAATAGTCCTGTTATCCAGGCCACTTCCCTCTCTTTCCCCCAAATCAGAAATGCTTGGAGGGCCCTCCTTTGCACTGCAGCTATTTGGTTTGCAGCCTTCACTCTGCTCTTCTATAAGTCCTATGGTATCCCCATAGCTCAGTTGGCCTTTGGCTCTAGCTATGTTCTTGCGATGTACTCGGATGTGAGTGCGCCAGGGAGAGTTGAGTTTTGTTTTAAGATCCTCATAGGGAATGGGTGACATTTTGCCCCCTGCGTGACCTGGGATATGAATGACCGCATTCTTGGCTGCTCTATTAGTTGTCCTCATCTTCTTTCCTAAAAGAAGGTGGTTTATGACTGGAGAATGGTTTACCTGAGAGGGGAGAAGACTGGTAACTGGCCCTTTGTCTGAAAGAAAAGGTTAAAAAAAGTTACACATTTTTAAATAACAAAAACAAATCATTACATCAGGGATCACCCACCAATCAGTCTTCATGCTGTTTCTTGTGATTAGGTGATGGTTTGTAGGACTGACCCTAGTGGAAACTGAATACCTCTAATACTGTAGTCAAAAACAGAGCAAGAAAGTATGGTAAATAAAGGCTTTGCCTCGTCCCACCTGCTTTCTTACTGTTAATACCTAAATCAGTAACTACGGATAAAATAACAGCTATCTAGAAACTGGTTATATCATTTTACAAATTGCAGAAGGGAGCACGACAGGAGGTGGGACACCGAAATGTGAAAATATTGCCAATATGATTTTGCTTTGTATTTCTTTAGAGCGGAGCATAGCCCCGCACAGGGCTTTTTATTCTTATTGAGTACACATGCCTGCTATCGTAGAAAGGTTAACATTAACCTGGGCATTAGCGAGTTCCCTGTCTTTTACGCTCCTCCTTCAACAGCAAGAGGCAATACAGTCTCTACACTCGGTCAGTCACACAGGCCACTCCTTGAGTAGAGAGCTGAAAAAATTCACCAATTTATTTTTAACAGACATCTGTTCATGCTGAACTGAAATCAGGACAAACTAGCTTATTTCTATCAGGACTTCCCATTTTACCACAGTGATAGACTCAGAATTAGTGTGTTAAATATAAAGTAGTCCATTAATCATGGTTAGCAAAATCAGAAAGTATTTGGCAATCATTGGAAATGAGTATCTTACTATTGCATTGTTTCAGTTTGGCCAGCACTTCTGTTTGCAGTAGATGCATTGTCAGTATTTTAAAATATCTTTTTTTCCCCTCTTTCACTTGAATTTTACAGTCATGAAACATGCTGGACTGTCTGTTCTGGAGACTAAAACCCTCCATATGCCTGTTTTGTATAGCACTAATGAAACAAACTTTCCTACAATGGCCCATCAACATGTTTCAGCTGTGACTTGGAGGGATCACCTCAAGCAGTGAGATGGGAGCTCCGTCTCCACACCTATTAAAATCTTCAGCCTCTCTGCTGATGCTGCCATCAAAGTTGCCAATCAGTGCCAATTGTGGTATTCATTATCAGGTGGATCTCTCTCCATGAGGAAATGGTCTGGGAACAAACTCATTTCCCACATACTCACTGCCATCCTGGATTGGACCTGAACTGTCAGTCTTGGAGATGCAAATGACTATTTGAGGTGCAGCTCCCTTGACTTCAATACACTGATTTAAATGGAGCTATAGCAATTTACACCAGCTGAAGATCTACTCCTTGCTTCCTAAAGTATATTATTTTCGTTTCTTTAACAATGTATAAGTATTGTCAAGTCCAAGGATGCCACAGATTTTAACACTTTCATCAGTAAAACCAATGTGATATACCCAGAGAGCAAAGACATTTGTAGATACCATTATTCAGCTGGTCCCTGGGACCTAACAAGATCCCAGGGTCGTCATCTTCAGACCCTGATAAAAGAAAAACAAAGACATCATCTTATATATGGTTTTCTTGAATGAAATTGCTTCTGCCATATCATTAATGTATTGCAAGTTCATTCATTCTCTTTTGTCCTCTCTCTCTACGTATTGATTATTTAAAGAGACAAAATATTTTTTGCCTCTCTTTTCAGATAGTGAAGTTGGCTTATAAAGAGAAAGAGCATGTTCTGATACATTACCTGATCTAATATACACCTGGTGAACCTGCTGTTGCTGCTTTTTCTTTATTCGGGAATACTGCCTTTTCAAAGCGTTAATGTCAGTGGTCATACGCTCCATCATCATACTGTTAAAAGCAGCATGGTATTCACTTCTACTGGAGTCTATTGCCCCTGGACTTAGTTCCGCAATGTTACTAGAGCCCAAACTCTGTTCTCCATTCTGGTCTGTACACAGTGGGGGAAAAAGTGAGGGTGAAGAATACGTCAGAATTCTCTGTGCTCACTTAATAATTAACCAAGGAAATACAAGAGGAAAATACATGCCCAACTCATGTTATTTTCACTGCACTGTGAAATAAAAACAGCTATTATAACTATATTCTTATATAAAACTCTAAATATTTAATTTGTTATAATTTATTAAACCTCGCAATAGACCAACATATAAAACTGAATTTATTGTTTGCATAAAAACATACAGCACAGTCAACTAAAGTGGGTATTTCACATCACCAAGAAGTAAACAAAGTTTCTCAAATACAAAGTTATTAGAAGTTGAGACTACCATTGCATGAACTGATATGTAACTCTGTTTCAGTCAAACTAGTCATTTGGTCAAATGACTGACTATCTGATAGTGATCAGAGGGAGCAGCAGAATCAGCAGGTGTGGGTGAAGAGGGAGAGGCAGACTGCTAGGGAGTTTGTATGATCAAAGACGGGCAGAGCAACAAGAGCAGTGCAACTTATTTTCTCAGCTGTTTCTGATGTGACGCTAAAATGGCACATTGGGGTCAAAGGGATAACTTATTTCATGGGATGTTTGTTTGGATTAGGCCTAGCAATAATGATTTAACGTTCTGAGTAAGTGTCAGTCTGAGGCAGCAGCTGCAGACTTGAAGTCCTCCAAGAAAAGAAAGAAAACAATATCTAATGGAGAGCTCTAGCGTACAGATTTCGGCAAACACAACCAGGAGGAATATTTAAATTAAATCCAACAGAAATAGTTGCTGGTAAAGAAACAGACAGAACAACTGTAACCATTCCACTAATAAGCAAAGGCCTGTGCGATCCAAGAAAGATTCTTGATATTACAATGATAAAAATGAACAATGTTAATGGCTGCCAATCAGGGATACCAAGAAGCTTTTTCGTGTAACCATTCCTGTGCATCTTAAGAACTATTGAAAGAAAATGACAGAAAACGTCAGAAAATTGCATCTTTGAGAGAAAAAGTTCACAAAAATCAGATTCTATAGCCATTTTATTATATATAGGAAAGTCTGGGCCACTCCACTTCCCACAGCTGCCCTTGGCTGGAACAGCAAACCACAGCCAGTCGGAGCTGCCAGGCTCCGTGGCTACAGGCAGTTTAGATAAACAAAGTGGCATGGGCCCACCTGCAGCATACTTGGCAGGGCCACAGTCCACTTTGAGACACACTGCTGTAAGCCCATACTGTGATTGGTCCTAGAATGACATTTGACTATATGCTACCTGGTACTGGAATCCATCTTGAATCTGGTATTTTCCCATGGGGCTGAGGAAACTAAACAAAGTGTTCCTGACCTGGGGAAGTCTTTTGTCAGGCTTTTTGTCAGGCTTTTGTTTTCAGCTAGTCTTTAAAACTGCCCTCCCACCTAAAGAGGATATAAAAGAAGCTGACAGACCCAGGCCAGGAAAAAGGATAAATTCTGACCTATGAAAAATTGCATCCGAGATAAGAACTAGAATGAGGAGTATGTTTTGTTACCATTTCTCTTAGGGTGTGTCTACACTACAGAGAAGACTGAAGCTGCTGCTGTCAATCTTTCAGAGTTTGACTTAGCGGGTCTAGTGAAGACATGCTAATTTGAACTGAGGGGGGCACTCTGGTTGATGCCGGTAGTCCTGCTTCCTCGAGGAGTAAGGGATGTCGAAGGGAGAATGTTCTCCCTTCGACTTCCTGCAGTGTGGACTGCACCAAAAGTTGAGTTAAGGTAATTCAACTTCAGCTACACAATTAACGTTGCTGAAGTTGTGTGTGTAACTTAATTTGACCTTATCCCGTAGTGTAGACATACCCTTAGGCTATGTCTATACTGCCCCCATTTTGTACAAAAAATATGCAAATGAAGCAAAACATGGAATATCATGTGCCTCATTTGCATAATTAATAAAGTTCTGTTTTTGCACAAAAGGCTTTTGCCCAAGAGCTGTTCTTCTGCATGGAAGAACTTTTGTTTATTATCAAGACCAGTGTAAATAATTGCTACCGGGGAGGGGGGCGGAGGGGGAGAAGGGGGACAGAGCAACCACTGTGGATATCTCTCTTTCATTGGTAAAGGGGGCTAACCTTATTAGTTTAAAATTTTTATACAGAGTAAGATGGATTTATTTGGGGTTTAGATCCTCTTTGGAGATGTGCTGTAAATGGCCTTATAGCTGAGCCCTCCCAGAACTGAGTGGGTTCAGTGTCTATGTTGCTCTCCTGAGGAGCTGTTACCTTAGGGTAATAGCCTGTGTCTTGGCTAAGGGAGACCAGCACTTCTAACCTAGCAGGATGTTGTGGTG
This sequence comes from Pelodiscus sinensis, assembly GCF_052426305.1. Lineage (NCBI taxonomy): Eukaryota > Metazoa > Chordata > Testudines > Trionychidae > Pelodiscus > Pelodiscus sinensis. The sequence continues at coordinate 62,880,892 of NC_143052.1, read as the reverse complement.
GGGCATCCCAGAGGGCAGACAGGTGGGCTCAGTGGCATGACTGGCACACTGTGCAACAACTCCAAGGGAACTTCTGTTATCGCACACGTCATATAAGAATGGGGTGGAGATGACCTGCATAACTCGCTCATGGATTCTGGTGCTATATAAACACATGGTAACCAAAACCAGAATCTTTTTTAGGGTTAGGCTTATAAGGCCCTATTCAATTATCTTTGGGATTCTCAAAAATGCTAAGCTCCCAACAGCTCTATTCAGCTTAGTTTTAGGACTGTTGGAAATTTTTGGGTAATAATCATGGCAAAAATTTTTATTCCGAACCATCACCTATTATACACCACACAAGTGGTTTAATTTAGTAGGCCAAGTATCCAAAGACTGTACAGCAAGTTACAGAATATTCCTAATGGTGTCTGCATACAATTCCAACCATACATTTCATAGTTAACCTGCAGGCGAATCAAGCTCACACCAATATATCTGTATAGTTCAGAATGAATTGAAATTGTGCCTACCTTTGATTTGTTTTAGCTCTGGTGCCAAGAGCCCACTCAATGGTCCAAGGCAGCCAACTGCATTGGCAATCGAATCATCGTCATCCAGGTCATTCTCCTCATCACTATCTCTATTTCTGCCTAGTCTGCTGCTGAATGAAAACCAATGGAAAAGAAAGCAGGTCTTAGACACATCAGTGCATCAATGCTAACCAATCATTACTAAAGGTCTTCATCTATTTTAGATGTGCAATGGGAAAAGCAACTAAATTAGCCTTTCTGCTACAGTAGTTTTATAAGATCAATATAGAGACAAATGCAGACTAATAGAGGCTATATTAGAGTACAGATGGTTAGATTTTTCTGGATATACTACAGACTTACCCTGAAAGTGAAGTTGATTTTACGGTTGCAGGGAATGGAGTAATGTTGTATGTATATTTCTCCCTCAATTCTGCCAATTGTGGAAAAGGAAACTGTGCCATGGAATAAACTGTCTAGAAAAAAAATGCACCTTTTACAATTGTGCTGGTAACAATAGCCCCACTAAAACTACAGCACTGCACAGATTTCATAGGTCTGTAAGAGTAAACACTGCATATTCACATGTTCAAAAGGAAACATAAAAGCTCTGATTTTATGATGTAAAGAGAAGTTACTCACTTCCTGCAGCAACGATTGTTCTTCGAGGTGTGTCCCCCCATGGGTGCTCCATTGTTGGTGTTGGGCTCATCCCAGCGCTATGGATCAGAGACTTTCAAACAATCATCAGGCAGGCTGCGCGTGTGCAAGCGGAGAGCAGCATTCCTGCCTCTGAAGTAGCGTGCACAGCTGGCTTTTCCCTCTGTTTCTTCTTTGACGCCCTCATGGGCTGCTATTATTGCCCGAAGAAGTAGGGATGAGGTCAAGTCGTGGAGCACCCACGGAGACACACACATCTCAAAGAACAATTGTTACTGCATGAAGTAAGTAACTTCTCTTTCTTCTTCAACTGATGTCCCTGTGGGTGCTCCACTGTTGGCAACTATGTAGCAGTGCCCATGAGATGGACAGTGGGCTTCGATTAATTGCTACAAATTGTGGAGAGGACCATCGTGGCTACTGCAGTATCTGTTGTGGAGCATGGTAGAATAGCATAGTGCTTTATGAATGTGTAATTTGACAACCATGTTGCTGCTCTGAGTATTTCCTGGAGTGAGACCCCCTTTAGGAAAGCCGCTGATGTCGTCATTGCTCTGGTAGAATGGGCCCCTGGAGTCATCGGTAATGACCTGTTCTAGAGCGATTAACAGGAAGTAATGCATGATGTTATCAGCGCTGAGAAGACAGTGGTAGTCCCTTGAACCTTTCAGCCAGGGATATCAGCAATCTCTGGGATAATCGAAAGGACTGAGTCCTATCAAGATAGAAGGCAATTGCCCTTCTAACATTCAGAATGTGTAATGAAGTCTCTTCTCAGGAGCAGTGCCATTTTGGATAGAGGGTGGGAAGGACTAATTGTTCATTGATATGGAATTCCGACCTAACTTTGGGTAAAAAGGATGGATGAGGCCACAGAATAATCTTGTGCTTGTGAAAGATCATGTATGGAGGCAAAGTCACGAGCACTACAAGTTTGCTAATCCACCCTGTGGACGTGATTCCAAAGAGGAATAGCATCTTCATGGTGAGGAAGGTAAGTGATAAAGTTGCCATTGGTTCAAAAGGTGGGTTTGTGAGTGTGTGGAGAACCAATCCTAAGTCCCACGTGGGAGGTATGGGTGTACACTGTGGATGAAGGTTTTGTAGACCCTTCCAGAATCTCTTACAGATGGGATAGGAAAATATGGAGAACCTATCAATGGGGGGATGGAAGGCCGTAATGGCCACTATGTGCACTTGGAGTGATGAGAATGGTAAATTTTGTTGTTTCAGGTGCATAATATATTCCAGTAGCGCCCCAGAGGTTTGGATTTTTTTGTGTGTGCACCACTGTGTAAAGTGATGCCATCTGTACAGGTAAGGCTTGTGTGTTGTTTGCCTCCTGCTGTGCAGCAGTATGTTTCTCACTTGCTGGGAACACTGCTGCTCCGCTTCTAAGAACCAGATAGGTACCAAGCCATCAAGCATAGCGTTCATGGTTGGGGATGTAGTATTGAGCCCTTGTTCTGAGAGAGAAGGTCCGGGTGGTTCAGAAGCGGGCAGGGAGGTCGTAGAAACAGTTGATAAAGACATGGGAATCATGTCTGTTGAGACCACGCTGGGGCTATTGAATCACTTGGGCCCCATCTTCCTGTATCTTTCGGAGGACTCTGGGAATGAGGAGGATGGGAGGAAAGGTGTATAGTAAATGGGTCCCCCAAGAAAGGAGCATTGCATCTCCCAGGTAGCCATATCCTACGCCCGCTCCTGAACAGTACTGGGGACATTTGGACTTCTGTCTGGTCACAAAGAGGTCTATCTGCAGTACACCCCAACGTTAAAAGAGCTCATGGATGATGTGATCTTGCAGCTCCCACTCGTGCTCTTTGAGGAAGTTGCAGCTGAGGGTGTCTGCCATAATATTCTTATTCCCAGGTAAGTATGCTGCCATAATAGTTATGTTGTGGTGGATACACCAATTCCACAGCTTGATTGCCTCTTCAAATAACGACTGGGATCTCGTACCGTCTTGGCAATTGGTGTAGAACATAGTAGTCATCTTGTTGGTGCGGATACGCTCTGAAGAGCCCTGGATGTGTGGGAGGAAGTGCTTGCACACGCTGTGAACTGCTCGAAGCTCGAGCAAGTTTATGTGGAGTTTGGACTCGTTTTTGGACCCATTCCCTTGCACAATCTGTTGTTGGAAGTGTGCACCCCACCTCATCAGTGAGGCGTCCATAGTAATCTGTTTGGATGGCTGCTTTTGGTGGAAAGGCACCCCTTTACATAAGTTCTGTGTCCACTGGGTCCACCATTGGAGGGAAGTAAGGACCCGTGGAGGAGGTGATACGTGGCTGTGGACCTGGCGACTGGCTGGTGTGTGCTATGAAGAAATCCAGTGCTGAAAACATCGGAAGTGTATGGAACTACGTATGTGGTGGCTGCCACGTGTCCCATAAGCTTGAGCAAGTTAGGATGGGTATGGTTGGGCTAGTGGTAACGATAGTGATGAGGCTTTCTATATTGTTGAAACGGTGATTGGGAAGATAGATTCCATAACAGCACGAGTCTATGTGAGCACCTATGAACTCTAGGGATTGCACAGAGCACAGTTTGGATCTCTACTAATTGATAATGAAGCCTAGTGACTGAAGAAAGGCCTTTGTAAACCTGATCGTGCTTCTCGTGGCATGTTGTGACGGACTCTTGAAAAGGCAGTCATCCAGATAGGGGAATATTGTAATGCCGTTGCATCTGAGATGTGTTGCTGCCACTGTGAGGGTCTTGGAAAAGACTCTGGGGGCAGAGGAGAGTCCAAATGGGAGGACTTTCTACTGGAAATAATGTGAGGGTACCACAAATCATAGGAAGCGCCTGTGTGGGGCATGTATTGTGATGTGAAAATATGCATCTTGAGGGTCGAGGACTGCAAACCACTCCACTCTGTCCAGTGCTGGAATTATAATGGCGAGAATGATCATTCTGAATCGCTGCTTGCAGAGGTACTCATTTAATTGCTGAAGGTCCAAGATGGGCATCCAACCCCATGACCTCTTCTCAGTGAGAAAGTAGTTTGAATAAAAACCTCTCCCTTCAAATCTTTTTGGGACTCGTTCTATGGTTCCTATATTGAGGAGATGTTGCACCTCTTGGCGGAGTGGTGTGTCATGAGAGGGGTCCCTGAAGAAAGAGGGAGAGGGTGGGAAGGTTGGGGGGACTGCTTTGAAGGGGATATAATAGTCACAGCTGATGATTTCTAGTACCCACCCACCTGTAGTGATTGCTGCCCACTGATTGTAATAAGGGCGCAAGCGGTGGTGAAATATGTTGGACTCGCCAAGTACTGGAGCGGAAGGGAGGTTGGCCAGACCCTCGACCAAATTCTCAAAGTTGCTGCCTAGAGGCATGAGTCGTGGAAGAGCGGTTGTTAGGGGCTCTTCTACAGTGGTTTCGAGGTCGGAAGCGATTCTGTTCAAAAGGCCAGTACTGCTGTTGTCTAGTAAAGGCTGTGTGCCTGTGTCTCTGGTAAGGTGTGTAGCACTTCCTCCAGTAGGGTGGAGTGTACCTCCCCAATGTGTGCAAAGTAGTGTGCGAATCTTTGCTAGAGTACAAGGCCTCGTCAGTACCTGTGGCAAATAATTTGGTCTTATCAAATGGCAGGTCTACTTTGGCCTGGAGGTCCTTAGAGACTCCTGCTGCTTGCAGCCAAGATGCACGTCTCATTACCACAGACGTCACAGTAGACCTAGCTGCAGTATCTGCAGCATCAAGGGCCATTTTAGCACTGTCCGGGATACAGTGTATCCCTCTTCAATGATTGCCTTAAGGATAGGTCTTTTGTCCTCTACAATATTGTACATAAGCTCTATTAGTTTTGCGTAATTGTCGAAATCATGATTTACAAGCAACGCTGTATAGTTGGCTATGTGAAACTGCAGAGTTGAGGAGGAGTACATCTTCCTCCTGAAGACATGGAGGTGTTTGTGGTCTTTGTCCTGTGTCTGAGCCTTGTGCTGCGGGTTTTTGGGCCTTTGGTTTGCAGCATCAATCATCAAAAAGTTAGGCTGAGGGTGTAACTACAGGAATTTCATGCCCTTTGTTTGGACAAAATACTTTCTATTGGCTCTTTTGTTGGTTGGAGGGCCATTGCTGGGGTTAGCCATACTTTGTCTGCTGCTTCAAGAATAGCTTCGTATAGAGGCAGGACAATTTTGGATTTTGCAGAGAGCTGCAGGTTCTTTAAGAGCTTGTGGTGTTTTTCCTGCACCTCTGATAAGACTACCTCCTGACTGATAGCTACTCTCTTAAATAGTGCCTGGAACTGTTTAAGGTCATAACTAGGTGCTGGATCATTCAGGATTACTGCTTCATCAGGAGCGGAGGAGGAGTTATCATTGGGTGGTATGTCTGATTGCTAGACTGTTGGTTCATCCTCAATTTACCCTTTCTCTAGGTCCGTGCCCTCAGATGGGGAATACAATCAGTCTGAACATATAGAGGTCACAGACCTCTGTGCAGGTGTAGGGGGGCAGTGGAGGTATGACATGGTGCCCCGTAGTGATAGGGGAACCATCTGGTATGTTGTCTGTCATAATAGTGCCATTCCGGATGCCAGGGAGAATATTGATAATGAGTTAAATGACCTCATTCTCAGCTCCAGGGCCAGAGACTAGGTCTGAGAATACTAGGGCTGTAGATAGAGCAGCCAGGGAGCTAGGGAAAAGCAGGCAGAGCTGGGGAGCCTTGGCCTGACCTCACTCCCAGGCCTCAGAGTCTGAGGCAAGACCTAAGTGTACTAAGGCTGCAGGGGAGCAGCCAGAGTAGGCAAGGGAGCACGTCCACACCCTCTTGCCAGTGATGAGTCGCCATTTCAGACTGCAATTTGCCCCTGAGGCAAGGGGCTAGATGACAACTGGCAGTAGGTCACTGAGGCAAGGTTGGTATAGGGGGACTGGAGATTCCCTGGGAGGGGAGGACTCTAGAGTGCAGGGGACCTGACCTAGGAAGGTATCAGAAGGCGTGACACCAGCTGAAAGGGACACCAGCCCCAGTGCTGAAGCGCTAGTTCCCAAAGTGACCAGCAGGAGGTACCCTGAGATTATAAATAAACATTAAATGGATTTCATTGATTTTGTTGCCCCAGTGGAGATAAATGCAAGTAAACAAAACAATGACAAGTTCACCAAATTTTAAGTCTTTCACTTTTAATCATTTTCTGATTAATTATTTGTGACAGACACATTGGCTATGTCTACATTGGCAAGTTCTTGCACAAGAATGGCCGTTCTTCCGCAGAGCGTCCACAGTGCTCGCCCGCTCTTGTACAAGAAGATTTACAGTAAAGCGTGGTAAAAGAGGGATTCTTGCGCAAGAGCAATGCTCTTTTCTAACTAGTATAAGCCCTCTAGCGCAGGAGAGCAGTGTGGATGCTCGACAGGGGTTTCTTGCGCAAAAAAGCCCTATGGCTAAAATGGCCATCAGAGCTTTCTTACGCAAGAGAGCGTCCACACTGCCATGGGAGCTCTTGTGCAAAAGCACATGGCAGTGTGGACGTGTTCTTGTGCAAGAGTTCTTGTGTGGCAGCATGTCACATTTTGGGGTACACTGAGTTGTCACCACATGCCCTACCACCTTGGGCAGCTCAGAATGCTTTGTTCTTGTAGCTCCCCACTCACAAAGAGGCAAACAGCATGTAAGTCACACCCTGAATGTCTGTAGGGATGTAAAATCCAGTTTAACTAATTAAAGGCGGGTGAGCAAGGGGGCCACTCCAGTGGGGCTGGAGTGACCCCCATCTCTTGGGGTCAGGCTAGAATGGCCCCTGCCACAGGCTGCTCCCCACCGCACTCCCTATAGGAGCTGCCATGGCCAGGTAAGGGTGATGCTTACCAGGTAACCATTTATCTGGTTACCAGTTAACATCCCTGTTATAGTGTCGGTGTATAGCTGTAGTCCTGGTCTAGCAACAATGACCCCAACAGTCTGTCAACAACACATAAGTCACACTCTGATTTCCACCAGCCTTGGTTACTACATTCAGGGTGACCCCAACATACTCCTAGTTCCAAATTTCCCCCAAAATGTGTGTTCTTCACTGTTAAACAGTTTAAATATTAGAGGTTCATTGCCCTTTTACTCTCCACCCACCAGCTACTTTGAATGGAGATACCGAAGTATCAGTTTAAATTTAATAATGGATTAGGTTAGATTAAAAAATAAAAATTGTATTTAACTACAAAGTCAGTAATGCTTACAAGAGAAAGAAAGATAATACAATGTGACCAAATGCACCTCTTTATTCATACCCTTTGCACTATTGTAATAATCTTTGTAGAAAATATGCCTTATGACATATCATTTGAAAACTACCACCACACTGGTCAACTATCTCATGGTGAAATGCATGAACAAAAAGCCTATTAAGAGTTATGAAATTATGACTCAATGTTTGGGGAGTGATAAGTTTGGGGAGTGAGTGAATCCATTGCCTCAAAGACAGAGGACAAGCTGACACCTCCAGTTAAATGTCATCCAAGCTGATGGGCAATCACTTGTCAAGCAGCCATTCTTTGGCAATGAAGAGGGACAGAAACAAATAAATATGCATTTTAGCAAGCAACCACATGGAACCTCTTTCACCAGAAGACATTGTCTTTATTCTGACAACAGGAAGGAAATTTAGGGCAGTGTTTTTCAACCTTCATGCATTTGCGGACTGCTAAAAAAATTCAAATAGAGGTATGAACCCCTTTGGAAATCTTGAATATAATCTGAAGACCTCAGATGGAAAACTGTTGTTCTGTGGTAATGACAACCTTTCACAGCCTCCTCAGACATGCACCCCAAGGGGTCATTGGAGCATAGGACAAAACCCACTGATCTCAGGGTAATCCTCAGGACAATGCATTTCAAAGGGTGATTGAGTTATAAAAGTGAAAGGCAAAGACACCCCAGGGTCTCTCTTTCTATCTCTCCCTCTATTTCAGGGTTTCCCAACCTATGGATCGGGACCCAAATATGGGTGGCCATTACATTTCAAAAGGGTTGCCAAGTGTCTTTCCAGGTGGCTCTGCCCTCCCTTCTCCCCATTTTTGAATTGCCACAGGTCACCAAGTCTTCCTGAATTATCAAAATGGGTCCCCATCTGGAAAACGTTGGGAACCGCTGCTCTATTTCATCTAAGACAAAGGAACCAGCCCTTTGACTTGGGAAGTAGGGTTAGGGGAAGGTCCTGATATGAGAATTTGGTCAGTAGTGTTCCTGGGAATATGTGGTAAGCATTTTACCTTGAACCAAGTCTAGCCTATTAAGTTTATCACATTTCACGGTATTGCCAATCAAATTTGATGATAACCAGCTACAGGTGTTATCCTTAGTTGTCCTTCAGAAACTAGTTTGCATCCTCTTGCTGGCCCGAGGATCCTGTTTTCTACTTGTATGCAAACTGAGGTAAACATACATTCCTTTGTTCAAGATAAACCTGTTTAAACAACATTTGCTTAGTCAGGGCTACCTGAATTTGACCATGTGCTACTGAATTCAAACTTTACATTTAATATTGCTACATACATTCCACGATGATATTATTGACCAGTGAGTCCTAAGTTTTTAAATAATACCTCACAAGGCATATTTTGTACAAAGATTATTACAAGTGTGGAGGGTGTGAACACAGAAATACATTCAATCACAGCATCAATACATCATCCTTTGCAATGCTATTGCTTAGCTTGTAACTATTTAATTCAGCATCTGATAAAGATTTTCTATTTTTATGTGCACAAATACTCAGCACTTCCAGACTCCATTAAAAACTTGTATTAAGAATAAAAGACTCTCAACAAAACATTGTTTCAAAACATTTTTAAAAGAATGACTTTTACTCATTTTGAAATTAAGTGGCTTCTCAAAGCCAGGAATTTTGAAATTTCTTATTAGCATTGGGAGAAACTCTTGGTTTGTATGTTTTTCCAGTGACATTTTAATCTGAAGGCAAAATGGTCTTCATTAAGATAAATGTAAATTCTGAAAATGGTTCTAAATAATCTGTTCATGGCTCTGTGCTTAATGCACAAAGAATGACACAAATATTGATTGAATGCCAAGTCTTCCTGACAGAAGAGAAAAAATATGTTTCCTCAGATGCAGGGATGCAAGCAATTAGAAGCAGGAGTTGGAACATTCATGGCTGGGTTAGAAAAAGAGGACAAATTGTGCAGTTTAATGGGTTTTGGCATTAAGAGACTTTTATATCTTGAGGTATGTGCATATACCCCAGATCAGAAGAATGCCCCTCAAAATCCCACAGCGTGAAATGAAACTTCCCCCTAGATGAAACTACAGAACCTTCCTGCAATTGAGAAGGAGAAATGTTTTCTGTGCTTCAAACAGTGATATTGCACAAATCTACCAGAATGGAAATGTTTTGGTTGAGGAGTAATGGGGAAAACCACTTCAGCCCAACATATCTACCCATTTTTTTTTTGATCACCAACCCACCTTTCTGCTTTATCATATCCCTTAATTCCTTCCCCATGGAGAAAGAACTCTAGGTTTGTAAGGAATTCATTTCAGTTCTTCAGCAGCCTAAATAACTTATTCTATATGTTTGTTATTCTTTATGTAAAACAGTTCTGTTCATCTCCATTTGCTCCTAGTTGCCAAAGTTTTATATTACGCCCATGATATACACTCACTAATCCCTCTCTCCCCTTTTTCTATTATCTCCCCATTTCCTTCCTGAATAACACACTTAAAAAATACCCCAGACATTTATATGAATGCAGGGGCGGCCCGTGAGCCTAGGCGAACTAGGCAGTTGCATAGAGCGCCGCTGGCCCAGGCGCCCAATGATGACGTCACGGCCCTTGACGGCCGTGCGGGGCGGGAGCGCCAAATGCGCCACCCACCTGGGGCACCAGCTGCCTCAGCCAGCCTCAGGCCGCTCCTGTATGAATGTCACTACTTTCAAGAAGCAAGTGTTGTTATAAAGGCATCAAGGCTACGTCTAGACTTCAGGCTTCTTTAGGAAGAAGCTTTTCCGGAAGGGATCTTCCAAAAAAACTTCTTCTGAAAGAGCGCATCCACACTGCCAAAGCGCATCAAAAAAGTGATCTGTTTTTTTTAAAAAAATAGCATCCACACTGAATAGACGCTATCTTGCATTTAAACTGTGATTACAATTGACAGAGTGGCCACCAGGTCACCCGTGCTTTTTCCTCTTTCCTCTTCTTCCGAAATAACTCTCTCTTCCCCATCCACACATGCCTTTTTCTGAAATAGCTCTTTCAGAAAAAGGCTTCTACCTTGTAGAAAGAGGATTACCAATGCCAGAAAACCCCCTCTGTTCTTTCGATTTTCTTTTGAAAGAACATGATTACAGTTTGGACATAATTCAAGTTTTTTTGGAAAAATGGCCATTTTTCCGAAAAAAAACTGTGTTGTGTAGACATCCCCTAAGACATAACTTACTAAGCTAACACAAATTGTTGCAGACACTTGGCATACAGCATTGTGCCAAATCTCAGAACTAAGGTGTTTATTTGCAGACCAATGAAATTACATGCCTTAATATTGTATTTGTTTAGCTTCTAGTCCTAAAAATGCTTTTTTTGTCTATTATTTAAAACACGTGGAACCAATGCTTACTTTCTTAAATTGTTTAATCTGAAAAATGAGTTAACTCTGGGACTTGTTTGCTCCTCCAGCCTGGCTCCTTCCGGCACCAGACTAAAACCTCATAACTGAAGAGTCAAATTTTCAAAGGCTTGCTTATGTACTGAGCCCTGTGTGTATACATAATCTCCATGCAAGAGAAATATTTTTAAAAAGGAGTGTACGCAGAATATGAGCACATGAGAACAGGTGGAATAGTGCAGTAGTTCTCAACTAACAGTATGCATGTCCCTGGGAGTATGCAAAGGTCTTCCAGGGAGTATATCAACTCATCTAGAATCATATTTACCTAGTGAAGTGCACTAATGAAGCCAGTACAAACAAAAAATTCATACAATGACTTGTTTATACTGCGCTATATACTATACACTGAAATGTGAGTACAATATTCATATTACAATTGATTTATTTTATAAATATATGGTAAAAATGAGAGCAATTTTTAAGGACTGTGTACTCTGACACTGTTGTATTTTTATGTTGCATTTTCTAAGCAAGTCCTTTGTAAGCAGCTCCTGCACCAGGGGCTACACTTTTGCCTCTGGGACCCTGATTCCATTTTCAAGTAAAACTTGGGGGCATGCATAACAAATCAGACTCCTGAAATGAGTACAGTAGTCTGAAAAGATTGAGAGTTACTTGAATAGTGGGTCCAGAGGCTGTCTCTACTGAAATGATTGGAAAAACCAAATGGATTACACTACTATAGCCCAACCCTTCCCTTCTCTCCCCATAAAAAAACAAAACCCTGAACATTTGTTAGATAAATGATCCCTGTATTTCCGATTTGGTAAAATACTTTCAAGAACATAAGAGCATCACCCTTCCAACACATTTCTGGCTCACTCCTTTGTAGATGCTGAAAACAATATACCACACCGATTCTAGTAAAAATAACTGTTCTTTGAATAAAGTGGTTCAGGAATGCTTGCAAATATTTTTTCCACAGGGAATGACCCAGACTCCCACCACCTTTTTCCTGGTTGGCTCTCCCTTGTGGGCATATGCCACACTTCTTGAAGCTATCACACAGCAAACCTTGCAAAAGATTAGCTAGTGGAAGTGGAGTCAGGCTGGAAGTCAGGTCAAGTTAGGCAGATCATAGAGGCAAAGGCAAGAGCCCCGGCTGCAGGAACTGACCCCATAACAAATGTCAAGAAGGAGCAGCACTGGTCACTCTACTGCCCATTCAGATTTGGCCCTGCAGACCTCTGTCCAAACCTGAGCAACACCACAACCCCCTTGCAACCAAGCTGCAGTGCCACTCAGTTTTGGTACTGTAAGTCCCAAACCTGTCCTGATGGAAGAGCCCTGGGGCAAATGTGAGTGGTGCTGCAACCCCCTGTATCTCGTCACACCAGCACTCACTCAGTTTTGGTTCCGTGGGCCCCCTGTTGTGACAGAAGAGCCACAGGGTCAAACCGGAGCAAGCAGTGAGGCAGCCAGCACTGCTCTTACTCATAGCTGTTGTGGGAAGGGCCCATTGCTGATGCTTCGGCACCCCTGATAATTATATGTACCTTACAGGTGTCCATGTACTGACTTACACTTGTTTTCAATTTTTTTGTTCTGTTTAGTGAAAAATTAGTTCAGGAAGGACATTAAGACATAAGACCAAGCAAACTTTCTTAATAGAGAGAACACAGAAAAATTAAACATTCTATTTAAACTTCTGAAGGGAAAGTATCAGAGCCTTGTGGGACCCCCCCCATATCAGCTATAATACTAGCCAGTCCTAAAGGTTATCATCAGAGGTACATAACAGGTAAACACTTTGGACTATTTATCACTTAGGTTGAGGTGAGAAGAAATAATTAAGATAAATATAAAGGGAAGGTACCATTAATAATTACAACAGTTAAAAGATTCTTCCCTCCCTGCCCTTCTCTTGGGCCTGCAGTTTACCTGTTATTTGTCTTCTAATTATAATAAGGTGATAGGTATCACAAATATGGATTTCTAATGAACAAATCACGTGAAACCAATCTGATAGCTTTCTTTGATAGGATAACAAACCTTGTGGATTAGAGAGAAATGGTGGCTGTGGTATACTTAGACTTCAGTGAAGCATTTGATATGGTCTCACATGACCTTATCAATAAACTAGGGAAGTACAACCTAGATGGGGCTAGGTAGGTGCATAACTGACAGGATAACTGTTCTCAGTGGTTCACAGTCCTGCTGGAAGGGCATAACACGTGGGGTTCCGCAGAGGTCTGCTTTGGGACTGGTTCTATTCAACTTTTTCATCAGCGATTTAGATATTGGCATAGAGAGTACACTTATTAAGTTTGCATATGATACCAAGCTGGGAGGGGTTGCAAGAGCTTTGGAGGATAGGGTCATAATTCAAAATGATCTGGACAAACTGGAGAAATGGTCTGAGGTAATCAGGATGAAGATTAATAAGGACAAATGCAAAGTACTCCATTTAAAAAGGAACAATCAGCTTCACACATACAGAATGAAAAGTGACTGTCTAGGAAGGAGTACTTCAGAAAGGGATTTAGGGGTCATAGTGCACACAAGCTAAATATGAATGAACAGTGTGACACAGCTGCAGAAAAAGCAAACATGATTCTTGGATGCATTAACAGGAGTGTTATGAGTCAGACTTGAGAAGTCATTCTTCCACTCTACTCTGCGCTGATTAGGCCTCAACTGGAGTACGGTGTCCAATTCTGGGTACTACATTTCATGAAAGATTTGGAGAAACTGATGACGGTCCAGAGAAGAGCAACAAAAATGATTAAAGGTCTAGAAAATATAATCTATGAGGGGAGATTGAAAGAATTTAAGTTTAGAAAAGAGAAGACTGAAGAGGGGACATGATAGCAGTTTTCAAGTACAGTAAGACTCCAATTCTCTGGCATCCAGTGGTCCAGCACTCCCAATAGTCCGGCACCAACTGGAACCCGGAAGTGCTCTGGCCAGCCGGGCAATTGGAGCTGCTCTGCCCCCAGCTTCCCCAAGTCCGCCGCTGCTGAAACTGACCAGCAGATGACTTGGGGAAGCCGGTGGCAGAGCAGCTGGGGTGCTGCCGGGTTGGTCCTACAGCGCCGCTTAGGTGAGGGGCGGTACTGCAGGACCAACCTGATAGCACCCCGGCTGCTCTGCCCCCGGCTTCCCCAAGACCGCTGCTGCTGAAACTGACCAGCGGCGGATTGGCGAAGCCGTGGGGCAGAGCAGCTTGGGTTCTGCCGGGTTGGTCCCACGCCGCCGCCCTCACCCACACTGTGCAGTTCCCCGCCGACCCCACACCCCACTCCAGACCCCTGATAGCCCCCCTTCCAGTACTCTGGCATATCTGATAATCCAGCACCCTCTGGGTCCTAAAGGTGCCGGATTATCAGAAGTTTACTGTACCTAAAAGGGTGTTACAAGGATGAGGGAGAAAAGTTGTTCTCTTTGGCTTCTGATGACAGGACAAGAGGCAATGTGATTAAATTGCAGAAAGGAAGGTTTGGGTTGGACATCAGGAAAAAATTCCTAACTTTCAGGGTGGTTAAACATTGAAATAAGGTGCCTAGTGAGGCTGTGGAATCTCCATCATTGGAGATATTTAAGAGCAGGTTAGATAAACAGCTATCAGGAATTATCTAGATGGTATTTGGTCCTGCCATGAGGGCAGGGGACTGGACTTGATGATCTCTCAAGATCCCTTCCAGTTCTAATATTCTATGATTCTATGATTATGCACAAACAGAAAGGAAAACAAAAATCTGTTGTTGTGAAACCCTTTACCCACTTCAGGTCCACCAATGTTATTTTTACGACACATGCCACATCTCGATTTTCTACTACCCATCAAGCCAGGAATTGAGATAACTAATACAGAAATGGCAACAGCTTGAATTGGCATTCATCATTTCCTCTTCGGTATTTGATTTTTGCTGAGAACAACTATAAAAATCAATTTAGAAATGTAAGTGGGCAATTCAGATAGTAAATTGTCACTTTTTAAAAAGGAAACTAAAGCCAAATTACTAACCACCTCTCATCCATAACACTCTTTCACAAGGAAAAAAGAATGTCAAATTGTCCAAGATTACATATTGTTTCAGTGATTCTCTGCTTTAACACTAAATTGGAGTTTGGAAGGCAGTTCTACGGATTAGTCAGTAAGAACTCTCAGAATAAGTGCACAGGTTAGAGAGTGACAAAAACCTACCATAGGTTTCTTATTTTGAGATAATCTAATTAAAGATATTTAAACCAGAACATTTTATTTAAGCCTCAACACAGCCGTAGTATTGGAGACTGTTATTCAGTCCCATAACAGCACCCATTTAGTCACTGGGGCCCTAAATCAGTACCATGAAAGTCAATGGGAGCTTTGCCACTGAGCTGAATGAGCACAGAATCAAGCCCCTAGCTCTCAGAATTATGGATGCACACAAATACTTAATCTGTTGAATGGGTGCAACTGCAGAGCAAGAAAAAAATGTTTCTGTAATTTAGCACTTTAACTGCCGGTAGAAAACTCCATCTGCAATAGTGAAGGCCTTTTTCATTATTATTCAATGACTTGGGATTTAAGAAGGCAACCAGAACAAGCAAACACATTTTGTTTATAATTTGCAACTAACAGTTCAGTGGATTTTATTTCTTTTAAACAAAGGAGTTGTTTTTTTTTTTTTACACAGTTGATGAGCTAGTTAGTCACCCATAAAATGTACTGAATATGAAGATCCCATGTTAATAAATATAATTTAAGGCAAAAAATTAGAAATGAGTGTAGCCAGACACAAAACCCCATCTTGTTTTTCCACGAGCCCCATCTTGTTTTCCCCCCCCCCAGAGAGCAAGAGAAAGGCAGTCAGCCTTTGATGCCCTGGGAACACAGGTTTGCTGCCTGTCCCTGACTCTACCATAAACAGAAACCAGACAGTAAATGGGCTAGCTGACGACCCGGGGCCTCCCGTCGCCCTGATGGCTAGTACCAGTAATTGACACGCCTGCACTGTCCCAGAGAGGAATCTTCGCCCATCACATACCAGAGGTGCCCATTGTCTGCATTTTCCCAGGTGTAAATTATGCTTTGCACCCTTCGTGGGAAACTTGGCATTCAAAGCCATTTTTCCTAATTGGCCACTTGAGCCCAGGAAGAAGCCTACATGACCCAAGGGGTATAAAAGAGGTTCAAGCAGCCCACCCCATTTGAGCTCCAATCATCTATACCTGCTGGCAGGTATTGATTGTCTCCCGAGGTCTGTGGGACGCCCAACCTCGCCCTACTTCTTCCCGAGGGATTGAGAGAAAGACGCTGGCCACGCCAAGTCTGGAACGCAGGGGTGAGAATATACCTGCTATGTGTCTATTTTGCATGCATTTAATAAGAGCTCAGAGAACCAAAGGGTTTCATGGTACCTGTAAGTGACTTCTTAGTGTAATTTCTGTCCTGTCCTTTGTAGTGTCTGTGTTATCTGTAACACAGTAGTAGCATTTAACAACTAAGTTTACCCTGTAACAATAAATAGTAACTGTTTAAGCTTTAACCTGACTCCTTCAGTTGCTGTAACAGAACCAAGCACAATTTAAAAGAACTTCAGCCGGTCATAAGGGACTCACTGCCCTGACCGTCGGCTGACAATGAGACATCGCATTATATAGCTCAAAATCTCATTGAGTGTAACACAAAAGCAATTGATTGGCAACTCCTTGTCAAAAGAAGGACTAATTGTTCTTATAAACAAAGATTTTATTTTTTATCTATTGTGGGGTATTTTAGCTTTGACCACTGATAATGTATCTGCTCCATTGATAGGTTAGTTGACAGGAGGTTGTTGTCTTAAAGTTTCTTGAAACAACATTTTAACAAAAATCTCATCCTTCACACACAGAAAACTGAAGATTTTTTACAATACAAATAAATAACACGAATTATACCATTAACCACTGCTTACTAACCTGCATGAGCTCATTGCTGTCTATCAGATGGTCTTCCAGCATCTCCTGCGTCAGTTTACCCATAGTACTGTAGAATTCATCGGCAGTTTCACAGCATTCAATCTGCCTGTATCACAACACAAATTTTTCTTCTGATCCAATTATACATTTCAAAAGCGAACAGGACAATCATACAAAACATCCTCTATATTGCTGACTTAAAGCCTTTGGATTACTGCAAAGAAAACTACCATTTTAAAAAACCCAGCAGATCACAGGAAGTCGTCTATGGTTCACTGCACTGAGGGAGTGTTCACTCTGTGTTAGCACATGTCAGGAATTCATGAACACATATGAGATTCTAGGAATCACTGCCATAGTCTAGTAGTAGCAGAGCAGGGAGAGCAGGTATTTTTGGTAGGGAGAGTATTATTGTCTGAACACGGTGGACAGTATGGAGTGGAAAAGAATCTGCAGTGCTGTATTATGCACACTTAGGGCCCTACCCAATTCACAGTCCATTCCGGTCAGTTTCAGTCATAGGATTTTTAAAATAACAAATTTCATGATTTGACAGTGTTATAATTATAGGGGTTCTGACCCAAAATGAAGGGGGGGGGGGGTCCGCAAGGTTATTCTAGGGACGGTTGTGGTACTGGCAACCCATACTTCTATGTTGCTGTTAGCAGCAGTGCTGCCTTCAGAGCTGGGCAGCTGGAAAGCAAGGACTGCTGGCTGGGAGCCTAGCTCTGAAGGCAGAGCCACCATCAGCAGCAACACAGAAGCAAGGATGGCAATGGTATGGTATTGCTACCCTTACCTCTGTGCTACTGTCTGCAGAGCTGGGGCCTCAGTCAGCAGCTACCACTCTCCAGCCACCCAGACCTGAATGCAGAAGTCAGAGTAGCATAATACAGTATTGCTATCATTACTGCTACGGGAAGGCGAGAGGCACTGCCTTTACAGTTGCTGCCACACTCCAGCCACCCAACTCTGAAGGAAGCGCAGAAGTGAGACTGGTAATACTGTGACCCCCCTCCTAAAATAACCTTGTGACCCTTCTGCAACTCCCTTTTGGGTTAGGGCCCCCAGTTTGAGAAACATGGTCTCCCCTGTGAAATCTGTATAGAATAGGGTAAAAGCACATGAAAGACCAGATTTCACAATGGGAAACCAGATTTCATGGTCTGTAATGCATTTTTCATGGATGTGAATTTGCTAAGGCCCTACTCATGCTACATGTAAAGTTGTTAAATGTTGCAGTTGTGAAGGCTATAAGGATTACATTTTTAGTTTTTAAATTTTCAGAGAACTGTACTTGTCAGCACAGCAGGACATACTGTATAGAAAGCTTTAATTTTTAAACAGCATATGATGAGTCAGGCCTGTGACTAGCCCAAGTCTTACTGTCATTACTGGAGTAGAAGCTAAAGGTGCCAGGGAGCAGATTTTCAGTCTCCTTGGCTGTGTCTACACGGCACCCCTTTTCTGGAAAAGGGATGCAGATTAGACCAGTCGGAATTGCAAATCCTACTTTCAAGTAGGAATAAGAAATCCTCTGGAAAAGGGCTTATTTTCCGGAGAATCGCGTCTAGACAAGCGCTTTTCTCCGGCTTATCCCCAAGCCGGAAAAAAGTGGCAGCCATGTAAATGCAAATGCCTCGGGGGATATTTAAATCCCCCGCGGATTTGCAATTCTGACTGGTCTAATCTGCATCCCTTTTCCGGAATGTATACACAGCCCTTTAGTATAATGCAGTCAGGAGCAAATCACCTTAAGCAGGGGAAGTCCCTGTAGGGCTTTCCTGAACATTATATACCTGTTGTGTAAATGGGAGAGGTATTCTTCCGGTGCGAAAGAAATTACATGGAAAGAAAGATGGAAATACACTTCACAGAAAGATGTGAAGAGAACAAAAAATGAATATGTGCATTAAAGTCACCAAGACATCAGAGAAAAAGTTACAGGCAAATATTTACACAACTAACTAGTGATTTTATGCTCCCACCTGAAGACACCTTGAAAGACCCTGATTTTGTAAGGCGCACAACACTTTCTGGAACGCAGCGTGTCTCAAATTGGACACCCCAAATCATTAGTCACTTCTGAAAATCTTAATCACTGTTTCTACTAAGTACACTTTATTATGTTACCTTTAACTAGAAAATCAAAGCTTGATAAGCAATGACTGCAGATGAAGCCTAGTGAGGGGGGAGAGCTAGGACAGCAGTATACAACCAGGAAGAGAAAGCAAGAAGAGGCGGCGGCGAAGAGCTCTGCAGCCATTACCTAGAGAGGAAGGGAACTGGCCAGGCACAATGAAGAGATCCAGAGGGAGAGTTAATCTTGGGCTCCTGTCCCAGACTAGGGAATCTGACAACCAGCTGAGAGGGGCAACACAGCCACATGGTGCAGACCTCTCATCATAAACCCAGAAATAGGGTAGAAATGAGCCCAAGGAAACAAAAGGTCTAAGACTGAGCTGACTTAGGTTGCTAGTCAAAGGATCCTGGGGCTAAAACACAGAGTAGCAAGGGGGCCTGAGTTCTCCACAAGCCACTGGCAAGGTAGCAGAGGACCTCTGTTAGAACAGAAGACTGCCTAAGATGGTATGCAATTTGTTATTCTGTAAGGGGGGATTCTATACTGACCTGGCTAGAGGACTGAGTCACAAAGAGGAAGCAGTTTGAAGCCTGGAGGGACAGCAATGGATGAAAGCTACTTCCTAGACACAGCAACAAGAAGGTACACTTATGATGGGCAAAAATCCCTTTACAGGAGGGAAGGGAGGAATGAACTACATAGACTGCTTCTCCATGAGAAAAGTGATAAGAACTCATCTACTGTCGGGCTTTTTTCTCCACAGTGTAGAACAGAACAAAAGTTGCATGTGATGGTTCAAAGGAAAAGGAACTTGAGGAAGGATCCATCTGGATAACATGCTACTGAACATCTGCTGATGTAGCTCCAATTTGTCAGTGACAGACTTCCTACGGAGCCAGTCCCTCTAGGAATTCAGTTCACTGATAAGAGATCCAGCTTTGAATGACTCCTTTTGATCTTCTGCCTCCTAGATCAGCAAAGAACTCCAGGTGGCATCTTATGTGTTTACATAGGATTTGTACAAAAAGCAGATTCTGATATGAAGGAGAATCTTCACTGCCTTGACCGTCACAATTTTTTCTCTTCCTTGTTAAGAAGGCAGGAAATAATCAATTATGGAGTGGTGGTATTCCTTGAATTACAACAAATTAGTCTTTCCAGAGGACCTGTGATTTCCATCATCCATTGTAACCATTATAGCCTGCTATTATAGCCTCTTATGAAGCAGAAGGGTTGTTCAGAACAATTATAGAAGGAAAACTTGAGTCACCTTCTGTGGGTGTCTAAGTATGGTAGTTGTCATAGGAATCTGGAGCTGTTACTTCTAACTGAAACGTCAGGACACTTCAGCTGAAAGGAAGGCCAATCAGAGCAAAATAATAAAGATAGAAAGTGTGTTCATATGGTGTTTATAACTATATGGTTATTATATGAGTGTGATATTACAGCACGGCTTAACTGCTACTTTGGTTTCCAAATATATAATTCTTGTCTATCTCTGTACAAAATCAGAGGCCAGAAAAGCAGCATTCCACTTCTTTAAAACATCATCTCTATGAGCTCCCGAAGACTTGAATGCAAAAGGCTGACATTACTCCACTTTTATTTCCAGGTGTTTCTTTTGCTGTTGCTATTATCAGAGAGTGAACAATTCTCAAAGAGAAAAGAGACAATCATTTCCTTCCCTTCACCTCTAGATTCACTCAATGTGCCGTATATAATTGTTGCCTTATGTTTCTCTCCCACAGCTCCATTTTAGATACCTTATAATCCAATTTCTTCTGCCACTAAAAATCCCTCCACAGTCAAATCTCAGGACTTTACTCTTTTTTCATCTGTTGGCTGCCTTTGATATGGTTGCTCCTTGAAATCTGGCCATTTTGCTTCTGTGATTCTGTCCCTCCCTGCTTCTCCTTTTACATCTCTAGTCACTTTGATATTTCTTTCTGTGGCAGCCCCACAGAATTCTGTCCTTTGCCCAGTCCTTTTCTCCCTCTATGAAACTTCACATTCTCAAGCAGCTTCTCTACCACATCTGTGCTGATGATTCTCAGATCAGCCTTTCAACAACGTGACTTTCAGAACTCCATTTCAGCCTGCCATTCTGACATGCCCTCATAGCTGGCAACTGAGACAATATCCAGGCCATGCCAAAATGTTGCTGTTTGTTCCTCCCTCTGTCTGTCTGCCAAACGAGAACTCAACCAAGCCGTCATCTCCTATCTCAATTACGGCATATTCCCCTCATTGGGTATTGACGACACCCACTTCATTCTCCTTATCTCTGTTCTACATTAGGGATGTTAAGGACTAGTCAACTAGTCGATTCCCCACTCCTTGCTGCCTCTGATAGACCCCGGGCTCCATGCAGGCACTTCCATTTTGAAATTCACAAGAAAGCCCACTGGGGACTCTTGTATATTTCAAAGCTGGCACCTGCTTGCAACCTGGAGTCAGTGGCACTTCCCTCTGGCCTCGGGCTGCACCTGGAGTTCCACTTTCCTCCTTTGAAATGTACAAGAGCTCCAGAGGGAGGGATGCAGAAATGCCTATCGACTAGTAAATTAATCATTAATTAACATCCCTAGTCTTAGCTAACTAGTCACCATTTGCTAGTTATAAAAGAAAAATAATTATTTTTCAGATTAAACATGCAAGATACAAAAGCAAATATAATGTAAAAGCAATTGCCTGTGGTTCTGAAGTTTTAAGTGGTAATTTATTTTGCAATTTAGAAATTCTCTGGGGATATTTTCATCTTAAATTAATGAGAATGGTTAGTTGTTAGGAAGGCAGGTTCCTGGGTATCAGAGGAAAAAACTGGATGCAGCTGCTTGCTGACTCCAGTAGAGAGTTTTCCAGCTGACAGTATTAGATAGTTGGTCTGTTCTTGCTAACATTTCCTAATTAAGTCAGTGGCAAAACTCTCATTAATGCCAAGGAGACGTGGCCCTCTGTAATGTAAATATCTATAGTGAAAATAAAATATATATTTAATAATTGTTCCCTTACAAATTGAGACAGGTTGCAGATTTCTCACCATCTATAAATTATCTTTAATAAAATCTTGATTAAAAATGTTCTTCAAAGCAATTACTTCCTCAGATTGTTTCCAGAAAATGTGTCGGTTAATACCCATTCACCAGACAATTGCACTAGATAGGGCAGGATGGGCAATAATTTTTAAAAAGCGGCCACCCTGGAAGGGGCGGGGTGTCAGGTGGAAGGGGCGGGGCCAAGAGACTTCTTGTGCTTTCCCACCTCACCCTGATTGTCCTGGGGTAAGGGAGCATGGGAAGTTTTCCCCCTACTTCCTCCACCCTGCCACCTAGAGAGAAACCCAGCTGTTTTAAAACAGCTGACAGTTTCCTTTAGGTGTCCTCACACATTCTCCCTGGCCACAGGCCAATCAGTGCTTGGGGGTAAGTGAGTACGTGAAGTCTCCTGGTTCCTGCAAGAGCGGGCAGCAGCTAGAGAGACACACCAGCTGTTTTAAAACAGCCGACGCGTCTCTCTAGCTCAGGAGTGGGCAAAGGACCCACGGAGGGCCGGATTCGACCTGTCAAGCTGGTGGATCCAGCCCACGACCACCCTGCTGCTCCCCCACCCCCAGACCAATCAGTTTTAAAACCACAGGCGTGTCTCTACCTGCTGCATGCCCCTGGAAGGGTAAGGACAGGTCGCAAGAGACTTTGCATGTTCCCCACCCCCAAGTCCCGATTGGCCTGGAGATGGGGAATGCGCAAAGCTTCCCGCCCCCCAAAGGCATGCAGCAGCTAGAGATAAACGTGGCTGTTTTAAAACAGCTGGCGTGTCTCTCTAGCTGCCGCATGCTCTTGTGGGGGCCAGGAGACTTTGTGCACTCCCCTACCCCGAGTCCCTAATTGGCCTGAGGGTGGGGGAGTGGCAGGGCTTAGCCTTTTAAAGATCTGAATACTGCTGTAACTACACTTTAGCAACATATGTTTCTTCCTGAAAATAAGCACAAATTTTAACAATGAGGATAACTAACCACTGGAACAATTTACCAAGGACTGCAGTAGAGTCTCTAACACTTATAATTTTAAAATCAAGATTGGATTTTTTTCCCCTAAAAGATATGCTCTAGCTAAACAAGAATTAATTCAGAGAAGTCCTATGGCCTATGAATCTAACGTTTCTTTCAAGTAGTACAGATAAGGAACTTTTATGCCCAGAAATCCAGTTGATTTAATCTAGAGTATTCTGTAAGTAATTATAGAAATTTTACAGGGTAAAGACCTATAAGGTCATCACACCACTCCTCTTGCCATTGCCAGATCACTCCCTAGAGTACATTTTATACTTAGAAAGCTATATTGCCACTTTGTACATCTATTTTAAAAGTAAGTCTTCTGCAAGGCCATATCATGTTTACATTTGTAATCTGTACTTCAAAAAATGACACATATTAAAACCATATATATTGCATGCATTGCACAAAAAGGAAGAAAGAAAGAAAAATGACTTACTCGCCTAGCTTTGCCCAGATAGCCAGTGCTACTCTCAGTATAACTTCAGAACCTTCAAAGAATACTGAATCCCAGATCTTTAAAACTGTGTGATTAGGAAGACATGTAGCAAAGAGGGTCAGGAACCACTGCATTGTGAAGACATTTGTAAGTGGGGGTTCATAGCCTCCTAAAATGGAAAAATTAATATGGCAGTCATTCACAGTTCATTATTCCCCAACATTACTTTATGTGTGTACTGATGCAGTGCTCCATTCTGAAGACTGACAGTAGTTCCAGGGCCACTGCTGCTGCTCAAAGCTCTCTCAGTCTGCAACTGTCCACAGGCTTCTGAATAACAGCAGTGAACAATGACATGGCGAGTCAGTCTAACGTAGGAAAAACTGAGGCTGTGTTTACACTACAGACCTTATAGTCGATACAGTGGCACTGCTGTACCGACACAGCTGCACTGCCCTAAGATCTCCTGTTTAGCTACTTTATGCTGACAGGAGAGAGCTCCACTGTTAGAATTCAACCACCTCCAATGAGCAGCAGTACTTATGGTGGTAAGAGAAGCTTTAGCATTGACATAGCACTGTGTACCAGGGATGTAAGTGACTAGCTGAGTCAACTACTCACATTCTTCCCCTCCTCCCGCTGCCACTGTATCAGAGGCAGCAAGGGGGGGGGGAAGCAGGAGATGTTGCTGAGGGGGAGCCAGATATCAGAGGCAGCAGCACAGAAGGGAGGCTGCCACGAAGCAGCATCTGCCTGCAGCGGGTCCAGCGGGAAGCCCTGAAGCAGCAACCCCTGTCTGCCAGGAAAGAAACAGCCCCTGTCCAGCTGGGATGTCTGGCGGACAGGGGCTGCTGGACCTGGCACAAGCCAGGACTGAGCAAGCCCAGCTCAGTCCCAGCTCAGACCGAGTCTGGGAGCTACCCCCACTGCGACACTGCATTTTAAATGTAGTAATAGCCGAGCGGTTCTTACTACATTTCAAATGCAGAGCCACAGCAGTCCTGGACCCTGCTGCATGAGCTGGGACCAACCTAGGCTTCCTCAGTTGTTGCTCATGCCGGGTCTGGGACCTACCCCCATTGCAGCTTTGCCCTTTAAATGTAGTAGGAGCCAGGCTACCTATGCGCCTGGCTCCTACTACATTTAAACAGCAGAGCTGTAGCCGAGGTAGCTCCTGGATCCCACAGGAGCCAGGACAGAGCACCTTCCCTTATCAACTAAACATATAGTCAATACAAACTGTATCGACTACACGATTGGCCAATTACTCACCTCTTAACATCCTCACAGTGTACACTGTCACTTGTGCCATCAATGTTTCTGTTACTAAGGGGTGTGTTTTTTCACACCCCTGAGTGACACAAGTTTTGCCAGTATAAAAAGTAGTGTAAACATGATCTGAGCAGCAGTAGAGATGCTGGTGATGACTGCAGATTCCAGAAGACAGCACCCTATAGTTAATACTCATTAATATTTGGAAGAGATTTTTTTTTTGTCTCCTGCAATCACAATAGCTAGATTTTTTTTAAAATAACACTTAAATTCTGCAGAAGCTGATGACTATTGTAACTGTCCTACTTGCCCTAAGAGGAGTGGTTCTTTTAAATCCTGTCTGTTGTATTAAAATCCTAGTGTCCTGCCTTTGCCTTTGTAATGTATTTGGAGTTCCTTTTTGTTAGCAGTTTCATGAAAGATCTACTCCTTCAGTTTGAAATTCTGAAGTTCCTGTGCTTGGAGCATGTTTCATATGCATTTTGGAGATAGGGATTGATTTATAGAAGGCCAGTGATGCTCCCCATCACCCTTCAAAATTATTTTATAACCATGCCAGGAAACATGAACTAAAGTCTTTTTGTTTAGCTGTTTTTATACTATCAATCACAAGATTATCTCCTAGAAGACTCATTTTTTACAAAGGCCTTCAAAATTTTCAGGTTTAGAACTCAAAAGGCACTTGAATGTAAAACAACAAAAAACTTGGTCTTGTTTAGGAAATAATGTTTGGATAAGTGTTATGCCTTAGAGCTCAGAGTGCAGAGCTGTTTTCAGACAACAAAGATCATTTATCAGATTCAAGGACATTTTATGGTCTGTGTCACTAGGCATCTAGCCAGAAGAACAATAACCAGCCATAACCCACTGCCATGAAATTAGTCTTCACATAATAACAATATAATTCAAATACAGATTCCACCAAGAAACTGAAGAAGACATCAAAGGCCATCCAATTATTCAGATAACTTTTCAGGACATCCTCTGTACAATGCTATGTGATTTAGTATTGCCAAAGACACAATTTATGGCATTGTCAACCCAATTATGTCCACAACTACTTATGGGTAATCTCTGATTATACAGTAATCTCTGATTTGCATCACCTGAAAGAGCTGTTAGTTCAAGATTCACCAGTGTAAGAACCTTTTCCTGCCATGTTAACTATATTAGTCAATTAGTGAAAGTTCAACTGTATCCTTATGCATTTTTAAAAATGTTGTTCTCAAAGTTTGAATATATACATATATATTTAAACCATTGTTGTTTTTAAAATGGATGCTCAATGAGTCAAATGTGAAAAACAGCTCAATGCCATTTTTGTTGAACCCACCTTTACTTTCCTTGTTAGCAGCTCTCTGAAGCATGTCCAAGTGCTGGGACAGTTCAGGAAGTTTCATTCTCAAAAGATCTCGGAAAACAGCCATATCCACTGACAATGCACGAAGATTATTGACAAAATAGCTATCAGGCAGTACTTTATCAATCAGGTAAATCATGATCTGTGAGAAAAAGATCAAGTAGTCATGTAGGGTTGATGAGGAGAACAAATGATCTTCCAAGAATAGCAAAAACTTCTAAAATAAATATAAAATGCACAAGTATGTTCTATTCCATTTAGCTATAATTTAGATACCATGGCAAGATGTGCTTTAAGTGTCTGATGTTTAATTCAGTATTTTATAATGAAAGACGGCAACATCACTTTAAACATCCATAGACATTCGAGGTGCAGAGCACCAGCAGGATTGGTTCCTAAGTGTCAACTCTTCAACTAACTTGCACTGCTAATGGAGGAGTCTGGATAACTTCAAAAAATAACAGGATATAAAGGATCAAAATCTTATAGAAGCCAAATCACACCAGAATGGAAGTATTATTTTGTTAATCAAAGCTAATTTTCGATACTTCTGTTGTTGTATGTGAGATGCTCTGAATTATGTAGGAAATTCTCCAATCCAATCTGTGCAGTTTACAGGTCACAAATGGAAGACTTGCTATCCAATTCAGCATCTAAATTACTGGCAAAATATGTGGCAACGCTGCTCTTTAAATAGCACCATTTTTGCATTTTACCTGGCATGATGTTATTGTACAGTGCACTTCATCTTGCACTTCATCAAGGTAATAAACTTGAGCAGTATAATAAGACATTTGTATACGCCATTTATTACTTTGATTTTAAAGAATGAATACATGAAAACATACTAAATTGAGTTTCATCTTGCATTTCCCACAGAAGGAGACAGTCAGGCTCGGGGCTGTGTCAGGGGAAAGCGGCAGGGAGTGAGTGCGCCCAGGGCCGGCTGGGAGCTGTGCCAGGGGAAAGTGGCGTGAGTGCTCCAGGACTGGCAAGGGGCTGTACTGGGGGAAAGCAGCACGGCACAAGTGCTCCCAAAAAAAGGTGCTGGTATGCTGTACCGGTGCGTATCGTCACAAAAAATATCACTGAGTATAACAATACACAACTTAACAAATATGTTTAATTATACAAAGAAGATATCTATATTGACAATAATTCACCAACTGATTATGGTAAAATATTTAAGATTGTAAAATGAGACAAATATAATTGCATCTCAATGAAAACTGCTATATGCAAGTATTTAAAAGGACTGATATATCACCACCTGCACCTGAAATATAACATATAAGAAGTTTTTGCTCTCAATGACTGTCTTCCCCACCTGTAACTTTTAAAGCATTTATTAGAACTTTTTATACTTCTACGGATTTCAAAGAATTAACAGAAAAAGTGTTACATGCAAATTATCATGACTCATCTATTTTGCACTAATGCATTATTTTTGTCTTCATGATTCTCAGAATTATCTCTATTCTTTCTCTGCAATGTAATTAAGATTATTGTATTTTGAGAAATATATTTATTAATCTTCTGTTTGCATTATGATTTTTTTCTCCCTTCTGAAAAAACTATTTCTTTATCCTGTTCCCAAACCTTTAGAACAAGTAATTTAATAATAGTAATTAGAACTGTAATAAATACATTTGCAATTATGCTAATTTCTTATTACTTCAGTCATAAAGTACTATATTTAACATAGCCACATGCACAATGAGTGTTATTTTCACAAGATATTGCTTCTAATACTCTGGACATGAAAGAGACAGCTAGAAAGTCAACAAAGCTTTTGGTAAGTCTTAAATATTCACTTCTGCCTACTTCATAGATATCTAAAGTGTTTAGGGGAGAGGTTTTTTTAAAGCAGTGATTTACTTTATTAGCATATAGTAGACTCTGTGGTAGATTTTCAAACAATTGGGATATTTCTCAACAGTGTTCAATTTTGTAATTTTTTCCTCTTCCCAACAATGTTGTTTAATCTGTTTTTATAAAATCTCTTTATAAAATCACATGGGTGTTGGATTGAGGTCCCCCCCCCCCCCCCCCCCGCACCAGCCTATGGCACTTATCTATCATATCCTTTTAGTTAGGTTAATTTCATTTACTTTATTTATAAGCAGTTTGGCTCTGTATTGAACCAGAGAGTTAACTTTAACATGCTTACTTAAACTAGTGAAGTGTTTTAGGAGCTGCTCCCTTAATAAACTAGAGAACATATGGTTGTCATAAAATAAAGGAGCTATGAATTACTGATGAAATCACTTAAGGGGTAAAAATTATACAAGGCAAATTTTACTCCATGATGTATTTCCCATTGTTACAATGCCCTCCCTATAATAATTGGATATCTATCTAGAAATGTATACATGCTGGATTCTAACAGCTGTTATTTTTGCCCATAGTTTCTACGTCTTACATAATATCTACAGCCAGATAAACATGTTAGTATCTGTGAGAAAGTCATGATCTCCTTTAACAATTCAATCCCCGTAATAAACTCCTCATGTAGATGAACAAGCTGTACTTTAGGAAGGCCATGCATAACACAGGCAAATCTTGGTCCTGGTGCCCTGTAGCAAGACAGGCCTCAGTTCTGTGGTCTGGTCCCTGGATTCTATGGCATTCTGGAAATATAGCATGGGTAGCTTTAAATTAAAACGAGAGGGTTCTAAACAATTTAACATGAAAATGAATAACACACTCAGTACAGCAGCCCCCAGACTGATTATTTTGATATTCAATCACACTTACTTCATGCTGATCTCATACTCTGTTTCAAAATGCTGCAGATTTTTGGACTGACAACACACAAATTCCTCATGGAAACTGTCAAGGAAAGCTGGAGGTTTGGACTGCTTGGGAAGAGGGAAAGTTGGGACTTTGGAGCCAGATCTGGATTCTGGTTCCACTGAAGTCAATGGGAATTTTGCCACTGGCTTAATTGGGGTCAGGATTTTACCCATTATCTGGGTATTTTTGCAAAAATGGTCATCAGTGGGCATTAACAGGGGTGACATTTAAACTGTCACCTTTGAGTTATTATAAAGTATGACCCACTGAAATGGATCAGTTTTCTGTGAGCTGTTTTAGGCTGTCTGCAAACTTATGCCCTGTTTACATTAAGTTCACTTTTCAATGTAATCCTCACTATCATAAGAGTTAGAAATATGGCACAGTTTTACTCACTTTCAGGGCATCCCCTTCATTGCCTTCCATTACTTCTAAGATGAGTGCAGCTAGTATATTAAAGCCTTGGCAATATCCAACTGATTTGTTCCATCTAGCATAAGCCAGCAGAACTCGTTTCAATACGACTCGGTCCTGCTCTGCCTCCTGACCACAGTAAGAACTGCAGCCTGTTCGATGAAGATCCTAAAATAGGAAAGATATTTGAGATGTTTTTGTATTTCACTCCCTTACTTCACGTCTCCCTCAATCTGCACACACATAATTATGTTCCTACTGTTTGAAGACACATTTATTTTAAACTGTTAGCTTTTGAAAGAATGCCATCATTTGAACGAAGGGCTGGAATCCAGGAAAGCCCCAAGTTCGGGCAAGAGATGAGCCATCTGTTCACTTGACTTCCTTGTTCCCAACAAACAGAGCAGGAAAATGGGGTATAGAAAAGACTATTCTGTAATCCAGATGGTGCAGATAAAACTGTCATAGATAAATAAATTACCAAAAGAGAGATTAGTATATGACTGTTCCTGAAATATCAATAGGTTACAAGCTATGTTCAAAGAGTTAAAAATATAAATAGCTGCAAAATTATTTTTGAACATTCTCATTTGTAAAGTACTGTTTACTTCTGAAAAATTATCACACCCAGAAAAAAGCTGTTACCATACCTTAACCAGAAACCTAAAAGAGAAATGTTACATCTCTCTTTTTTTTCCAAACACTTCTTGGCACAGAGAAAGAATTACAATGTGAATTTCAGTCAATGGAATATCACGATTTGTTGCCACTATAAAGTATGAACAAGGCACCAGAGTGGGTGGTTACAGGCAACTAACATTAAAATTAGCAGCTGCAATTTCAAGTTCTGTTCTATAGCCGAATATAAATGTTATGCTGTTATACATACTATTTTCTAAAGACTTTTTTAACATGTGCTTGAGTGAACCATTAGTCCTTTAAACATTAACAGTGCATTCTTTGTAATTGCACTTTGTGTTAGTAAATTAATAAAGCCCACGCCCTTTTTGACGTGAAAAGAGAAAATAAGGCTCTTGTGTATCAGGTTGCAAAAATGTTCCCAGACTCATTTTTTATGCCTGCAAAAAGGGCATTGTTCTAGAGCTTGTAACTCATTTGTGAGTGAAAGGTACAAACATGTACAGCACTTTTAATTTTTAATAAGGCAGTGTACTGGCAATATGTATAATTTAGAGTTACCAACCCTGGGTACCATTTTTCAAGCAAATATTCAGAAATATAAGCATTATCACTTATGTAAACTGATGCTATAGCAAAAATGGAATTTAGAAAATATTCTTTTCATGAAACTATCAATGTAAAACAGAGTAAGCTGAGGACACTAGAGCTGGGGTGGGGAATTTCATGCCTGGGGGGGCAGATGCAATCCCCAGCTTGCCTGGATCAGGCCCCCGAGGCTCATGGCCCCCAGCACTGGGGAGCCTGCACTGGCATTCCAGCCTCCCCGCTGCTCCACCATAGAGCTGGAGCACACAAAATCTATTAGCCTGGGCCTTCCTAGGCTCTGGTGTGTGAGGAGAATGTCTTTCTCCTCAGTCAGGGACCACAGCTTCTCACAACTGATTTCGATGTGGCTTCCAACCAAAAAGGTTTCCCACCCCCACACTAGAGCTATGTAAACCATAATTTGAACTATGCTGTTCTCTTCCTAAAACTGGGTCCTATTTTTAAAGGAAATGACATAACTGAAACACATACAGAGTGTGGGAAACAGTATTTCACTACTGTAGGCTAAGTGTCAAGATGATCCCATCTCAGAGCTGGAAGGGACCTTGAGAGGTCATGGAGTCCAGTCCCCTGCCCCCATGACAGGACCAAGTACCATCCCTGACAGATTTGCCCCAGATCCCTACATGGCTCCCTCAAGGATTGAATTCACAATGCTGGGTTTAGCAGGCCAATGCTCAAACCACTGAGCTATTTCTCCCCCCAAACAACTTATTACATCACAGTATAGTTGTGTACCAGCAAATAGTTTCTTTATAGACTACAAGTCTATCAAATTCTTAATCAGAAATTTGCTAGACCATTATTAATTCAGCAAGTATGATCCTCAAGCAAGAAAACATCTCTTTACATACCATACCATAACATCAACTCTAGGAGGTCTAGAAAGTTTATTTACAAACATAACTACAACAACTTTGGGCTATAAACTTTGCATGACTGAAAATACAGTGTAAAATTGAGAGAATGCAAATAAATGCAGTTTACTGAAGGAACAGATGAATTACCCTATGACAACTGGTTGTCTCTCTGGCCGTGTCCAGACTCAGGGGTTCTTTCAAAAAAAGTAGCCTTTTTTCGAAAGAACTTCCCCTGCGTCCAGACTCAAGCCACGTTCTTTCGAAAGTAAATCAAAAGAACGCGGCTTTTCTTTCGACGGCTGTACACCTAATTTTACGAGGAAGAACACCTTTTTCGAGGGAGATCCGTCGAAAGAACGTGAGTGTGGACTGGGGGAGCCCTTTCTTTCGAAAGAATTGGCCTCCAGGAAGAAGCCCTGGTGGACAATCTGGGCCATGGGTTGCACGTCTGTGGTTCCTGTCTGCAGCCATTCCTTAAAGGGACAGGCACCCTCACAGCCACTTGTTGCAGAGAAGGAGCCAGAGCACACGGCTACTTTGCTGCAGCATGTCCCAGCCCCAAGACCGTGCTGGCCCTTCCACAGAGCCTTCTGGGGACCCAGCCAAGGGCTCCAAGCGCCGGGCACCATCCTGGTCTGGCGCAGAGATCAAGAGCCTGTTGGAGCTGTGGGGAGAGGAGGAGGCCTTACAGGCCCTCAAAAGCCGGCGGCGAAACGCAGATATTTATGGCCGCATGGCTGAAGCCCTGGCCCAGAAGGGCCACTACCCCCGCACCCAGGACCAGGTGCACTCCAAGGTCAAAGAGCTGCGCCAGGGGTACGTTAAGGCCAGGGAGGAGAGCTCCCGGTCTGGGGCAGCCCCCCACTACTGCCCCTACTACCCCGAGCTGGACCAGATCCTGGGTGGCAGAGGAGAAGCACGCACACCACGGTGGTTTGTCCAGTCAGGCTTGGCAGACCCCGTGGTGGACGCTCCTGAGCAGGACCCAGAGCACTCTGGAGACGGGGACATGGTCCCAGAGGAGGAGGACAGCGAGGAGACGGCGACCCTCACCATGGAGCCAGTCATCCAGACCTCAGAGGCCTCCCAGGCGTCATCTGGCGCAGGAGAGGAAGCAGCAGGTGAGTACAGTGAGGTTGTGTCACACCCGGGGGGGGAGGGAGAGGTAGGTGGGTGCACAGTGGGTGATGCACAAGGGAAACCTGTCATGCTCAGGCTGATGCCCAGATCACACACACACAGTGTGACCTTCAGAATGTCTGCTTCCCCTGTCTCAAGGGAGAGGGCATGCCTTTTGGACAGCTGTTGCACACATGACTGATTGTGATAGAAATGTAGCCGTGTTACTCTGATCTGAGGAAGTGGGTCTGGCCCAGGAAAACTCATCCCCTAATAAACCATCCTGTTAGTATTTTAAGTGCTACAGAGTCCAGTTTTTAGGACTGATTGTGTCTTCTTCTTTTCCTCCACAGCCGGACCAGCCGTGGAAGAGGGCCGCAGCACCCCAGCCCCAACTCCATCTCCATCTCGGGGACATGGGAGCCGCAGACACAGGCGTGTCTATGCGGACATCCTGAGGCAGCACGTTGAGGCCATGCAGGAGCAGAACTCCATCCTGCGAAAGAGGGCGGAGGCAGAGGATCGCTGGTGTGACCGGCTCATGAACGAGCTGGTCCTGCAGCGCACGGTCCTGTACGCCACTCTCAGGGAGGTCAGCGGCTTGCCTGCTCCTGTGCCTGGTCCTGCTCCTCCAGCACCCCATGACCCCACCCCACCAAACCCCCCTTCCACAACAGCATCCCTTTCCCCCCTTGGACCTCCCTCTCCCCCAGCCCCCACAGTTCCCCAGCCCCTCTCTCCCCCTGGCCCTCCTCTCCCCCAGGCTTCCACGTCCCAAGAGCACCCCAGCCAGCCAACCGACAGGTGCACCACCCGATCCCACAGCCGTGGAGCACCCCAAACACGAGGCCCAGGCAGGAGAGGGAAATCTGGCAAGCCCCGTTCAACCTGATCCCCTTCCCCCCTCCAGGTTTTCAGTCCCCTTCCCCCCTCCAGGTTTCCAGTCCCCTTCCCCCCTCCAGGTTTCAAGCACCCCCATCACCCCAGTTAAACAAAGGGTTCAACAAAATGTTTCTTTATTGTAAATAGTTTTGTCAACAACAAAAATGAAAAAAATTTTTGTTATGTTTGCAACATTTATACTTTTGTACATATTATCAAACAATAAGTAAACAGAACATTTTATTTTGAAACACACCCTGGTGTAACTGATGTGTCCAAACAGGGTCAGGAGATGGGTTGTGGAGGGAAGCTTCTATTGGGCCAGGGCCCAGTCCCCAGGCAGAAGCCCCTCAGTGCACTCAGTCTCAGTGGCCTCCACTGGAGAATTGCTCCCGGAGGGCCTCCCGGATGCCAACAGCAGACCGGTGAGCCTGGCGGATGGCAGCTGTCCGGGGCTGGGCAAAGAGCCTCTCCTGGGCATCAGCAGCTCTACCCCACCCTGGTAGGAAGGCATCCCCTTTCCTCTCCACGAGGTTATGGAGGACGCAACACGCGGCCACCACCTCAGGGATGTTGCTCTCCCCCATGTCGAGGCGTGTGAGCAAGCACCGGAATCTGCCTTTTAAACGGCCAAACGCACATTCCACCTGGTTGCGAGCCCGGTTAAGGCGAGCATTAAACTGCTCCTTGCTCGCATCCACCTGGCCGGTGTAGGGCTTCATCAGCCATGGCATCAGGGGATAGGCGGCATCAGCCACTATGCACACCGGCATGTGCACATCCCCAACCGCAAACTGGCGATGGGGGAAAAATGTTCCTGCCTGAAGCCTCCGGTAGAGGTACGAGTTCCTGAAGATCCGGGCATCGTGTGCCCGCCCTGACCACCCAACACAAATGTCCGAAAACTGGCCACGATGGTCGACCAGGGCCTGGAGGACCGTAGAAAAGTAGCCCTTTCTGTTTATGAATTGGGCTGCTCGATGGGGCGGTGCACGGATTGCAATGTGTGTCCCATCGAGCGCTCCTCCGCAATTCAGGAAGCCGAGGGCAGCAAAGCCGGCCATGACGCTGTCCAGATCTGGTAGACAGATGAGCCTGTTGAGCAGCTCCGAATTGATGGCCCTCACCACCTGCAGAACGAGACAGACAACAAAATGTTAGAAGGGGTGCCTTATCTCTTAGGAGGAGAACCCACCGCCCACCTTCCCTCTCAAACACCCCGGGAATCCCCTCCTCAGAACCCCCCCCCCCACAATTCAGGGTGAGTGGAGGAGCTCCCTCCCACTCCCACTCCACTTGGCCCTTCCTGACAGTCTCCCTTCCCCCCACCCCAAACTGTGACTGTCCCCAGACAATGACTTACCTCCATCAAGACGGCCCCGACAGTAGATCTCCCCACGCCAAATTGGTGTCCCACGGAGCGGTAGCTATCGGGGGTTGCCAGCTTCCAGAGGGCAATGGCGACCCTCTTTTCCAGGGGGATGGCGGGCCGCAGGTGGGTGTCTTGCCGTTGCAGAGCAGGGGCGAGCCAGGTACACAGCTCCTGGAAAGTGGTCTCTCTCATCCGGAAGTTCCGTAGCCAGTCTTGGTCATCCCAGATCTCCATAACGAGCCGGTCCCACCAGTCAGAGCTGGTGTCAAACCTCCAAACACGCCTGTCCACGAAAAAGTTTGGAGGCAAGGGCAGTGCGGCTGCTTGACGGAGGAGCCCCTCGTACCTCTGATCTGGGTCCAGCTCGGGAAATAGCCTCATGACAGTGTTATGCAGATGCAGCAACAGCTGCAGTATGGTGGTGTGGGGCCATCGCCTGCCCAGGGGCAGCTCTGGCTCCATGCCAAAAAAAAGGGTCTCAAAGCGAAAAACCTCAAAAGAAAAAAGCTGCTTGGGTGTCCCAGGAAGCTGAGCACTCCAAACCAGCACTGCAATGCCTTGCTTACTTCCTCGAGGGACAGCAAAGGCAGCTGCAGGAGCAGAGCAACGGGTGTTCAGGGGTGTCCCTCTCACCACGCGTCTCTGCAAAGGGCAGGCAGGCAGCACCCGGAAGGAAATGCTGCCCCCATGCCCTGGCAGAAGCAGTTCCAGATGGCTTTCAATTTCGAAAGAGCGTCCAGCAGTCTGAAATAGCGGATCGATCTTTCGATCCGCGCATTGTAGTCTAGACGCGCTCTTTCGAAAGAGGCTCTTTCGAAAGAAGCCTGCAGTCTAGACATAGCCTCTGCTAGTTGAAGCTAACAAAAGTATTATGCAAAAAATCTTTCTCCGATGTTGGCTCGTATTGTGCCCCCAACATTTGGGCACAGAGTGTGCCCTCTATGCACAGATCTCCCCCCTCTTCCAAATGAAAGAGAGGACTCAGTTTCCTCCCCAGAACCACCCCCTCAGGTTTTTTCATTGAGCCAGGTATATGAATTGGGGAAAGGCTGGAAATTAGATAGGCCACTGGGGCTGTTTTCCAACCAGCTCCACAGATTTTGAATAAATGTAATATCCAGTCCCAGGATATACTGTCTTTTCCATACAGCCCTCCCAACTGCTGCTAGGGTAGCACAAGACCAGAGACTGGAGATTTTTAAGGGACTGAGTTGTAAAGGTGCAGGATTTCTACATGGATGTGCCTGGAGAGCTGCAAGATTTAGAGGCAGGTTGATGTGACCATTTCTGCACCATGGATGAAGCAGCAAATGGATTCTCCAAATAGGACTATGTGTGAGGATCTCTAGGCGCAACCTTGTATGTTGGGAGGCAAGGAACTAAGCAGAAGGCATCACTAGTCAAACAAGAATGAAATGTGCCTTTCATTAACCTTTTTCTCCATTACTTCTCTATGAAGAGCAGGCATGGTAGAGGTGGAAATCAGGCAAAATGTATTGTATACCAATAGCAACAGCACTGAAACAAATAATTGTTGTGAATTTTAACCAAATTAATATGCAAGAATGCCCACAGGAACTGTTAATACTTGGCTAAAAGACCACAGAGAAGTATCTTTCAGGAATGCAGTAGAGAAAAACAAACAAATTCAATACCTCCCAAAAACACAATTATTTCTTTTCCAGGGAAAATTTAAAAAATTAAATTGTAGGCACACAAATATATTAGCGAAAATGCTAATTACCTTTACAATCTGAATACCCATGGAGTCATCATCAGGATTACTTTGGTCATTGAAAGTGAAGCGCATAGTTTTATCCCAGTTAATTGCTATACTATGTAAGTAGTGATCTGCTAGGGTCAGCCAAACCTAAAAACAGATACAACATGATAATAAGATGCATTATTCTATTCCTATTTTAAAATAAAAGCAGTTTATACATGCTGGTATGTAATGCTATAATCTCACCAATGCTAGCCAGATGTGATTTTCCTTTAGATACAACAAACGCAGAAGGAAGAAAAAAAGGATGCAAGTCTTTTCTGAGTTAAAACAATTTACATAGAATAAAAGCAGTACACCTGCTTTCTAAACTTCAAATAGAGGGTCCATTCCTGAAGCTGTTACTCAGGTATAATTCCTACTGACTTCCAGGGGAACTGTGCAAGTAAAAGCCAAGGTCTCTATAATTTCCTGCAGATTCTTCATATGACTGTCCTCCATTCATAAAAAGAACTGGGGGTGCTTGTTAATTTTACAGCACTATCCCCCACAGACAAAGGAGTCAGCAATACAAATATAAGGGAGTATCTGAACAGCAAAACATGTAAATATAGGGCCAGGTATATTGCATCCATCATCCCTTTCACCACATGGTAATCGACAGGGAATCAGTTGAAAAGATAACACAACCCCAAACTGCCCATACCACACACTTCATGATGGAACGATCTATTGGAAAATCTGCAAGAGAAATCTTGTAGAATTTCTCTTTCTGTTGGCTCTTTGGGGTGGTTTCATGAACTGCTGGCATCCAGATGTATTCTTGAAACATTAGCATAGTTCAAACACAGGGATGACATACATACCATGCTCTGAAGTGCATCTGTGACTATAAGCTAATACACAACCTATGAAGTTAGGCAGAAAATTTTGTAAAGAAACGCTCAACTTCAATCAAAGATACAAGGAATCTTAGAGATAGGAATATCATAGGAAATGTTACTTCCTCTAAATCAGGGGTGAGCAATCATTTTTTAAGGGGGGGGCTGCTTCAAAAATTTCCAAAGTGGTCGCAGGCTTCAGGTGAAAGGGCAGGTACTTTAAATAGCAGGAGTTGAAAGAGCTTGTGCCTCCCTTTTGGCTCCCAGGCAACTCATTAGCAGCAGGGACAGGAACTGTGAGCTCCTTCAACTCCTGCTATTTAAAGGGCTCGTGCCTTAGCAGCTTCCCAGAAGGTGTGAGCCCTTTCAATAGAAGCATAAGAACATAAGAATGGCCGTACTGGGTCAGACCAAAGGTCCATCTAGCCCAGTAGCCTGTCTGCCAACAGTGGCCAGCGCCAGGTGCCCCAGAGGGGGTGGACCAAAGACAATGATCAAGCGATTTGTCTCGTGCCATCCGTCTCCAGGGACACCATTCCTACCTCCTAATAGCCTTTTATGGACCTAACCTCCATGACTTTATCTAGCGTCTCTTTAAACTCTGTTATAGTTCTAGCCTTCACAGCCTCCTCTGGCAAGGAGTTCCACAGGTTGACTATGTGCTGTGTGAAGAACTTTCTCTTATTAGTTTTAAACCTGCTACCCATTAATTTCATTTGGTGTCCTCTAGTCCTTATATTATGGGAACTAATGAATAACTTTTCTTTATTCCCCCTTTCCACACCTTTATCATATCCCCCCTCAGTCTCCTCTTTTCCAAACTGAAAAGTCCCAGTTGCTTTAGCCTCTCCTCTTATGGGACCTGTTCCAAACCCCTGATCATTTTAGTTGCCCTTTTCTGAACCCTTTCCAAGGCCAAAATATCTTTTTTGAGGTGAGGAGACCGCATCTGTACACAGTGAGATATTCTGGGTCTTATTTTCTATCCCTTTCTTAATAATTCCTAACATACTATTTTTCTTTTTGACCACTGCGGCACACTGTGTGGACATTTTAAGAGAATTATCTACGATAACTCCAAGATCTCTTTCCTGATTTGTCATAGCCAAATTATTCCCCATCATATTATATGTATAGTTGGGGTTATTTTTTCCAACGTGCATTACTTTACACTTATCCACATTAAACTTAATTTGCCATTTTGTTTTCCAGTCACTCAGTTTTGTGAGATCTTTTTGAAGTTCTTCACAGTCTGCTTCTGTCTTGACTATCTTAAACAGTTTAGTATCATCCGCAAACTTTACTACCTCACTGCTTGCCCCTTTCTCTAGATCGTTTATGAATAAGTTGAATAGGATTGGTCCTAGGACTGACCCTTGGGGGACACCACTAGTTACCCCTCTCCATTCTGAAAATTTACCATTTATTCCTACCCTTTGTTTCCTGGCTTTTAACCAGTTCTCAATCCAAGAAAGGACCTTCCCTCTTATCCCATGACAATGTAATTTACACAAGAGCCTTTGGTGAGGGACTTTGTCAAAGGCTTTCTGAAAATCTAAATATACTATATCCACTGGATCTCCCTTGTCCGCATGTTTGTTAACCCCTTCAAAGAACTCTAATAGATTAGTAAGTACATGATTTCCCTTTACAGAAACCATGTTGACTTTTGCCCAACAAATTATGTTCTTCTACGTGCCTAACAATTTTATTCTTAACTATTGTTTCGACTAATTTGCCCGGTACCGACGTTAGACTTACCGGTCTGTAATTGCCGGGATCACCTCTAGAGCCCTTTTTAAATATTGGTGTCACGTTAGCTATCTTCCGGTCAGTAGGTACGGAAGCCAATTTAAGGGATAGATTACAAACCATAGTTAACAGTTCTGCAATTTCCTATTCGAGTTCTTTTATAACCCTTGGGTGAATGCCATCCGGCCCTGGTGACTTGTTTACATTAAGTTTTTCTATTTGTTCCAAAACCTCCTCTAATGACACTTCAATCCAGAACAGTTCCTCAGATTCAAGCAGTTGAAAGGGCTCACAGCTCCTGGCCCCTCCACTAAAGCACTGCCTGGGAGCTGCCAGGAAGGCATGAGCACTTTAAACAGCAGGAGCTAAAAGGGCTCACACCTCCCCAGCGGCTCCGAGGCAATGCATTAGGGGACAGGGCCAGG